>NC_053037.3:147896669-148200789 GCF_002575655.3 Aegilops tauschii subsp. strangulata
CGCAAGCAGCTGAGCAAGCTGGTGAGACTGCACTTGTTTGACATTTATGTCCTCCTCACTCTGAAAGATAAACAAGTAGACAGATGACAGATTTTGCACATTTAAGTATTAGTGCTAACAATTCATCACATTTCTTACTGACGAATGAAGTGACACAGTTTAAAATAGCATTAACACAATATGGTATTGTTCAGGTCAAGACATGGCAGCAAATGACATTGTGAAGGAGTTGGCAGCTTCACGAGACCACTGGATTACAGATCAAGAACTCATAAGTATCAATGGTTAGTGTGCTGCCAATTTATCCCATTTCAGATTGGCAAAATAAGATCACTTGCTTTGTATAGTTTAATTTACATGGTATGAAGAAGGAACTTGGTTGTACAACTGAAAACTTAAATTGAGAAGGACAAACTTTTGTTTATGAACTACTCCCTCCGTCCCATAATATAAAAAAGTTTTTTACACTACACTAAACTTGTCGCACACTAAACATGCAATTTGATGCAAACACCAAAAATAAACAGCTGTTGCGGTCATGCCTAACCAAATATACACAACAAAGTTTGAAGGCTTGAGAAGGACAAACTTACATTATTGGTGAAGGCAGGCTCTATAAAGCCCTTGTCCATGCTGATGGGGGGGCAATTCAAGAAGTTTACCACATAATCTTCTTCATAAGCATTGCCTTTATTCTACATTTTGTTAAGAGTAAATATAGATGTGACAATATAAGAAAAAATGGAGAATATGTAAGATAAGATGAAGAGTGATGCTACATAACCAAGTAGCTATAAATGTAAGTACAGCGATACAGGCAAAAGGTACAACCAAGAGCAATCCAGAGCTAAACTTCTTCAGTACCATCGGTGTTATCCAACCTTATGGTAAGAGTAAATATAGATCTTATGTGTAGAAAATGAAGGGCAAAGAAAAATAAGCTGCAAAGTGATGGTACATGAACAACTACCTGTCAACATAAGTACACTGATAAAGGATAGCAGGTACTTACAAGAACAATGCAGAGCTAAAAAAATTTATTGGCATTGGATATATTCTACACTAATGTAACCACTCATACAGATCAGATAATTTGGAGCGAACAATTGATAAGCAAGCTATCATGCATACTGCTGTCACATAATGAACCAGGTATGTATGCAAGTACAGTGATACAGGACAACAGGTACTAACAAGAGCAAATCAGCGGGCAGCATATTTGCGATATCCTGTCGTTCTTTTCAAACCGGAATTCTTTTTCGAGCAGATTTCCTACAAAAAAGATCCGTAAGGCACATGCGAAAAAGTAGAAGTTCAAATTGTCATGCGATATCACAGACAGTACTTCATCCTCGAAACGAGACCAGTGCATAATAAGGTTTTTCCATTCAATGTCTTCTAAATTTAGCACAGGAGACTTCACCGGAAATTCGTTTATAGACTTGCCATCAAAGTGTGATTTCCTCAGGTAACACCGATACTGCTGCAATGCTTCCTTAAAAAGCGCAAGCAAGCTTTGCTCGTCATGACTATCCAGATTGACGCTCGCCTACTTACAACAATGTAATGTAAATCATTGATGTGTTCAATCAGCAGAAAACAGGAAAATAATCACCATGAATAATAGCACTTACACGTAAGTGGGATAGGAAGATGTGAAATGGTGTTTGTCTTCACTATAATCTTCCCATGATGGGAATATATGCACGTAGTCCCTAACAACATTGAAAGCATTGTCTTTTAAACTGGGAATAACTGGAATGGGGTTCCAATCTGCAGGAATTGGCCGTCTCTGCAGTTGGGATAGGTCTTCGGCCGGTGGACTTGCTGTACTTTTTGCTGGAGTGGGATTTTTCTATGGTACGGCTGGTGCTATGGCAACTGAAATCGGCATACCTTTTGCTAGAGTGCATGTCCTGTGTGGTGCGGCTAGTGGTGTGGCCAGTGAAGTATGGGTACAGTCTGCTGGAGTCGGTCCTACGTTTTGTGTCACTGGTTGTACAGCCAATATAAGTGGGGTGCTGTCTGATTTCTCTGGCACAACCATGTTTTCAAGGACTTTGCTGGTGCTCCTTCAGGTTCGGTAATCACCCTCTTCCTTTTTGATGTCTGATGCACAAGAACAACATTTGAGTGGAAAAACATGGTATGATGACAGATGGAATATGTATTGATAATGGATGGGCATGGCATCTCGACATATATGATGAGTAAACTAAGCAGATGGTGGTGCAACAAAGTAGAAGAAATGCAAGACAACATATGCAAGATACGCGCAATCAATAAAACCTTGCCAAATTAGAATAGGCACCTTGATGGGTGAACAGGACAGGCCATCTACCTTTGACTCCTCGAGGTTAGAATAGTCATTAGGATCATATTCTGAACAAGAATCAACAGGTGGGGAGCGTATGAGTTTCATTGCATCCAGAATGGCACTCAATGCCTTGGTGCCAATTTTGTAAGTCATTGCGGTGTTTAGCTTCAAGAGTGGACTGCTGCTAGTGTGACACAAAGCAGCTACATAGATCATAGTGTAGATATAACGGGAAAACCGTAAGCATTAGAGTAAAATCAACAAAGTGGAACTTGCTGGAATATATGTGCAAGTATTGCCGGTATGGCTAGAAAGGCTTCGGATACCATCTCTCTTCAACTAAAGGTGCGGCACTGTTAATATCAGTGTAACTCTCAAAGGCGACACAGATCCCCGCATATCCTTGCTATTCTTATAGGATTCAAGTGGGCAGGCCACTACAAATCCTATTCCCATGTTTACAAAATCCTACGAATCAAAGAGGCCCGAAGAGTTCAAAGTGTCCATACCAACCGACCGTATAGACCTCTACACTGCAAATGTCCCTGCTCATCTTCACTACAAGGAACATACTGTACTACTATCATACTCCCTCCGTTCCAAAATATAAGTCTTGGTAGAGATTTCCACTATGGATCACATACAGATGTATCCAGATACATTTTAGAGTGTAGATTCACTCATTTTGCTCCATATGTAGTCCATGGTGGAATCTATACAAAGACTTGTATTTAGGAACGGAGAGAGTACTTATTAAAGAAGAACAGAAGAGGAACATGCTAAAGAAGAGCAAGCAGATTTTGGATAATAAAATGTTCGTTGCGCAGTGCCCACACATAATGAACCAGAGCGCATTAAGAAAGCAACTCCCTGCTGTCTCTCTATATGTGGTGCACGTGCTTTTTCGAAAGTAAAGTAGGAACATTAGCTGACCAATTAAATGTGATCTATTTTAGTAATGTCAGCATCATATCAGATTCGTACTTGAGCAACAAGTTTGGAATTATGAGTGGCACGTTGTTTAGCTTGATGGATTCAGGAGCAGTGCTAAGCAGGTACGATGATGGTACTGAATATAAAGGCATGTCTGCATGCAAGTCGCATGACTTTTGTCATTTGGGCCAGTCGACCATTTCAGGCGGTTGGATGAAGATCCTACGTCTCCTAACCCTTCTTCTCGTCTCTGATTCTTCCCATACAGAACACCGCACGGGCCGCCGGCCGGACCACCGGCCCGCACCGCCTGTGTTCCTCCGCCACCCCCACCCCCACCCCCGCCCCCACCCGCGTCGAGTTTTCTTCGTTCGGCGAGGCCCCACCACCCCCCACAACCAAAGTCCCCACCCGAGCCCCTTCGTTCGCACCGGCGAACTCCGGCGAGCTCTGAAAAATCGACTGACCCAATTTTGAAATTTAGTCTACTGTGATTTAACTAGTGTGTAATATAAAAGGCAAAAAGCATAAGCATTGGGAGTATAGTGTTGAGCGTGACATGGCGGATCTGAAGGTGCAAACTGGACAAAGGCAACTTCGCAACCAATGTTTGCTTTCAACTAGCAAGTAAGTGATGGAAAAGCAATCAGAGTAAAGCAGTGGCGATCTATTTTCTTGCTGCGATAAATAAGTTGAGCAGATACGAAAGAGTACCGCCTCTGGTGCGGCGCCGTGTATGCGTCTGCTGAGAATTTGACGGTGTTACGGTAGCGATGCCTGTCGGTGGTGTGGAAGCAGATCTAGGAGGGTAGACGGTGGCTGCGAGGCGCGGTGGACGAGACGGTCATAGGAGCGGCGCCGGCAAGGTGGACGACGGTGGGGATGAAGCGAGAGGACGGGATGCAAGGATCCCGGTCCGAAGCCGTGGATGAGAGAGGTCGATATCTTGTAATGGACGGCGGCGTCGGGGTATCAGCTCCGGCATGGTGGAGGAGGACGACGGTGGATGGGGTGGCGGACGGAGGAGGCTGGGGTGGAGAGGGTGTTTTGGCGCCCACGGAGTACGAATGGGGAAATGGAGGTGGAGAGGAAGGGGGGAACCATGTCTTCAGGGCGCGCTTGTCTCAAACGCGAGGAAATTTACAAACTTAGCCCCTGTTTCAAATTTCCTACATCACAGCAATATTAGTCGGTTGGGGATAGGACGGTAATCTCGCATACACCGAATATTTGCCGATGAGAGTTTGTTTTTGGCGCCCACCGTGTATGAATGGGGGAGGGAGTCGATTTGGGCCGAGGACACACTGTGTTTTGGCGCCCACCATGTATGAATCCGGGTGAGAGGCGGTTATGTCACGTTTGAGTGAAATTACAAACCTACCCCTATCAAAACCTATAGAAATCGAGCAGATAGGCTTTGCGTGGCAGGGATAGGCAGTAGTAATTTCCATCTCGCAGATTTTGGATTCGGGCGGTTACTGCGACTTTCCCCGCTTCGTTCAAATTTTGCAGAGTGCACGTTTACCGTGCCAACTCAATTCGAATCCCGTTTGTATTCTATTTTTTTCAGGCGGGATCCATTTTTGATTGGAATAAAATTCTATATACATCATTTTTTAATATATACTTTCAAAAGCACAACAAAGATTCATAAGGTTCCCAGGGTCTCATATTTCTCCACTGTTCTCTTGTATGTCGCTCACACACACTCTCTCTCCCTAGAGATATCTTGCGTTCCCTCATATGTTTCTCTAGCTATCACTCTCGTTTTGAAATATCTTTCTCTCTCGCAGACACAAAACTCTGTCTCTCGGGATCTCATTTCTCTCCGATATTTGTTTGTATGTGAGTCACATGCACCCTTTCTTCATCTCTCTCAGACCCACACCCATAACTCAGCCTTCTGATCCACTCGACTCCTATCTCTAACGCACACTAGCTAGCATCTTTATCTTTTTATTTATCTGTTTCTCCATCAACCTTATTTCATTTATAGGTTGATCTCTTTTGCACAATCGTTGTGCCTCACTCCCTCTGCTCGCCATAGATGCATGCTCCAGCCCACGCCACTATCTCTTAAAGACAAAAACACATGCTCAATTGTCGGGCCTTCTTCCCTACATTCTCGCATGCATGCATATTGTCATACCGATCCGTCTCTCCCATGTCGTTGATCTTAGCTTATGACTTATGTCTTCTTTCTTTTATCTCGATCATGCACGCGCGCACACACACATCCCACGTATACATGTATACCTCTCACACATGCACGTTGAAGGTCTCTATGTCTCCATACGTAGTTAATTACCCTCAACCCTAACGCCAAATCGAATTGTTCTCTTCTTGTGTGCACATAACGTCCGCCTAGATGGGTAAAACACACACTCACACTTAACAATCTCCTTCTAGCTACCCCCCTCTCACTCTTCCCCTATATCCCCGAAACCAATAAGACCATCCCTTCGTTTAATTACCGCCTACATGCACCGTCGATATATAGTAGTCTTCCTTGGTGTCTCTCGAACAAACACGTTCTCTCGATGTCGACTACTCTCACGCGCACACACCTTCTCTTCCCTCTCTACGGGCATTTTCTCTCTCGCACCCCATCATTGGTGGCCTCTGCCATAAACATCACCTCTCTATGATGAAGCCATGCACACTTAAATTACATCCTCCACTGAGGACCCCGCGACACACACACACACACAAACACACACACACACACGCACGCACCCACCCACCACCCCCACACTAAGACTCCATCACACACACACGCACACACACACACACTAAGACTCAATCTCTCTCTCTCTCTCACACACACACACACACACACACACACACACACACACCCACCCACCCACCCACACACACACACACTGAGACTCCATCTCATACACACATGCTCTAGGCGGAGCATTTGTTCCTACCACCCTTCATCCACCCTTACCCATATGATAAACAATCACCTTAATTTACTTGTATAACATGGACAAATTCCACTTTACTTTAGTAGTTAGCAAACTTATCATCTGTACCCTTATAAAAAATCGAGTTGGCGATGATGGTGTGCCTGCCATCTTGTAATATAGACCGTCTGATCTATATCTGACGGATAGAAAGCAAACTATGATAATTTTACAAAAGATAGCCGCACCTCTCTCCACATCCTTATCTCCCACAACCTCATTGCTGAGCAATTAAAAAAGAAAGTCTCTGGAACAATCTAGCATGGTGGCCGCTGCCGCCTGCTGGCGCCGTCCATCCCCATGCCTCCGCCCATTCCGACCACCAGTCACCACCATGCTCCACTCCTCCTCACCTTATCTCTCATCTTTCATTTTTTCGATGACATTCTCGAGATACCAGTTTTCCGATAAAATTCTCGAAATATCATTAGTTTTTACACATGGGATTACTCCTGCATGGGTAAATCACAACAGGTGTTTTCTAAAAAAATGCATATTGATGTTCCGTGCAATGCACGGGCATCTTGCTTGTAATTATATAACGCAAATCATGAGCAGGAAGTGACATTTTTTTACACAACCACGTTGACATGGCCACATAAATCACTAGCTAAAGTAAATACCATTATACTTATATCCCGATGCAAAAGGTTGAGTACATGTCCGAAGAGTAGAGTCGCACACATGCATTTTGTCTCTCAGAATCTCACACACACACACACACACCAGTTACGTGACGCACACTTAAGCAGACACGTATGTTACAATTTGTGCACCCGCGGTTACACGTGATGCTGCGCATTTATTTAAGCCGGACGACGAACCCAAACAGTAGCTGCATTCATTCCCCTCACGTCGCCTCTTCTCTGGTCGCTGTCGCCCGGTAGGATGAGGATCCCCTGACGTGAACAATCCTACCATTCTATCACTGACATGTGGGACCCCTAAGCGTGGGTCCCACCAGTCAGTGAAGGAAAGGCAGGGTAAGGCAGTGATAGCCACGTCAGAGGATCCATGTCCCGCCCGGTAGCCATGGCCCGGCC
Source organism: Aegilops tauschii subsp. strangulata (assembly GCF_002575655.3). Taxonomy (NCBI): domain Eukaryota; kingdom Viridiplantae; phylum Streptophyta; class Magnoliopsida; order Poales; family Poaceae; genus Aegilops; species Aegilops tauschii. The sequence goes on from NC_053037.3 coordinate 147,903,935, forward strand.
GAAGGTAACAACATACGCCATACTCCCACCGGAGCGGCTCTTTAATCTGGAAATTTTAGTGGTCATGCATGCATCTTTTTGTGCTAGCACTCCTATATAAGGGTTGACCGGTCGCTTCCTGCGGACGTGCGCGGCTGGTGGAAGAGGAAGGAGAAGGGAAGCGGGTTGTGGAGTAACTTTTTTACCACAATTTCTTAGGAAACTGAGTGCAATAATTGAGTAGTTTTGCAAACTACCAATACTACACATGAAACGGTTCAAAACCTATACTCCCTTGCCAGCGCGCGCTTCCCGCGTGAAACGGTCAACGTCGCCCTGGAGCGTCAGTGCCGCATTAATGCCTGGCCAGAGCTGAGGCGACCTCTCACTGGCGTCGGCTTTAAAGCGGCACGACGGCCTAGAGAGCGCCGCTTCCCCGTGCACCGACTGCTCCGCGTCGAGGCTGGCCATAGGCCCTCTTTGGATCCATGGGTTAGAGTTAGTTTGAGCTAGTTGGGCTCAAATAGCCCTAAAGTATCCAAGCATGAGGGTTTAAATTGGAGCAAGTTGCACCAAACCCACCAAAAAAATATCCCGCCCAAGAGGTGCTAACTGGAGATAGTTCTCATTGGGACCACTGAAAAATCACTTCTCTCTCTCCATCAAGTGCATTTATTGTCAATCTAAACCTGTCACCCAAACACCTCTTTGGCTACAGTTAGTTCAGGGTTAGTCATGAGTTAGTCTAACCTCTAGCTAAGTTAGAGTATCCAAACAAGAGCAGTATAGGACATGCAAGTTGCTCAAAGCATACAGTCAAATTCGTACGTGAAAGGATTTTTTCTTTTTGAAAACGGAACGTGAAAGGAATTTTTTTAGAATGATCTTGGCATGTCGCTAACATGTGATGAGTTAACTGACCTCAATAGACGGCAAAAACGCCAGCCCGCCGCACTTTGAGAGAGACGAGGAGGGAGAAGCGATACGGGCTGCTGGATTACTAGAGATAGGTGTCGCACGGAAGCCAAGAAATATGGTGATAGCGTGGGTTAGCTATGTACTAGTATGATGTAACTACACTGGGCTGCCGTGTTTCGTACTCTTCCAGTCCACTATGGAGATGATTGGTTGATTATATATCGCTGAATAATATAAAATATTATGAGTGCAGACGCTCCACCCCGAGGTTCCTTGCTCCTTCTCGGTCGTCGGGAATCTATGTTCTTCCGCTCTATTTTTTTACATGAGCTTTGTTCATCCTTTTGCCAACACGCGACACATCTAGCATCAAGGTGCACGTGTCATGCAAGGATCGTTCCATCTATATGAAGAACACGTGGGACTGGAACTACGAGACGGACATGTACCCAGCAGTGGACATGCGAACTTGTGTAATGTAGCGCAGTAAGTGAAGTAGAAAGGCACAAATAGTATGAACATGCGTGGTATATAGGCATTTGTCTCTTACTACCACTAAATGTTGTACGTGCAATGCCCGGTGATGTTATGGAGTACGTGACTAAGTACTCTACTACTACTATATTAATTGGAGGCACATATTAGCTTTTATATTTGTTTACGTGTATGCCCCGAGAGCTTCCAACTAGACGTGTCTTTCTCTCCGGGTCGCACTTTGTCTCATTCATACCACTAGTACAGTAGTATTACTACATGTGGTCTCCGACCCAGAAGTGGAGACGTTCTACAGTACCACGTTGTTCATGTCCCACTCCTTTCGCTGACGTGTGCGACATCCAGCACGTGCAGTGTGTTTGGCACTCCTTCGTCGTAAGAGTTGAAATGCTAGCTTTCATTAGAAATAAAAAATAAATATAAATCACCAGTGATACTATACCACGCGGTTTCCTTGCTCCTCGATATTGGAAAGAATACTTCCGCTCACCGACATGTGGGACGTCGACCATCCTGGTCCACTTGCCATTCCCACATAACTCCAAGGGAGAGTCACCCAGGTCGTCGCGCCGCAGTAATTACTAATGAGCCGTCAAATCACAGGCCCAACCTTTTACCTACTATGAAGTTGCTCGGACGAAGGAACCATCATGACTTCGTTGAATTCCGCTTGTTGAAGAAAACTACTGTACCAGCAGTACTGCTAGCTACAGTAGTTACTCCAGCAGAGGCCTCCTTTGGTTCATAGGATAGGAATTTTATAGGAATATGAAAATCATAGGAAGTGAGATGACATGCATCTCAATTCCTATAGAGAAAGAGATGCCATTTGATGCATAGGATAGGAATTTTTCCATTGAGTCTAGGCTAATGTACTGGTAATTTGCTCTAAAAACAACAGTAGTAACTAGTAGTACTATTACATGCTCGTAATTAATTAAACAAACGTACGGGCGACACAGACACACACACTAACTACTAGTACTACTACTTCTCACATGCTGGCCAGACACCGTCGTTCTCCTTCCCGGCTTTGTCGGCGACACCCCACCGTGCTTGGATCTCCGCCGACCTCTCCGCAGCAGAGCGTGCGTCCTCTTCTTTCTTGCGGCGGCGGGCCTCTCTTTTCTTGAGTGCTTTCTGACTTTTCCGCTCCCTCTGTGCGGCTTTGGCCGCCTCTTGCTCTACCACCCATTCGGCCTTGGCAGCTTCAAATTCCGCCCACATAGGTGTGAGGTCGCGAGCGGCGATGAAATCGGCATGGCGGGATGCCACCGCTTGCCTACCATTCTGTGTGCGGTCGTGGGCGGCGAGGAACTCGGCGTGGCGGGATGCCATCGCTTCCTTACCGGTTAGTGTGCGGCGCGGTGGCATGAACGACGCTTGGTGACAACTCTGGGGTGGAGTGGCCGGACAACCGTAAAGTGCATTGGTTTGTCAAGAGCTCAAGAACAGAAGACGAAGGAAATTTGGATTCCCCTTCAATCCTGGTCATTTATTACCGAGTAAAATGCATTGGCGTTCATTGAACTTGTCTTGATAGCTCACTTTGATCATTGTATACGAGATACTCCCTCCTTTCTGGTTTATAACGCTTATCTCAAATTTTTCGTTTTCCCGATTTAAAGGGCTCATCTCCAACTCCTATTGAGATTCTGAGGCGCATTAAATCTTTGCATGCAATAATTCAAAAGGAACTCACCAATGCATGCAATGTTCCTACTCATCTAGTGGCCAAGCATGCATGCAGTGTAATTAATCCACATTAATGCATTAGTTTAATTTGGGTACTTTTATAAAGTACGAGATATATTCCTCCACTCATCATCTGCCTTGATAGATGAGATTTCAGATTTGAGCCCTATAAACCGAAAAGGAGGGAGTATGGTGATTATACGGTCACTGGCTCAGTGTATAGCTCCGTATTTGTCTGGTTGACCAGTCAAACAGTCCGCATGCGCCTCATCAACTCGTGTTCTTTATCTATCTATCTATGCGGGCCTACCTATCAGGGGAGAAAGAAATAAAAACCAAAATTATGCGTATGTGACATTACTGTTTAGACGTTTGCTGGAGGCCTCCGCGAACACCGAGCATGTATTCACCTGGCTCAACACCAACGGTCATACTCGTGACTCGGCGCCTTGCTCATGTATATCGTCCATCACAACGACAATCTATAGAACAGCCTAGCTAGAGAGGGTACTATGGTGCGGAGTATGTACTATCGTGAGCAACAGATCATAGTGCCACTGCACACGAGTGTGTGTCTAATCGATTCGTCCATTATTCGTAAGTTATGTATGGTTGTGTGGTGTCTAATGGTGGTCGTCGAATGCTAGCTGGCGACAAGAGCAGTTGCATGGACGCCTGGTTGTCAATACGTGCCGCATACGCTTCAAAGGCTCGTCATCCATGAGTTCACATTTTACCACCACGCCAGCGTCTGACCGCCCTGGCCTACCGAAACCCCTTCCATCGCTAGCGCGCGCTTCCCGCCTGAAACGATCACCGTCTCTCCAGAACGTCAATGCCGCATTCACCAGCCTTAACTGCAGGTGCAGTTGGTGTGTCACTGACATGCGGGCCTGATGCCCGTTGGGCCCACATGTCAGTGAGACAACACACCTGCGGTTAAGTCACTAAAGCAGCGTCGCATTCACGCCGACGCGACCTCTCACTGGCGCTGGCATTGCAGCAACGCGACGGCCGAGAGAGCGCCACCCACGCGGCATCCCGGTGCAAGCGACTGCTCCGCGTTAATGACACCACGGCTGCCGACGAACCTAGTCCGGTGCCAGCCGTCCATCCGTGTGCCGCGACTCATTGCCATTCGCCCGCTATATTAACTTGAGCCCCAGCTCCCAGCCATAGCCAAAGACCCACACTCATTCTCCTCCGGTCCCTTCGTTCTGTTGGCACCACTCCAACCATGGCCTCCGGGCACTCCAAAGCTCTCTTGGACGTACTGTCGCAGGAGCAGACGAAGGACATCGGTGGCTCCGCTCCGAAGCTCTCTTGGACGTACTCTCGCAGGAGCAGATGAAGGAGATGACCGGCTCCCCCCCCGGCCGCCCTCCACCGCCACGACCACGAAGTCGGCGCACGTGCGCGGGCGCAGCCAGCAGCGAGGAAGAGTAGTACATGGTAGGTCGCCATCGCTCTGGTCCCAGGAAGGCCACCGCTCCTCCACTCAGTCCATGCCAAGCTTGGTGGGATAAAAATCGGCGGCCGATTAGCCGCTTGACGGCGACGTGGAGGCGGAAATCTTCATAACCTTGTGCTCCGGAGGAGGAGGTTATCGAGGCGGATAAGGAGGAGGCAAAGGCAATGGCCGGCTTTCTCGGGTTCATGGCCGGACATGGTGGTCGGGGCCCGGCGATCGTTTAGATTAGGTTTACAGTAGGTTTTAGTACGGTTTGTGCGAAATATGTAATGAATTTCGTCCAGTTTATAGGAAAAGTTCTCGAAATGTAATGAATTTCATCTGGTCAATTTGAAATTTGCTTTGTTTGCACGAATTTCGTCCGGTTAGTTCATATAGTTGTCGAAAGGTATGCGGGCAGCATTGGATGGCATCCATCAGTGTCCTCGGACAGATGCCAGTGTAAATTTGAGGGCCAGCGCTGGAGATGCCCTAACTATCATGCTATAATCGCTAACAGTGCTCCATTATTTCGCAGGGAACAATTATCCGTCGATCAAAATCAGATCCGCCGTGTTTCGCACTCCTCCCACGTAAGAGTGTAGACTCTTGCTTACATAAAAATGGAGCAAGTGGACGGCACTGTAGCACGTCATATCACTCAAACTAGCCCGCCTAACGTGCGGGAAAGCACCGCCCTCGTCATTTTGTTCTGGATTTCTATCAATCCATTGCACGAAAATGTTACGCTTTGCAAGTTCAAAAGGAAAAGGCGGCACACTTACAACTCGTACGCGTCGCGTTCACGTCGCACCCCCGACAGTCTGGCTCACACGCCGCTCACCAGAGGGAACACACGTTGTCTTGCATTTTCACTGACATGTGGGACTGCAATTGAATAAACCGTCGATAACCGAAATCTAATCGCTCGGCGGGAGACGGCTGAGAGGAGAGAGACGGGAGAGGGAGAAGAGATCGCCCGCCCACCGTGCACGGACTCCAAGAAATATGTGGTGATAATGTGAGGTGGGCCATGCGGGAGTCCGCACCGCTTCCAAGCCCACTTCTTACCGCCATGGCTCACCAGAACCCCTCCCCCACCCCACCACCTCCCCGCGCGCGCTCCCCCCTCAGAGGCCAGCTGCCCGCATTCATAGCAAGTACTATAGCTCGCACTGGTAAAATTCTGGGCTATAAAGGGCATGTACAATGGTTGATAAGATAGTCTTATCATAAGTCTTGCATGTAATTTAGAGATGACAAAAAACATGTGTACAATGGATCATCTCTTAGCCTTATCTTCAATAACTAGTTATTCCTAAAACATGGTGAAACATATTGTGCTAAGAGATCATCTCTTGTCTTCTCGACAAGCCCGCTTATGTGGAGGAGAGAGAGGCATTGACAAAGTCAAGGAGTGGGATCTGCAAGAGCCCGTCTCTACACGTGCTCCTAGGTATAAAAAAACTAATTCTAAAAAAGAGGCATAAAAAACAATTGTGTCTAAAAAAAGAAAGGTAAAAAACATTTGAGAGGAAATAGATAGAGAGAAAGTGAGAAAAAGTTGTAACCTTATAGTCAACACTATGGTAGTATTACAAGAGGAAGGAGGGAGTGGTGCACATGCCAAGTTCACTGGGCTGCCGTGTTTCACACTCCTCCGTCGTAACAGTGGAGACAATAGGTTTCATAAAAAATAAACAATGAATACTCGTTGCTCGTCCACTTTATCGGAAAGAATACTTTCATTCACCGACATGTGGGACGTCGACCATCCTGGTCCACCTGCCATGCACAAAATTATCCTAGCCCACCTGCCATGCACAAAGTTAGTCGGACGAAGGAACCATCATGACTTCATTGAATTCCGCTTCTTCATGAAAACTTACTCTACCCGTAGTACTGCTACCACACGCGAAGACTGGACGACACTGTACCACGTCATATCACTAAAACCCACTAGGCCAAACTAGCCCGCCTAGGATTTGTACTCCCTCCGTTTCAAAGTTAGTAGTACAAAGTTGACTCATCTATTTTGGAACGGAGGAACGTCTCTGTACTGCTATGATTTTGTGTTGTACGTCTCTGTACTTTTGCTACGATTTTCCTACCCTATGAACCAAATGAGGCCTGAATGTATCCGTGTCGACTATTGTCTGATCGATCACTAAGCCTACAATTTTAGGAGCTTGGGCTATTGGCCGATCGACGACGGATCAGTATAAGCGTACCACGAGCTCATCAGCCCCAACATTTCTCTTTGGTGAGTGTTTTGCAAGTACTATAGCTCGCACAGTAGCTAGCCTACTAACACCAAGAATCATCAAAATAAGCCCTGCTGATATGATAAACAGTTCAAACTTACATCTAAGCATGCCATATATTACATCAAAAGTTGGTGAGGATACATCTGTTTCCATAACTTGGAGAGGGTTCGCATGATTCACTATCAAACAAAAGTAGCAAGTACCGCCCACACAAGATAGTGCACTAGCCCTAAGATGGTTTGATAACACACATCGTTCTGGTAATTAAACACAGGGCAATGCAAACTACCCTGAAGGATTAGCGCGACCAACTATTTCTTGTCATCGATCTCTCGGGCAATGACCACAACACGGACAGCGGCATGGGAATCGATCTCTGGGGCGATGTCCACAGGACTGACAGTGACATCAGAATCGATCTCTGGGGCGATGTCCACAGGATGTACAGCGGCAACGGAATCGATCTCCGGGGCGATGCCAACTGGACGGACCGCGACATCGAAAACGATTTCTGGGGCGTTGTCCACAGGACAGGTCGCGACATCGGAATCATCAAGGACGTCCACCGACACCTGCACAACCCTAACATATTAGCAAGCACATTGCAAATAATCAAAAACCACAACTTTTGGTAACAAGCCATTATTTTTTACCTTGTGCAGCTCACCGGGGGATCCCATCCCTCCGGGGGCCATCTCCTCGTCCTCCATGGGGGCCATCACCTTGCCAGGGGAATACTGCTTCTCAACGGCGACTATCTCCTCAAACTCGGCCTTGAGCCTCGCATAGGTGGCCATCTGAGTTTCTCGGGTAGGCACGGTGGGGCCCTTGCTGTTCTTCCAACTTTCTTTGAGGAGTTCGTCCACCAACGTCGTCAACTCTTTGGCCAGTGCTTGTTTCTTGGAGTTCTTCGTCTCCATGGGTTGGCCCGCCAACATGGTCAACTCGTTGGTTGGTGCTCGCTTCCTGGAGATCGCTATCTCCAGTAGGTTGTCCGCCGACAACTCTTTGCCTAGTGCTCCAGGATCCATCAATGAACTGACAAACAGAAAGCAATCGAAAGGAAACCACAATCACAATGAAAACGGGAAAAGAATAGGCTATGAGAATCGGTCGGTGCTTCGCAAAAAGAAGATTCTTGGAATGAAAATATAGCAGCATCACTGATTTGCCCACCTTTCCTTCGTCGGTACAGAAGAAAAATGGCAGAAGTGAGTAGCCTTGAGTGAGGTTTTCCTCAAGAAAGGGGAGAAAGGGCTTCAACGAGCGTTCCAGTGAAATGATGGTTGCTTCGTGCAGTCCAACTTTGAGGCCACTTTACCACTGCTGGTAAAGGTGTGGGTTTTGTGATATGACGGGTCATGACGGCCACACCGGGGTGACCGGTGAGTTTCGACTGTAGCACCACACTGTGATTTGGTGGATGGCACGCGGGCCCGGATGCTTTTATGTCCGCATGTAGATAGAGCGGCTAGTCATATTGGAGTGCTCAATATTGTGCACCGCGACCATGGCAGAGAGGAAAACGAGAGAACTACGTAATTAATGCATGAGTTTAATGAGGGTAGTTTTGTAAAGTACGAGATACATTCCTCCAATCGCAAAATGCCTTGGTTGATGAGATTTGAGATTTGAGCCCTATAAACGGGAAGGGAGATTTGAGATTTGAGATACTGCACGCGGTGTAGTCTAGTCACTTGTTGGAACCTCTAGAAAGACTTATACCGCATGATTCTTTGCTCCTTCTTACTACTACGTACTACTTTGCCGACATGTGGGACAGCCAGTAGCATCCGGGTCGACGTAATACGTGTCATGCACCAGATTAGAGTGCGGAACGGAAGGGGGGCATCACCCCGGTCGTACCGCCTGGCCCTGTTTGGATACTCTAACTCAGTTAAAGGTTAGGGTTAGATTCTAATACTGAACTAACCCTAAAGTAACTCTAGCAAAAGAGGTGTTTGGATGACAGGGTTAGATGGAGCGCGGATACGGCGAGGTGCCTTCATGGGCGGTGCGAGAGGGAGGGAGGGAGAGGACGAGAAGCTTCGAGGAAGTGGGGAGGGATCTGCTGTGGGGAGAGCGAGAGAAAAATGTGTTTTTTAGTGTCCCGAGAAGAACTAACCCAAATAAGCACCTCTTGGGTGGGTTAGATTTTTTTTGGGTTAGTTGAGTTCAAACTAACCCAAACTAACTCTAACACATGGATCCAAGCAGTAACCCAAACTAACCCTATTGTTTGGATTTTTTTGGGTTACTTGATTTCAAACTAACCGAAAATAACTCTAACACATGGATCCAAACAGTAACGCGCCGTCAAATCGCACAGCCCGACGTTTCCAGCAGTAAGTATGTTGAATCCGCTACTCCCTCACCTGCCTTGCCTCTCTGTCAAACCGCCTACGCGAAAACTGCCGCGCGTACTGCCCGAGAAAAGCCCTGCCCTCAACTTTTAACTACGCGAAAATAGTTCGAGCTTGTCTGTTCTATATAAATACTAGTACTGTATGTTTATTCACCCATGGGGTTGTTCAATGAATGGAGGGCCCGGGAGCACAAGTGAACAATACTAGTAGTACTAGTAAGTAGGAGTCGTACAGGTAGTCACCTTAAATAGAGAGTTTCTTTTCTTTAATGCCACGTACACAAATTGAAACGCTTGTTGTGGAGAGAAAAAGATAATCACTCCACTATATATGCATGCAGGGGCCTGAGCGCTTGCTTTACTAGGGTTGCTCTCTTCATTCTCTCATCCTCTCCAGATATAAACAAGACAGCCGTAGCGACATTTTCTCTCTGCTCACCGCTGGTCATAGATCCGGCCAGATCCCTTCGGCTGGTGTGTGTAGAGGACTAGGTGCATCGTTTATGCGGTCATCGCCGGCGAGGGAGGAAACCCACAGCTGCCGGAGGGGCCCGATCCTCTGCCCGTGCCGTTCTCTCCGACACAGCGCCGGCTCGGGAGGTCCTCCGACCCTTCTTCCTCCCTGCCGTATTGTCCACAGATCCGACCTACCGCCGCCGACATCCCGACGACCCTCAGGTATAAGTTCTTCGAAAGCGGCCTTGCTCTACTGCCCCAGCTCCCCACATGTCTGCATGTGCATCTTTTTCTACCCCCATCAGCTCTTCCAAAGCCACCTAAATTTTTAGTATTATTAGAGGTAAAGCTACTTCATGCATTCGAATCTAGGGCTTTGTTCAAACAACGAAGAAAGGGGGGATAGTTGTAGAATGAATCTAGGACTTGGTTCAAAGAGGAAATAATATGGTGAAAGTAGTAGAGACCGGATACCCAACCGGTCTCTTGGTTGAAAAGGGAAATAATGGGAAAACGCAGTACAAACTGGATAAGGAATAGATCTATTATTGGTTGAAAAAAGGATAGAAAGTGGCGGCTGGTGGACAAGTCAACAAAGTATGTCCAGGATTAGATTTGTTGCCCTGACATAGTAAAAGGTCTCCAGGATTAGAATTGCTGCACTCACATAGTAAAAGGTCTAAGGATTAGATTTGCTGCCCTGACATAGTAAAAGGTCTCCAGGATTAGATTTGCTACCCTCACATAGTAAAAAGTCTCCAGGATTAGATTTGCTGCCCTCACATAGTACAAGGTCTCCAGGATTAGGTTTGCCGCCTTCACATAGTAAAAGGTCTCCAGGATTAGATTTGCTGCCCTCACATAGCATGAACAAACTCGGCATCACCACTTTATGCCTCCTTGTAGGTACATTGTGCTGATGCGTCCACTGTCACATGTCCTTATACCAACCTTTTGCCGTTGTTAATGTAAGGGCGCATGTAAAATGAAGCGATCAAACTGTTACCTTAGGGACATGTCTAACCAGTGTTATTGTTAATCTAATGCCTCCAGTGATAAGATGCAATTAAACTGTGTTACAAATGGCACTCCTGCTGTTTTCCCCAGTATGATAAGTAAGTTGCTCCTTTACGCTGCTGAGTGTCCTGGTGTCGCCACGGTCCCATGCCCTTAAACCAACTCTTTAGCTGCTGTTGATTTACTGTATCTGGTAAACAAGCAATGCCACCATTGAAGTAATCCCATATTTGAGGAATCTCATTGTTGATCGTAATGGTTCTGGTAACCTGAAGCATTGCTGACGTTTTAAAATTTCTACTGTCCTTGCGTGATTGCCATGAACATAATTAAGATGCTTCTTTTCATTTCGTATATGTTTCGTATATTCTTATTGACCAGCAACTGTTTACTTTCTATCTTTTTGTGCAGATAGGGATATCCATTTCATCTTGTTGCTATTGTGACCTTTTGGTGAACTGCACAAAACACTTTTTTTGGAATGAGTGTCTTGTGCAGTTCAACTAAAATGTCACGTGGGCAACATCTCACAATTTTGGTGGAACTTCACAAAATGGTGATTGGAGTTTCCAAAATCTCCGTCAAGTTCTGCTAGTAATCTCGTGCAACATTTTATTAGCCTTTGCAAGATGAGCCGTCACTGTCACCACAATGGCACTTTATTTTAGTGGAACTGCACAAAAGGATAAGAAAATTATAGTTGCACCTTACATGAGACGGACAACCAACCTTAATGTTCCTCAATTTTAGTGCAACTACTAAAGAAGAACCTGCCAGCTCACGAGAGCAAGTACTTCTTGCTAGCTGAATGATGCAATCTTTGCTTCATTTCAGGTGAATTGCAGAAAAAGGCGCATGAATTGAATCATGGAATTCCAGGCAGGGCTCATCCGAGTGGAGCTGCAGGTTGAGTTCAAGGAGGCCACTATTAAAGTGAAATCATGCTCTTCTTGTTTGTGCTGTGCAAACATGAATACTCAACTACAGATGTTGTGACGATCAAGAGCATTCGCCAAGTTCTTCGATTGTATGGCATGGCTAGCCAAGATGGATTTAATCCCGATATTCATTTTATCAAAAGGCTCTAATGGGTTGGTTCTGAATCTTGCAAGCTGGGAATCAATGAGATGTGTAGGCATCTTTGTTGTACTTATTATTTGAATCTTATTTGTTGGTTCTGAATCTTGCAAGCTGGGAATCAATGAGATGTGTAGGCATCTTTTATGTACTTATTATTTGGATCATATTTGTTGGTTCTGAATCTTGCAAGCTGGGAATCAATGAGATGTGTAGGCATCTTTGTTGTACTTATTATTTGGATCTTATTTGTTGGTTGTGAATCTTGCAAGCTGGGAAACACGACATGATGATGCAGAGGACAACAACCATAACAAATAGTTCAAACTTGGTAGTATTATCTTTGTGAAAGTGCGACAAATGTGCTGATCGTGTGCGTCCTGAGAATAATAATTCTAATTGTTGTGCATGTTGATCCTGTGGCACTAATAGAACGAGCCAATGCATTGCTTGTTTTAAGTATAAATTTCTATTAAAGCTAATTAAATTTAAGTAAAGTGACTACTAACTCCTGTTATTACAGTACCAATACAGACCCGCTCGTGAACCGACGTGTGGCCGGAGTAGGTTTCTTAATGGAGGCGTTTGAATGCGCCGAGGGTGCATCTTCTGCCGGGCGTGCAGCGGACGAGGGAGGGGTAGTAACTGTTGTCGCCTGTACACACTCAGTTTACTGTTGAATCTAGTTCCCCAAGAGCTGAAAAATGAACTGTTGCCGCCGCCTACACACTCGTTCACTTGAAGAGACTCCAATGGCGATCCGAGGGGTGAGCCTGCTGCATATGGACTTCAACAAGGAGTTCCCCTTGAGTTCGCCGTTCAGTCCTATGGTTGCACCAAGTTGAATGTGATGTACACCAATGATCCGGACTCGGTGAAGCTCTGCCTCGCCGAGTTCAAGCAGTACCTACAGTATGAGAAAGCACAAGGTTGCAGGACTAGACCTTGTGCCCATCCATTCGTCTACTGACAGGGACCAGCGGATCACCGTCGCCCAGGTATGTGTGCGGGATGAGGTTCTCATCTACCACTTCTATAGGGCCATCAGAAGTTCTGGAGCATTCGCCTGTTTCATCGGCAGTGCTGACTGCACCTTCGCTACGGTGGAGAGAAGGAAGAACGCGATGATTCGGCCATCTGGTGCAACAAGCTTGTCGACATCCAGAAGCAATACAAGATCATCAGCAACGGGCAGGAGAAGGACTCCGTGGTTGACCTCGCTGAGACCATCATCGACCCCTGATACGCCAACATGAAAGAAGACAACGATACCAAGGACCTGAACACGTGGGAGGTACCTCTGAATCTAGCCTACATAACCTACGCGGCCAAGGATGCATACGCATGCTACGGCATGTACAATCATATCTTGGACATGAGGGCGTGTCTGCTTCCCGTAACCGACGAGTACACAGACAGCCGCATCGTCATGATCAAGCATGCCAGGAAGGTCTAGATGTTGTACTTTATCTGTTTATAAGCACCTTTATCATCTGAGTGTTTCATGCATTAGCCTATGTGTCGTAATTATCTGTTTTGTCCGAAATATTTCTCTTAAGAACCCATTAACATGTTTGCTTTTTTAGTGGCTATTTGCTTATGTATGTAACTAGTTCACTTGTTCATTAAAAAAACTAGTTCACTCGGCTGCCATGCTTTGAATCTCCTTCCTCCCAACATATTCCCCTCCTCAGGTGGACCCAACAGGTCTCGTACATAGACATATGGGACCAACCACCTATCCATTTGTATTTCTTTATTTTGTTCAATCTTTCGTCCTCTTCCTATACAACGGCTGGCCATCATAGCCTATGGCGTTGGCCAGGCCATCCCTCTACTACCACACATTGTCCGGCGGTGGTAGCTCCACCGGCCCACCCTGCACCCGAACAAGTCAACCCTCGTACTCCCCTCCGCCTACGTCTTCCCCCACTCCGGTTCGTTCGGTCCGAGGTCTCGACGTCGTCCTCCGCCTTGGTGCTCTAGCCGCGGCGCCGCCGTCTGTCGTTCCCAACATGGTCAGCAAAACAAGAGGAATCGGGATACAACTGTTCGTCGAGAGGCTAACAGTCCCGGGCCCACCCGGTCCATGGCCTAGGTTTTGTTGTTTAACATGGGCAGCCCACGACATGTTTCAACATTTTCTGGATCCAGCGGGTATCAAGCGGCCTTTGGGCCTCCCAGCCTAGGTTGTCTATAACATCAGCAGCCCAAGTTATGTTTGTTTTTTCAAGACGACGCACAGCTCAGTTCTGCTTTTCTATAAGAATGCAAAACTGAACCTGTTTTCTATAAGAATGCAAAACTGAACCTATATTTATATCTTATTTTATTACATATATATATATATATATATATATATTAGAAACAATATAAGTTTCCGTTAAACCTATCGTTCGTCCAACCATTTTATAGACCTTCCCACTTCCTTTATTTTTCGTTTTCATTAATCCTATATCTGAATTTTCTCCCACTTTCTTTTTCGATGTAAACTGAGTTTTCTCCCAGTACTTTTCCCTAGAACCAACTCAAGTGTCCCACGTCTAGCCTAAAAAAAATAATACCCCACGTACTATTAACTCATCAAATTAAAATGATATTTTATTTCGTAATTTGAAAGTTCTTACAAAATAATAATAATTGTTTATATATAACTTGGCAAGTTAACTCCTAGTGATTGCGTACATAAGCTTGCAAATATTTTACTGACCAATGCAGTAATAGACGTGCAATCATGTGTTTATGTTTTTATAACATTTCTCCGTCTAGGCCAACATGATATTTTCACTCAGCCCAGCAAGTCAACGGATTTCGAGAAAAATGCAAATGGGCTTTAAATTCTACCATATATATAAACGGGCTGCATAGATGCTACATCATTGTTTCACCCAGCCCACCAAATGGACTAAAAAAACAAATGGACTGGCTGACATGTGGGCCAGTAGGTCGAAGCCTAAGAAGGCGTTGGATTTACATCCAATGGCCGGCATTCTTCTTCAATCTCTCGTCTTCTTCCCCCAGCGCTGCCGGGACCGCCTGCTCCAGCCTCCGGCGTCCAGGGCGTTGTTTTGCGCTCCTCAGCGAAACGCTACCCCGCCGACGGCCAGGCCATCCCTCCACTCCGCACCTCCTGTTATTTTCTGCCAAGTGTAGGCCCACCCCGCACCCGAACCAGTCAAGTTTCCCACTCCTCTCCGTCTGCGACTCCACTGCCGCGTCTTCCCCATCTCCGGGTCGTTCCAGTCTGGAGCCTCGCCATCGTCCATCGCCTTGGTGCGCTCGGCGCGGCGTGGTCAACATACGAGAGTCATCGGAAGAGGACTGTACGTGGAGAGCCTGACGGCAGGGACCCACGAGGTCCATGGTCGCACGCAAGGAAAGTTCCTCCTTATTACGCACTGTACGTGGACAGTACGTGGGAAGGGCTTCTATATTTCGCGAAAAAAACATTCCCCCGCTGACAGGTTGGACCCACCAGCTATATCTTCGCACGCAAGGAAGTGCCTCCTTATTACGCACAAAAAAATGAATACCCCCCTGCTAGCTAGGACCCACCATAGTGGGTGGCTGACTTGTGGGCATACTAAGTTGACGGGGACGGAGGGCTTTGTTAACTTAGTCAATATCAACGATTCTAGCTCCAGTGACCGTACGATGTCCATCCAACGACCATAGTGCTTCTTCAACCTCTGGTCTTCTTGCTCCAGCCGCCCAAAGTAGCGCCGGTCATGCCGCCTGCTCCTGCCTCCCGTGGCCGGCTATGCTGCCGCGGAGGCCTCATCGCCCCCATACTACTCCCACCGCTGGCCAGGCCATCCCTCCACTCACCCACACCCCCTGTTATTCTGCGGCGACGGCAGCCTCACACCGCAGCCGAACCAGTGAACCCTCGTACTCCTCTCCGCGTGGGCATCCACTGCCGTGTCTTCCCCGGCTCCGCGTCGTCCCCTTCCTAGGCCTCACCGTCGTCCACTGCCTTGGTACTCTCGGCGCGGCGTGGTCAATGTGGTCAACGACCGACTCCCACCGGAAGAGTACTGTACGTGGAGAGGCTGACAGCTGGGTCCACGGCCACAGCAAGGAAGTTCCTCCTTATTACGCGCAAAATAATTATTCCTCCACCTGACAGCGGGGATCCACTGGAAGGGCCACCGTATTTCACGAAAAAAATGTTTCCCCTGACTGCTGGGACCCACCAGCTACATCTTCGCACGCAAGGAAGTGCCTGACAGTCAGGACCCACCTGGTCGAAGCGTACGTAGCGTTGTCATTCTGGTCGCGAACGTGTACGTACATACTGGTCGATGTAGAGTCGCGCACGTGTCATAGTAGAGGCGCGCACGTAGCATGTACACGTACATACCAGGGTGCAAGAAAGTAAATACGGCCACGTACATACATACAGGCGGGGTCTCGAACGCCTAGTCGCGCATACGTATGGCCAGGGCTCGTGTACATGGCTGGGTCGAAACGGAGAAACAACGTCGTCATCGTGTTCATGGGGAGCCAACCGGCTGGGTCGGAACAGAATGCGTCGTCGTGTTCATCGGGAGGGCTTGGATGGAAAAGCCGATTGAAACGAGGCTTGGCGTATCGCAGAACCGAGGAAACGGCCTTGTGTTCGACCGGCCACGTTTGAAACGGGATCCTGTTCATCGGGAGGGGTCTGGCGTACCGCAAAACGGAGGAAACGGACCTCCTACGGTCGAAACGGGGGTCCTGTTGATCGGGAGGGGTGTGGCATACCGGAAAACGGAGGAAACGGACTTGTGTTGGAGCGCTACGGTCGAAACGGGGGTCCTGTTCATCGGGAGGGGTGTGGCGTACCGCAAAACGGGACTCCACGGGATAATGTTCATCTCCACCGTCGACCCCCTCCAGCCTCCACGGGCTACTGTTCATCCACCGTAGACCTCCTCTAGCCTCCACCTGCGACTGTTCATCCACGGGCTCCTGTTCATCCAGCCTCCACCTGCAACTGTTCATCCACGGGCTCCTGTTCATCCAGCCTCCACCGAGCGCTACTCCACCGGCTACTGTTCAACCAGCCCTCTTCACAGGCTCCTGTTCAACCACCCCTCCACGGGCTACTGTTCATCCAGCCCTCCACCGTCTACTGTTCATCCAGCCCTCCACGGGGTCCTATTCATCCAGCCCCAACCGGCTCGATCGATCGGGGTCCTGTTCATCCAGAGGCAACACCACGGGGTCCTGTTCATCCACCCCCACCGGGAACTGTTCATCCAAACCCCCCCAGAAATGCTCACTGTTCATCGAGAGGCAGCATCGATCGGCTTTAGTTAGCAGCAGTAGCGAAGGAATTGCTCAATCGGGTTCAGTTAACAACCATCGATCAATCGCTCTGGTTCAGTAACGCGTAGCCCGCAGTGCAATCGCTCGGGTTCAGTTAGAGCCCAACGCCTCGCTCGGGTTCAGTTAGAGCCCAACGCCTCACACCCACGCGCGTGCGTGTACGAGTGAAAGGTGCATCGCTCGGCCCCGACCACCCACCGTAACCAGGAACACCCCGATATTTTCCTCTCCCTTGCTTCTACCATGGTTTTTTCCGTCATGGATGGCCCAAAGAATGTCATGCAGCTGCGTCTCCGGACCGCCCAGGACGAAAAACCCATTTTTTGTCATAGAAGTAGGACCCAACCACATCTATGATGATACCGGGTTTTGTCACAATTATCGTCATAGAAGTGTCATAAGTATGACAGAAAAGATTTTCGTTCGGCCCAAAATGTCACGGATGTGTCTTTTTTTGTAGTGACGGCCACCATGGGAGGTCACGATACATTCGGCAGTCGGCAACCACATATGTGAGAAGAGAATAGCTTCTGCACACAGAGAGAAGGCAGCTATGGCAGCTCCCCTACAACGCACACACGCGTGAGAGAGAAGAGAAGGCAGTAGCGCGGGTGCACGCACGACAAAGGGCAGCAGCAGAGTACGTGCGCCTTCGGAGAGGAAGTGGAGAGACATGACAACGCCCAAGCAGAGAACAAGCATCACGTTGTGCTTGCTGTCGCCCGCCCCAGAAAAATACACTGAGGAGACCAAAGGGAAAGATATGGAAGCTTCACGTGTGCTGCCGCCCCCCTTTTCTGTTTCGTTCCGGAGGAAGTAGAAGAAACCAGCGACGCGCCGATTCGATAGAAAAGAAGGAATAGTGTGCATTTTTCGTTGGTGATTCCCTGGAATAAAATGTCGCTTCTTCCTTCGATTCCTTATGCGGGATATCCAATCAATTAGAATTCAGGTTAAAGAGGGTCTTTATCCTCGTCGGGGCCAGGGGATCATTCCCTTGACTCGTACTGATGATAAATTTTTTACTCCACGAGAAATTGAACAAAAAGCTGCCGAATTGGCCTATTTCTTGTGCGTACCAATTGAAGTATTTTGAGGTATATTTTTGAACTGAGTTGAATGAAGAAAAGAAGAATTGGAAGAAGAAAAGTTTTCTCAACACATGTTGGCCAGAAGAACCCAGAGACCGCCACGCGTTATTCTCCAATGGGCTGCCCTGCAGCCCACACGCTCACGACGTTGGTCAACATGCTTTCGCAGCCTCAACGCAGGAGAGAGCCCCATCTCACGGCAGCTTAGTAACTGTAAAGATGTATGGATGCATACACATTAGATTATCGGTATATCTAACTGGCGAACGTTCACTGGGAGGGACCTCCCAGCGAACGACCTTAAAGCTGTTGGATCGTGATCAAACGCTCGGTGTTTAAAAAAAATTACACCGCGTCGCTGGCATTTCCCCCCTAAACATGGCAATTTTAACCTTTTCACATGGCAAGTCCCTAAAAACGCATCACAATTTTAGTTATTTGGCATGGCAACTTGGGCGTTCGCTGGCACCCAACTAATGTTCACCGAATAAACGGGTCCTAGATTATTGCATATTTCTCACCTGGTGTGGACAATTGCTTTGCTTGTTTATGTTGGTCAAAAAGTAAGAATTCATCTTTATGGTGACGAAAAATTAAAATCCAAATATTTATCCAGATGATGTAGTGCAGCATGATGGTATTTCCTTTTGTTGATGTAGGATGTTTAATTAAGCATAGCATCAAATACTCCATCCATCCAAATTAACTGAAGTACCTTTAGTACATCTTTAGTAAAAAGTAGTATTAAAGCTGCGTCAATTAATTTGGATCGAAGGGAGTATGTAATTAGCGACTCAATGCTTCTAGAGAAAAGGCTGTCCTCCATCAATATACGATAGACTGATTAAATAGATAGTTCAGATACATTTTGTTTATTTTTCTCTAGGATCAACATAGGAGCTTGAAAGGAGGGTCAATACTGAATTTACGAATGCAGCAGACCTAAGAACCGTCAACAATAGCATAATTTGGTCCCACAGATGATCACCGAGACATGAAAATGAATAGATAACAAATGGATAAAATAATGCATTGAAAGCTTGGTCTTGAAGTACAGAAGATAAATATAGACTTGGTCTACTGATGGATAATACAACCTAAGCGTCAACCAAGTGCATTCGCAGTGAAGTGTATTTATTTAACCTATTTATTTAGGGTGGTTTTTCACCTACTATGCAAGTAGCAAGGGGTTGTTGTTAAGTAAACACGACGCCAATTAACACTATACTGTTAAGTCATATGTGATCTTAACATTCGAGTAGAAAATCACATGGAAAGCTCAAACTGAATTGGAATTGATCAGCGTATTATAATCTACCATGACAATGCACATCTGCAGTTTCCTTGTGAGTTGAATAACAGAACTTCAGATTACCCAAGTGAATAGAGAAGACCGATCAAGACTTGAACTTCCTGATGGAATGAAACAAACAATCTGAATTGTGTAAACAATTTTTTTTCAAAACCTGGTAACATAATAGGGAGATCACATTCTTTCATATTCATCATATGGTATATTTCCTTTTTCTTTCTGCAGGAACAACATATGGTATAACCTTGGCCAATATCATTAATGTAGCTGAAGATGTCAATTAAGATATATGTCGTCCTAAATAACTTGTTGATCCCTCAAGAACATTGTTTTTGTATGACATAACCGTACAACCTAGAAAAGAACAGAATGTCACGTAGAATTTCAGCAAACATGTGAAGGGTTGCAGAAACGTGGGGTGGCGGCGGCGTTCCTGGTCTGTGGTGGTGGACGATGTCTGACAGCGCGCAGGTTTTAGGGGCTGACTTGGTCCGCGCTGGTGCAAGCCTTTGTATTATGGCCCACTTGCTTACACCCTATTCGTGGTGTCGGTTCGAGTTTTGCTCTTTGGGCAATGTTGTATGATCGATCGGATCGATGCCGAGGACCATGGATATGGCTGCGCTCAAGTGTGCTTAGCGGTGGCCGTTGGTAGTCACTGGGTTGTATCCTCCCCCCCCAACCGGAACCGGTTGGGGATGCGGGTGTGGGTGCTTCCTATGGTGGGGGCGTGGACCCAGGCCCGATGGCTGGTGTCAGGCTAGGGGTGAAAGGTGGTACCTTTCGCTTCTACTATCGTGGTTGGGTGGTCGTGAGATGGATGTTTGGTCGTGCCTAGGGATATGGATGCCGGGTGGTAGTGGTCCTAGATGGCCGACTCCATGGTTGGCTTTCTGGTAGGCTCCATGGTGGCGGTGGTGGCTGCACTTCTTGGCCGTGTGGGCAGCAAGGGGGTAGCGGTGGGAGGCCTTGGCCTGCTCTGGCAGTGCTCATCATCCTTCTTAGGAGCATCAACATTGATAGTGTCTGACTCCTGGGTGTCATGGATACTCCGGCATCGGCGAGCCAAGCGGCTGACCAGAGCCCATGGCATGCTTGACAGTTGCCAGCCCGAAGGAGAAGATCTGCTGCATCTAGTGGTAGTTCTGGATAGGGGTATTGAGGAACTCAACATCCTTGGGGTGAGCCTAAGAAGAAACATGGCAGACAGGTTAGTTAGTATGGCAATGGTTCATAGGCTTGAACTGCTGGTCTGTTAGAATGGCATGGTTTGCGAGCTAACCGCGACATGGCCTTGGTAGTGCTCTGCCTCCAGAAGGTTCGAGCAGGTGTCCTCATCCCATGAAGCACCGCTAAGGTCTCTGAGCTTGGACACTTGGATCCATCGAGCTCTCCACTTCCTCAGGTGGTTGTTGAAGGAAATATGCCCTAGAGGCAATAATAAAGTTGTTAGTTATATTTCCTTATATCATGATAAATGTTTATTATTCATGCTATAATTGTATTAACCGGAAACTTGATACATGTGTGAATACATAGACAAAACAAAGTGTCCCTAGTATGCCTCTACATGACTATCTCGTTAATCAAAGATGGTTAAGTTTCGTGACCATAAACATGTGTTGTCATTTGATGAACGATATCACATCATTAGGAGAATGATGTGATGGACAAGACCCGTTCGTTAGCTTAGCAGACCGATCGTTAAGTTTTATTGCTATTG
Organism: Aegilops tauschii subsp. strangulata; assembly: GCF_002575655.3. Lineage (NCBI taxonomy): Eukaryota > Viridiplantae > Streptophyta > Magnoliopsida > Poales > Poaceae > Aegilops > Aegilops tauschii. Next base: position 147,925,093 of record NC_053037.3, read on the forward strand.
CTTTTTCATGACTTATACATATTCCTTTGACTATGAGATTATGCAACTCCCGAATACCGGAGGAACACCTTGTGTTTTATCAAACATCACAGCGTAACTGGCTGACTATAAAGATGCTCTACAGGTGTCTCCGAAGGTGTTTGTTGGGTTGGGATAGATCGAGATTAGGATTTGTCATTCCGAGTATCGGAGAGGTATCTTTGGGCCCTCTCGGTAATGCACATCATGATAAGCCTTGCAAGCAATGTGACTAATGAGTTAGTTATGGGATGACGCATTACGAAACGAGTAAAGAGACTTGCCGATAACGAGATTGAACTTGGTATGAGGATACCGATGATCGAATCTCGGGCAAGTAACATACCGATGACAAAGGGAATAACCTATGTTGTCATTGTGGTTTGACCGATAAAGATCTGCATAGAATATGTAGGAACCAATATGAGCATCCAGGTTCCGCTGTTGGTTATTGATCGAAGAAGTGTCTCGGTCATGTCGACATAGTTCTCGAACCCGTAGGGTCCACACGCTTAACGTTTGATGACGATTTGTATTATGAGTTATGTGTTTTGGTGACTGAAGATTGTTTGGAGTCCCGGATGAGATCACGTACATGAAGAGGAGTCTTGAAATGGTCGAGAGGTAAAGATTGATATATTGGACTATAGTATTCGGACACCGGAATGGTTTCAAAATGTTTCAGATATTTATCGGAGTACCGAGGGGTTACCGGAACCCCCCGGGGAAAGTAATGGGCCAACATGGGCCATAGCGGAGAGAGAGGGCAGCCCACAAGGGGTGGCGCTCCCCTCGCCATGGGCAGTTCGAACTGGACAATGGGAGGGGGAGCGGCCCCCTTTCCTTCTCCCTCTCCCTCTCCTTCCCTTTTCCTCTCCGAAAGAAAGGAAGGGGCAGACTAGGACTAGGAGTCCTAGTCGGTTCCCCCCCCACTTGGCGTGCCCCCCTAGGGCTGGCCTCCTCCCCTCCTCCTTTATATACGGGGACAGGGGGCACCCCAAAGCACATCAATTGTTCTCTTAGCCGTGTGCGGTGGCCCCTCTGCACACTTTACTCCTCCAGCCATATTGTCGTAGTGCTTTGGCGAAGCCCTGCGCGGATCACATCACCATCACCGTCACCATGCCATCGTGCTGACGAAACTCTCCCTAGACACTTTGCTGGATCAAGAGTTCGAGGGACATCATCGAGCTGAACGTGTGCTGAACTCGGAGGTGCTGTAAGTTTGGTGCTTGATCAGTTGGATCACGAAGACGTTCGACTACATCAACCGTGTTAAGTTAACGCTTCCTCTTTCGGTCTACGACGGTACGTGGACACACTCTCCCCCTCTCGTTGCTATGCATCTCCTAGATAGATCTTGCGTGATCGTAGGATTTTTTTTAAATTGCATGCTACATTCCCCAACATTGGCATCCGAGCCAGGTCTATGCGTAGATGATATGCACGAGTAGAACACAAAGAGTTGTGGGCGATGCTACGTCTTGAGCTTGCGTTGGTTTTCCTTGAAGAGGAAAGGGTGATGCAGCACAGTAGCGTAAGTATTTCCCACAGTTTTTGAGAACCAAGGTATCAATCCAGTAGGAAATTCCTTCAAAGTCCCACGCACCTACACAAACAGACAAAGAACTCGCAACCAACACAATAAAGGGGTTGTCAATCCCTTCACGCCCACTTGCGAAAGTGAGATCTGATAGAGATAATATGATAAGATAAATATATTTTTGGTATTTTATAATATAGATGCAAAAAGGTAAAGATGCAAATAAAAGTAGATTGAAAGCTTATATGATAAAAGATAGACCCGGGGGCCATAGGTTTCACTAGTGGCTTCTCTCAAGATAGCATAAGTATTACGGTGGGTGAACAAATTACTGTCGAGCAATTGATAGAAAAGCGAATATTAATGAGATTATCTAGGCATGATCATGTATATAGGCATCACGTCCGTGACAAGTAGACCAACTCCTGCCTGCATCTACTACTATCACTCCACACATCGACCGCTATCCAGCATTCATCTAGAGTATTAAGTTCATAAAGAACAGAGTAACGCATTAAGAAAGATGACATGATGTAGAGGGATAAACTCATGCAATATGATATAAACCCCATCTTTTTATCCTTGATGACAACAATACAATATGTGCCTTGCAGCCCTTTCTGTCACTCGGTAAGGACACCGCAAGATTGAATCCAAAGCTAAGCACTTCTCCCATTGCAAGAAAGATCAATCTAGTAGGCCAAACCAAACTTATAATTCGAAGAGACTTGCAAAGATAACTCAATCATACATAAAAGAATTCAGAAGAGATTCAAATATTTCTCATAGATAAACTTGATCATAAACCCACAATTCATCGGATCTCGACAAACACACCGCAAAAAGAGTTTACATCGAATAGATCTCCACGAGAGAGGGGGAGAACATTGTATTGAGATCCAAAAAGAGAGAAGAAGCCATGTAGCTAATAACTATGGACCCGAAGGTCTGTGGTAAACTACTCACAACTCATCGGAAGGGCTATGGTGTTGATGTAGAAGCCCTCCGTGATCGATTCCCCCTCCGGCGGAACGCCGGCGAAGGCTCCAAGATGGGATCTCGCGGATACAGAAGGTTACGGCGGTGGAAATTGTTTTTCGGTGGCTCCCTCGATGGTTTCGGGGTACGTAGGTATATATAGGAGGAACAAGTAGGTCGGTGGCCGCTCGTGGGGCCTAGGAGACAGGGGGCGCGCCCACCAGGGAAGGGCATGCCCTCCACCCTCCTGGCCTCCTCGATCGCTTCTTGACATGCACTCCAAGTCCTCTGGATCACGTTCGTTCCAAAAATCACGTTCCCGAAGGTTTTATTCTGTTTGGACTCCGTTTGATATTCCTTTTCTTTGAAATACTGAAATAGGCAAAAAACAGCAATACGGGCTGGGACTCCGGTTAGTAGGTTAGTCCCAAAAATGATATAAATGTGTAAAATAAAGCCCATAAACATCCAAAAGGGGTAATATAATAGCATGGAACAATAAAACATTATAGCTACGTTGGAGACGTATCAAGCATCCCCAAGCTTAATTCCTGCTCGTCCTCGAGTAGGTAAATGATAAAAATAGAATTTTTGATGTGGAATGCTACCTAGCATATTTCTCAATGTAATTTTCTTTATTGTGGCATGAATGTTCAGATCCAAATGATTCAAAATAAAAGTTCATATTGACAGAAGAAATAATAATACTTCAAGCATACTAATAAAAGTAATCATGTCTTCTCAAAATAGCATGGCTAAAGAAAGTTATCCCTACAAAATCATATAGTCTGGCTAAGCTCTATCTTCATCACCCAAAGTATTTAATCATGCACAACCCCGATGACAAGCCAAGCAATTGTTTCATACTTTAGTAATCTCAAACTTTTTCAATCTTTCACGCAATACATGAGCGTGAGCCATGGACATAGCACTTATGTGGAGTAGAATGGTGGTTGTGGAGAAGACAAAAAGGAGGAAGATGGTCTCACATCAACTAGGCATATCAACGGGCTATGGAGATCCCCATTAATAGATATCAATGTGAGTGAGTAGGGATTGCAATGCAACGGATGCACTAGGGCTATAAATATATGAAAGCTCAACAAAAGAAACTAAGTGGGTGTGCATCCAACTCGCTTGCTCACGAAGACCTAGGGCATTTTGAGGAAGCCCATCATTGGAATATACAAGCCAAGTTCTATAATGAAAATTCCCACTGGTATATGAAAGTGACAACATAGGAGACTCTCTATCATGAAGATCATGGTGCTACTTTGAAGCACAAGTGTGGTAAAAAGGATAGTAGCATTGTCCCTTCTCTCTTTTCTCTCATTTTTTTGGTGGGCTTCTTTGGCCTCTTTTTTTTATTAAGTCCGGAATCTCATCCCGACTTGTGGGGGAATCATAGTCTCCATCATCCTTTCCTCACTGGGACAATGCTCTAATAATGTAGATCATCATACTTTTATTTATTTACAACTCAATACTTAGAACAAGATATGACTCTATATGAATGCCTCCGGCGGTGTACCGGGATATGCAATGAATCAAGAGTGACATGTATGAAATTATGAAGGTGGCTTTGCCACTAATATGATGCCAACTACATGATCATGCAAAGATCAATATGACAATGATGATGCGTGTCATATGAACGGAATGGTGGAAAGTTGCATGGCAATATATCTCGGAATGGCTATGGAAATGCCATAATAGGTAGGTATGGTGGCTGTTTTGAGGAAGGTATATGGTGGGTGTATGGTATTGGCGAAAGTTGCACGGCACAAGAGAGGCTAGCAATGGTGGAAGGGTGAGAGTGTGTATAATCCATGGACTCATCATTAGTCAAAAGAACTCATATACTTATTGCAAAAAATCTACAAGTCATCAAAAACCAAGCACTACGTGCATGCTCCTAGGGGGATAGATTGGTAGGAAAAGACCATCGCTCGTCCCCGACCGCCACTCATAAGGAAGACAATCAATAAATAAATCGTGCTCCGACTTCATCACAAAGCGGTTCACCATACGTGCATGCTACTGGAATCACAAACTTCAACACAAGTATTCTTTAAATTCATAATTACCCAACTAGCATGACTCTAATATCACTACCTCCATATCTCAAAACAATTATCAAGTATCAAATTGATCATAGCATCCAATTCACTTTCTATGATAGTTTTTATTATACCCAACTTGGATGCCTACCTTTCTAGGACCAATTTTATAACCATAGCAAATACCATGCTGTTCTAAGAGACTCTCAAAATAATATAAGTGAAGCATGAGAGACTAGCAATTTCTACAAAATTAAGCCAGCGTCGTGCTCTAAAAGATATAAGTGAAGCACTAGAGCAAAAACTATTTAGCTCAAAAGATATAAGTGAAGCTCATAGAGTATTCTAATAAATTATAATCAAGTGGGATTCTCCCAAAAGGTGTGTACAGCAAGTATGATTGTGGAAAACTAAAAAGCAAAGACTAATATCATACAAGACGCTCCAAGCAAAACACATATCATGTGGTGAATAAAAATATAGCTCCTAGCAAAGACTAATTATTTATTTATATTGGTGTTAAACCTACTGTATTCCAACTTCTCTATGGTTTATAAACTATTTTACTAGCCATAGATGCATCAAAATAAGCAAACAACACACGAAAAACAGAATCTGTCAAAAACAGAACAGTCTGTAGTAATCTGTAACTAACGCAAACTTCTGGAACTCAAAAAATTCTACCAAAATAGGAAGACCTAGATAATTTGTTTATTGATCTACTGAAATTGGAATCAGTATTTTATCACGTTATGGTGATTTTAAACATTTGTTTTCGTGAACAGAAAGTTTCTGGAATTTTCAGCAAGATCAAATATTCATCATCCAAGAAAATCCTATAGGTTCTACTTGGCACAAACACTAATTAAAACATAAAAACTCATCTAAGCAGAAGGTAGATGATAAATTTATTACTAAACAGAACCAAAAACAAAAAACACAAATAAAATTGGGTTGCCTCCCAACTAGCACTAACGTTTAACGCCCCTAGCTAGGCATAAAAGCGAAGATAGATCAAAGTAGTGCCATCTTTGGCACCCAATTCATAAGTAGCTCGCATGATAGATTCATAAGGTAATTTAACTTTCTTTCTTGGAAAGTGTTCCATGCCTTTCCTTAATGGAAATTGGAATCTAATATTCCCTTCCTTCATATCAATAATCGTGCCAATCGTTCTAAGGAAAGGTCTACCAAGAATAATAGGGCAAGAAAGATTGCAATCTATATCAAGAACGATAAAATCTACGGGCACCAAATTTCTATTTGCAGTAATGAGAACATCATTGATCCTTCCCATTGGCTTTTTAATGGTGGAATCTGCAAGGTGGAAATTTAAAGAGCAATCATCAAGATCTCGGAAACCTAGAATATCACATAAAGTTTTCGGAATCGTGGAAACACTAGCACCCAAATCGCACAAAGCAAAACACTCATGATCTTTAATTTTAATCTTTATAGTAGGTTCCCACTCATCATTAATTTTTCTAGGTATAGAAAGTTCCAAATTAAGTTTTTCATCATAAGATCGCATCAAGGCATCAACGATATGTTTGGTAAAGGCTTTATTTTGACTATATGCATGAGGAGAATTAACAACGGATTCAAGGAAATACAACCTTCTAAAGAACAATTATCATAATAAAATTCCTTGAAATCTGAGATAGTGGGTTCAATGCTATTTAAAGTCATGACCTCGCAATCCCACTTTTACCAAATTTAGTATGAATATCTAAAAACTCCGAATTCTTGGAACGCCTGCTAGGCAAAGGTGGATCATATTCAGTCCCATCATTATCAAGATTCATATTTAAAAAAAAGATTTAATAGGGGACACATCAATAACTTTTAGATCTTCATCATTATTATCATGGAAACTAGAAGAACACGCCTTTACAAAGCAATCTTTCTTAGCACGCAATCTAGCGGTTCTTTCCTTGCACTCATCAATGGCAATTCTCATTGCTTTGAGAGACTCATTGACATCATGCTTAGGAGGAGTAGATCTAAGTTTAAGAGAATCAACATCAAGCGAAAGTCTATCAACGTTCCTAGCCAAATCATCAACTTTGAGCAATTTTTCTTCAAGCAAAGCATTAAATAAATTCTTTCACACTATTCTCAAAATCAGAGGGCATCTTATTAAAATTACCATAAGAATTGTTGTAGGAATTTCCATAATTATTAGAGGAATTACTTGGGAACGGTCTAGCATTAAAGTTTCCTCTATAAGCATTGTTTCCAAAACTATTCCTACCAACAAAATTCACATCCATAGATTCATTATTATTCTCAATCAAAGTAGACAAAGGCATATCATTAGGATCAAGCGGAACATTCTTAGTAGCAAACAACTTCATATGTTCATCCATCTTTCCACTCAAAACATTAATTTCTTCTATAGCATGCACTTTTTTACTAGTAGATCTTTCGGTGTGCCATTGAGAATAATTAGCCATAATATTATCAAGAAGTTTTGTAGCATCTCCTAAAGTGATTTCCATAAACGTGCCTCCCGTGGCCGAATCTAAAAGATTTCTAGAAGCAAAGTTCAAGCCGGCATAAATTTTTTGTATGACCATCCATAAATTCAAACCATGAGTAGGGCAATTGCGAATCATCGATTTCATTCTTTCCCAAGATTGGGCAACATGCTCATGATCAAGTTTTTTAAAATTCATAATATCGTTCCTAAGAGTGATAATCTTAGTGGGAGGAAAATACTTAGAGATAAAAGCATCTTTGCACTTGTTCCAAGAATCAATACTATTTTTAGGCAAAGACGAAAACCAAACTTTAGCACGATCTCTAAGTGAAAACAGAAATAACTTCAATTTAACAATATCATTATCCGTATCTTTCTTCTTTTGCATATCACACAAATCAACAAAGTTGTTTAGATGAGTAGCGGCATCTTCACTAGGAAGGCCGGCGAATTGATCTTTCATAACAAGATTCAGCAAAGCAGTATTGATTTCACAAGATTCAGCATCATTAAGAGGAGCAATTGGAGTACTAAGGAAATCATTATTATTGGTATTGGAAAAATCACACAATTTGGTATTATCTTGCGCCATGGCGACAAGCAATCCAACACACAAGCAAACAGAAAAGGCAAGCGAAAAAGAGAGGAGAAGATTGGGAAAGAGAGGGCAAATAAAACGGCAAGGGTGAAGTGGGGGAGAGGAAAACGAGAGGCAAACGGCAAATAATGTAAATGCGAGGGAGATGAGTTTGTGATGGGTACTTGGTATGTCTTGACTTGATGGAAGCTTCCCTGGCAACGGCGCCAGAAATCCTTCTTGCTACGTCTTGAGCTTGCGTTGGCTTTCCTTGAAGAGGAAAGGGTGATGCAGCACAGTAGCGTAAGTATTTCCCTCAGTTTTTGAGAACCAAGGTATCAATCCATTAGGAAGTTCCTTCAAAGTCCCACGCACCTACACAAACAGATAAAGAACTCGCAACCAACGCAATAAAGGGGTTGTCAATCCCTTCACGCCCACTTGCAAAAGTGAGATCTGATAGAGATAATATGATAAGATAAATATATTTTTGGTATTTTATAATATAGATGCAAAAAGGTAAAGATGCAAATAAAAGTAGATTGAAAGATTATATGATAAAAGATAGACCCGGGGCCAAAGGTTTCACTAGTGGCTTCTCTCAAGATAGCATAAGTATTAAGGTGGGTGAACAAATTACTGTCGCGCAATTGATAGAAAAGCGAATAATTATGAGATTATCTAGGCATGATCATGTATATAGGCATCACGTCCGTGACAAGTAGACCGACTCCTGCCTGCATCTGCTAGTATTACTCCACACATCGACCGCTATCCAGCATGCATCTAGAGTATTAAGTTCATAAAGAACAGAGTAACGCATTAAGAAAGATGACATGATGTAGAGGGATAAACTCATGCAATATGATATAAACCCCACCTTTTTATCCTTGATGGCAACAATACAATACGTGCCTTGCAACCCTTTCTGTCACTGGGTAAGGACACCACAAGATTGAACCCAAAGCTAAACACTTCTCCCATGGTAAGAAAGATCAATCTAGTAGGCCAAACCAAACTGATAATTCAAAGAGACTTGCAAAGATAACTCAATCATACATAAAAGAATTCAGAAGAGATTCAAATATTTCTCATAGATAAACTTGATCATAAACCCACAATTCATCGGATCTCGACAAACACATCGCAAAAAGAGTTTACATTGAATAGATCTCCACGAGAGAGGGGGAGAACATTGTATTGAGATCCAAAAAGAGAGAAGATGTAACATCCCAAATTTTCAATTTGGAAAGTTATACATTAGATCATCATTGCATAGCATATTTTATTGCATTTTGGCAAATCCTCGAAAATCCTAAGCAACTCATGGACCCTCGGAGAGAGTAGGGGATTTTTCGCGGTTTTCATATTTGATTTTTATCAAATAATGAAACGAGGATTTTTGGTTTAATTTATTTTTCTCTCCGAAAAATATTTCATATTAAAATATGAAAGGAGAAAATATGACTTCTCCAAAATAATTGAAATATTGGAGGAAAAATATTAAAATCAAATATTTGATTTTATTAGGATTTTATTTGTAATTTTATTTGCATTAAAAAAAAGTTGCACGTTTTCAAAACTGCATTTTTGGGCCAAGAAAATGTTCATTTTGTTCTAATTATTTTAATTAGACGGTGAAAATTTGTTTTGGCATTTTTGGATTTTTTTCTACGTTTTTCATTTCGGCGGAATTTATTTATTTAAAAAAACGCGCGAGCGCCGACTGGGCCGAAGCCTAGCCGGCGGCCCAGCTCCCGCCCGAGTCGTCCCCAACCTGGAGACCCGCCGCCGCCCGAGTCCTACTCGAGGACGACGCCGCCGCCGCCTTCGCCCCCTTCCCCACGGCACCCCCCTCTTTAAGTACCCCAGCCCCACCGCCCTCTCCTCACCCCGCCCCGCACCCGACGCCGCCCGGAGGAGCCGCGCCGGAGCCGCCCATCGCCGCCGCCTCGGGAAGCCCCAAACGCCGCCGCCCGCCACCCCTCGACGTCGCCCGTCGCCTCCCCGAGCCCCGCCGCCCCTCGCCGCACCCGAAGACCCCGTCGGAGCCCCGTCCCGCCCGCCGGAATACCTCGCCGGAGGTATAGCCGAGCCGCCGCCACCTTGCCGGTTTTTTTTAAAAACCGTTCGGTTTATTTTTTCCAAAATGCTAGATTTATTTTTTTAAATAGATCGGTTTATTTTTATTTTGGTTTAGTTAGTTAGTGAACGTCCACCGATCCGTTCGTTTTAACGAACGTGTTCGTCGGTTTGTCGCAGCTAACGAACGTCCGTTCGTTTAACTGTTCGTCAGTTTTCTATTTCGTCGGATTTTCCGTGATTTCCCAGATCGCGATTTCTGATCTGTTTTTTGTTTTAGTTTATCTTTTAGCTCGTTTATCGGAATCAGGCGATTCAAGCGCCTAGAGTTTCGTCTCGAAATTCTCTTTCCGTTTAACCTATTGAAACAAGTTTTTGCTATTGTAAAATTTGAGTTAGATCCAGATTAGTAAACGAAGCTTGTTTCTTTCGTCGTTTGACCTTCGTTGCTTCGTTTGATTTGATTCTTTTTGCAAACCGGAGTTCTTAAGTTGAACTTTCTGATTAGATCTTTATTTGAGTTTCACCTGTGCATTAGATGAGTGCTTATTGTTTGCTTATTTGTTTGCGATAGAGTACCCGGAGTGCTACTTCGAATCTCTAGGTTTCACGGATCATCAGCAAGGCAAGTAACACTTTGATCATACTTCTTTACTACCCTGTTTTATTGCATTAGACCAATCCTCAAACAATTGCATGATTAGGATCTAATTAAATTGTGGGTATTGGGAAGTAGTTGAGGTAGTACCTATTACCTCTTTTGTTGTCAAACCCTTGGGAGTTACTTCTACGTTTGCTCATATTGCTATGCTATTCTAGTAGAAGTGGATTGGATTGGAGTGTTACCATGACAGATGTGAGATTGTTAATTAATGGTTAACCTTAAGGTGGCAACTAAAACTCACATCTGGGTGGATTGAGGTACCTGGGTATTCCAGGATTGCCTGTTTTTCTTTTGGACCGCCACCCAGGTTCAAAGGGATCATGAGATTATTCATGCTAGAAACTTCCGTGTGCAGCCACAAGCTATTATGGGCTCTAGCATAGTTGAGTAGGTTACATGATCTCTTGAAGAGGTGGGCTAGCAGATGTAGGGGAAAGTAGGTGTAACTGTCCACCCGGAGTAAAGAGTTATTGTTTCTGAAAGACTGTGTCTTGGTCATCCGTTTCTCAAACATCATGTAGTACAAGAATCAAGCGAAGGCGATCGAGTCTTGTGGGGAAAAGTGCACAAACCTCTGCAGAGTGTATAAACTAATCATGGTTAGCCGTGTCCCCGGTTATGGACATCTTGAGTATCTAGTACTTGGATTATCATGTGAATCTCATCATGTTACTTTAATTAATTTTGTTGGGTTTGATGATGATACTTAATTGGGATTGAGAATGCTGTCAACCATTCTCAATGTTTAACAACCACCATGATAGTTAAATAAAATTTATTCCTTTGCTGTAGGGAAAAATTGGCTTTTCACAAAACTGTAACCATAGAGCCTTCTACCAGCCATATATGCATGTAGTATAGCATCATTATATTCATTACTCTCTATGTGTTACATTGCCAGCATATTCCATGTGCTGACCCGTTTCGGGCTGCAATGTTTCATGTTGCAGACTTTTCATACGACGAGTAATGTGCCTTAGGTCGTGGTCTTATACTCAGTGATGCCGTTGGAGTTGATGGACTCACTTATCCTCCAAGTCTTCCGTTGTTATCGTATTTAGATGGCCTTAAGCCATATTTTCATACTTATTTCTCTCTTGAGATACTCGCTGTAATAAGTGTGTGATTGCTACTCTGTTATAAATCCTCCATTTGTACTGTGCGTGTGAACATTACTGATCCAGGGATGACACTGGTGCACAGCAGCACAGACTGTTTGAGGTCTGGTCGCTACAGAAGAAGCCATCTAGCTAATAACTATGGACCCGAAGGTCGGTGGTAAACTACTCACAACTCATCGGAAGGGCTATGGTGTTGATGTAGAAGCCCTCCGTGATCGATTCCCCCTCCGGCGGAACGCCGGCGAAGGCTCCAAGATGGGATCTCACGGATACAGAAGGTTGCGGCGGTGGAAATTGTTTTTTGGTGGCTCCCTCGATGGTTTCGGGGTACGTAGGTATATATAGGAGGAAGAAGTAGGTCGGTGGCCGCTCGTGGGTCCCAGGAGACAGGGGGCACGCCCACCAGGGAAGGGCGCGCCCTCCACCCTCCTGGCCTCCTCGATCGCTTCTTGACATGCACTCCAAGTCCTCTGGATCACGTTCGTTCCAAAAATCACGTTCCCGAAGGTTTTATTCCGTTTGGACTCTATTTGATATTCCTTTTCTTCGAAATACTGAAATAGGCAAAAAAACAGCAATACGGGCTGGGCCTCCGGTTAGTAGGTTAGTCCCAAAAATGATATAATTGTGTAAAATAAAGCCCATAAACATCCAAAAGGGGTAATATAATAGCATGGAACAATAAAAAATTATAGATACGTTGGAGACGTATCAGGCGATCATAGTCATACTACTTACCACCAACATCTTATTTTGATTCGGCGGTATTGTTGGATGAAGCAGCCTGGACCAACCTTACATGACCATGTTCATGAGACCGGTTCCACCGACAAACATGCAACTTGTTTTGCACAAAGGTGGCTGGCGGGTGTCTGTTTCTCCAACTTTAGTTGAATCGAATTTGACTACGGTCGGTCCTTGTTGAAGGTTAAAAAACACACTTGATGAAAAATCGTTGTGGTTTTGATGCGTAGGTAAGAACACTTCTTACTAGAAGCCCGTAGCAGCCAAGTAAAACTTGCAACAACAAAGTAGAGGACGTCTAACTTGTTTTTGCAGGGCATGTTGTGATGTGATATGGGCAAGACATGATGTGATATACGTTATTTTATGGGATGATCATGTTTTAAAAAGTTATCGGCAACTGGCAGGAGCCTTATGGTTGTCGCTTTATTGTATGAAATGCAATCGCCATGTAATTGCTTTACTTTATCACTATGCGTTAGTGATAGTTGTAGAAGCAATAGTTGGCGAGACGACACCGACGCTACGATGGAGATCAAGGTGTCAAGCCGGTGACGATGGAGATCATGACGGTGCTTTGGAGATGGAGATCAAAGGCACAAGATGATGATGGCCATATCATGTCACATATTTTGATTGCATGTGATGTTTATCTTTTATGCATCTTACTTTGCTTAGTACGGCGGTAGCATTATAAGATTATCCCTCACAAAATTTCAAGGTATAAGTGTTCTCCCTGAGTATGCACTGTTGCGGCAGTTCATCGTACTGAGACACCACGTGATGATCGGGTGTGATAAGCTCTACGTTCACACACTGGTACGCGTCGGTGCTATACAAACGGTTTTTAACCCCTTTCCGCGACGGCATTTGGAACCATCACCTAGTGAGTGACGGCGATAGGGGGGTCCTTCCCACACGACCCAGAAACCGTCAGGGATAGGGACCCTACAGTACTCCTACTCGTTTGTGCTCGCATTGCCATCGCAGTCGGTATTCTGTGGTGCTACGTTTACGACGGGCGGCCCATCACAAACGGTTCACTTTTATAGAACGTGTATGATAAGCATACAATCACACACATTCACTTTTCCCAAACCGTATGCGATAACTAATTAAGAAGATTAGCTAATCGTCGTACGAGGGTCGGACAGGATTACGAAACGTCGGACCGTCATAACATCATCGTACACGACAACTATCGCACACGCTATTCTGTGGTGCAACGTTTATGATGCATACTTCATCACAAACAGTTCATGGTTGCGAATCATGTACGATAAGGCAAGTAACACAAATTTTTAGTTTGCCCGCGCCGTTTGTGATATTGTATGACATCGCACACGCTTTCCAAAGGGCAACTGTGTGCATGCCTGCACACGTTTCCTCTCTGTGAACCATCTCGGATTATGGTGTATATCGCAAACGTTTGTGTTTTACCAACCGTGTGTGTCGTAACGACCTGGAGAGCGTAATTTCACCATAATTTAATTGCTGCTATTTCAAATTGTACCGGATTTGAATTTGAATTTGAATGTATGCTACATCTTTATTCATATCCATTAGGTTCAAACAACCAATGCATTATTCGATTCATAGGTACATATGTTCAAGAATTACATAAGAACCAAATAAAGAATGATGAACCACAGTTTTATACTTGTACTATTAAAGACGGTAAAGAAAGAGTTGGAATACATTCTGGTTGCTGAACAAGGTGAAGTGGAATGCCCATATTGTGCCCTCCTCAATGCAGAAGGAACGCATGACTCTAGTCCAACCCCTTGGGATGGCCGACCGCCCATCCTTCACGGTCTTCATGAAAATATCTAGATAATCATTGTGTTCTGGTAGAAATACTTTAACCTTTGCGTGCCCACCAATCATGTAGTTTGAGAGGTAATCTTGAGTAAACTGCTTTGGCAACCACTGCAAAGGAAAAAGATTCAGACACTGTCATCTAACACAACTCATTATGGGCAATAAAAAGAAGGCTGCAGAGTTCTTACTTACCATCCCGCAGTTCGCTGTTGTCTTGGATAAAGTGTAAACTAATAGTTTAATTGCCATATTTGGACCCATTTTACTAACAACCTTTATCAGCTTCCTCACTTGATGTTGGTTCATCAATATCTCATTGCCCCATACACAGAAAGGGTCGAAGCGCAGACCTTTACCAATGACATATGTACCTAAAAGCACCAAGTTAATATTAGAAGCTAAACATCAATTGCACAATGATGTAGTACAACACTCTTTTATAATATCTTATGACATCCAATATACTCACATATTAGATGAATTAACATCTTATATTATGGGCCGAAAGGAGTTTAGTGCATTCTTACAAATTATCGGCTGATTAACTGTTGCTGTATCCATGGGTTACAGTTAGTTTGAACTAGTTCGAGCTCAAATAGCCCAAAATTAATACTAAACATGAGGGCTAGTTTGAGTTAGTTGCATCTATAACCCACCCAAAAAAGTATCCAACCCAAGAGGTGCTAATTGGAGCTAGTTCTCCTAGTGCATCTATTGTCAATCTAACCCTGCCATCCAAACAACTCTTTGGATGGAGTTAGTTTAGGGTTAGTCATGAGCTAGAAACTAACTCTAACCTCTAGCTAAGTTGAGTATCCAAACAGGGTTGTGTTGTTGTTGTTGCTGCTGCTCTTCTACGTATATCTAGACATCATCAGAACATTAATGTAACACTCTTCCTTGTTGCTATGTAGCCTAGGATTGCATATTTAGACATTAAGTACAGTGCATGTTGCTATCTAGCCTCAGATATATTACATATAGCCCTAGTTAACCTAACGATAAATGGGTTGCAGATATATTCAGTTAAAAGTCCGATTCACCGATTAGTGCCTTATCAGCCCCAAGCCTATATGGTACCAGCTACCGATATCCTGACCAATGAGCATATATAAGCCATGGGATGAAACTAACCTCAATGGAAAACAGCAGTCGTTCCCAAAATTGTCCTGTGTAGGTACATCGAGAAGCATGTTAAGCACAATAGGCTAAAAATGAACCAAAATTATCCATGGCAGACAAAATAATCTCCAAAAGATAGCTTCAGTGTGCAAGTTTAAGCACTCTAGTAAAGCAAAACAAGTGGAAAGGTGTGTTAACTGCAACAGGCCTAACATTTAATAACAAGCAAACATAGTCATTCAAAGTGGTATTGTGCTGGTCTAATTACATTGGTTAATGTTAAAAAATGGAAAGGTGTGTTAACTACAAGATGCAACAACCAAATGTAGTTATTCATAGTGGTATTGTTGAAACTGGTACTAATGAAATTGAACTGCATAGTTCATACTTGCACATATGGAACATCACATTGTGAATAACTGGAATAAACAAGGCATACTACGAAGAACCAAAGATAGCATTTGAAACTGGACATATGCTAACTACGAACAACCGAACAATCAAAAAACTTTAAAAGAGGCACATGCTCGCTACGACAGGCTTAACAACAAGCAAATATATGCATTCCTATCGGTATGTTTAAAACTAGATTGATGAAATGTACTACACAGTAAATAATTGCACATATAGAGCATCACATTGTGAACAACTGAAATAAACAAGGCATACTGCAAACAACCGGATATAGCAATTAAAACTGGACATATTCTCACTACACTACAAAAGGGACTCGACAAAACAAATCATGCGTTTGCCCATGTGAAGAGGCACGACAAAACAAATCATGGGTTTGCTCACTTGTCACAGATGGGCTCGTTCTCGTGGGAAGAGCACGGACCCTGGATGTGCTCCATGTTGTCGCAGATGGGCTCCTTCCCCTTGGAAGAGCATGGTTGTAGGGTACCCTACCTGATGTCGCAGACGGGCGCTTTCCCTTGGAAGAGCAGATGGGCTATTTCCCCTTGGAAGAGCTGGAGAGGGTGCCCTCCTCGTGGTCGCCGTCGATGAGGTCTGACTTGGAAGCTGTGGATCCCAAGCCAGCGTCATAGAACGTGTCCTTCAGAAATGACAAAAGGGGCTCGATGGCGATGTAGGATGGCAAATTGTTGACAGCGAGCCAGAAGATATCAGCGGCGGGGCCATGGATGAGATCGACGACGGTTGAACCCGAGGGGTTGGGGGTGGGCCACTTAACCTGTGACATAGCATGCCTCAGGCCGTCGCTGTCGATGACCTCGATGTCGTAGCCGGCGGCCGAGACATGCCCACATACTCTAGCCCGCTGTTTGAGTGCCTGCTGCCAGTAATGGTCGTCAGCTTCCTCAGTGACGTCGGGCGAAGAGACCGCGATACACCTCTTTTGGGCGAGTCGCTCCTTGAGCTCCACGGGAAGCGTAGCTGGGCATAGGCTGCGACGCTCTGGAGTGGGGGATTGATACATCCATTTTGCATGATGTTTTCTTACTGTTATTTATAATGTTTTTATCCATAATAATGCTTTTTGGAGAAATTCTAATGCCTTTTCTCTCATAATATGCAAGGTATACACAAAGAGGGAGAATTCCGGCAGCTGGAAATCTGGACCTGGAAAAGCTACGTCAGGCTACCTATTCTGCACAACTCCAAATAAGCTGAAACTTCATGGAGAATTTTTATCGAATATATGAAGAATATTGGAGAAAATAACTACCAGAGGGGCCCACCAGGTGGGCACAACCCACCTGGGCGCGCCAGGAAGCCCAGGCGCGCCCTGGTGGGTTGTGCTCACCCAGGCCCACCCCCGGTGCTCATCTTCTGGTATATAAGTCATTTTGACATAGAAAAAAATAAGGACAGGACTTTCGGGACATAGCGCCGCTGCCTCGAGGCGGAACTTGGGCAGGAGTACTTTTTCCCTCCGGCGGAGCGATTCGGCCGGGGGAACTTCCCTCCCGGAGGGGGAAATCATCGTCATCATCATCACCAACAACTCTCCCATCTTGGGGAGGGTAATCTCCATCAACATCTTCAACAACACCATCTCCCCTCAAACCCTAGTTCATCTCTTGTGTTCGATCTTGTTACCGAAACTATAGATTGGTGCTTGGGTGACTAGTAGTGTTGATTACATCTTGTAGTTGATTACTATATGGTTTATTTGGTAGAAGATTATATGTTCAGATCTAATATGCTATTTAATACCCCTCTGATCATGAGCATGTTTATCATTTGTGAGTAGTTACCTTTTTTCTTGAGGTCACGTGAGAAATCATGTTGCAAGTAATCGTGTGAACTTGATATGTGTTCGATATTTTGATAGTATGTATGTTGTGATTCCCTTAGTGGTGTCATGTGAACGTCTTCACCATATTTGGGCCTAAGGGAATGCATTGTGGAGTAGCAATTAGATGATGGGTTGTGAGAGTGACAGAAGCTTAAACCCTAGTTTATGCGCTATTCCGTAAAGGACCGAGTGGATCCAAAAGTTTAATGCTATGGTTAGAATTTATTCTTAATACTTTTCTCATAGTTGCGGATGCTTGTGGGAGGGTTAATCATAAGTAGGAGGTTTGTTCAAGTAAGAACAGCACCTAACCACCGGTCCACCCACATATCAAATTATCAAAGTACCGAACATGAATTAAGCCAACATGATGAAAGTGACTAGATGAAATTCCCATGTATCCTGAAGAACGCTTTGCTTATCATAAGAGACCGTTTTGGCTTGTCCTTTGCCTCGAAAGGATGGGGCTACCTTGACTTTTGTTACTACTGTCGTTACTTGCTCGTTACAAATTACCTTGCTATCAAACTACTCTGCTACTTACAATTTCAGCACTTGCAGACATTACCTTGCTGAAAACCACTTATCATTTCCTTCTGCTCCTCGTTGGGTTCGACACTCTTACTTATCGAAAAGAGCTAAAATGGATCCCCTATACTTGTGGGTCATCAAGGCTATTTTCTAGCGCCGTTACCGGGGAGTGAAGCGCCGTTGGTAAGTGGAATTTGGTAAGGAAATATTTATATAGTGTGCTGAAATTTATTATCACTTGTTACTATGGAAAACAATCCTTTGAGGGGTTTGTTCGGGGTATATTCACCTCGTCCAGAAGCACAATTAGTTACCCCTCAACCTACTGCACCTACTGAAAATATTGAATATGAAATTCCTTCAGGTATGATAGTACAACTACTAGCTAACCATTACGCAGGAGATGGAACCGAACATCCTGATATGCACTTGATATATGCAGAACAAATTTGTGGATTGTTTAAGCTTGCAGGTTCACCCAGGGATGAAGTTACTGAAAGCACAAGTGCTCCCTGGGTGGTTTTGGTAATTAATGTCAACATATCTCTTGTTGGACTAATGTTTTCATCTAGTATATCTCAGATAAGTTCAACAGTGGAGTGGCGTGGACAAGAGGATGTGGAACCCCTGCAAGACGCTAAGGACAAAGGATTGGCAAAAGCTCAAAAGCTCAAGACTCTACATTTTCATTTTAGTGATCCAAGATCACAGTGAGTCCATAGGAAAGCCAATACTATTAAAAGGGGATGAGGTGTTGCTTAATGGCTTGCTTGCTCAAAGTGCTTAGTGATATGCTCCAAAGCCCTCAACCACTTTATCATTTCCACATATGTCCTAAACCTAAAGTCAAACTCGGCCCCACCGATTTGATTTATCCGGCGCCAGTGAGTTCACTTGATATAGCAACCGCCAGGAACCCTAATCACTTCGGTCTCACCAATGGGATCTCGGTCTCACCGAGATGGGGTTGCAAACTCTCTGTTGCCTGTTGTAATTATTTCGGTCTCACCGAGATAAGCAATCGGTCCCATCGAGTTTGCTTGACCAACTCTCTGTTTAGCTTATTACCAAAATCGGTCCCACCGAGTTTGTGTAATCGGTCAAACCGAGTTGAGGTTTTACCCTAACCCTAGCACATCGGTCCCACCGAGTTGATCATATCGGTCCCACCGAAAATCCTAACATTCACATTTTGAACTAAATCGGTCTGGCCGAGTTTCATGATTCAGTCCCACCGAGTTTGGTAAATTGTGTGTAACGGCTAAATTTTGTGTGGAGGCTATATATACCCCTTCACCCACTCTTCATTCATGGAGAGAGCCATCAGAACGTGCCTACACTTCCAGCATACATTTTCTGAGAGAGAACCACCTACTCATGTGTTGAGACCAAGATATTCCATTCCAACCACAAGAATCTTGACCTCTAGACTTCCCCAAGTTGCTTTCCACTCAAATCATCTTTCCACCAAATCCAAATCTGTGAGAGGGAGTTGAGTGTTGGGGAGACTATCATTTGAAGCACAAGAGCAAGGAGTTCATCATCAACACACCATCTATTACCTTTTGGAGAGTGGTGTCTCCTAGATTGGTTAGGTGTCACTTGGGAGCCTTCGTCAAGATTGTGGAGTTGAACCAAGGAGTTTGTACGAGCAAGGAGATCGCCTACTTCGTGAAGATCTACCCTTGTGAGGCAAGTCCTTCGTGGGCGATGGCCATGGTGGGATAGACAAGGTTGCTTCTTCATGGACCCTTCGTGGGTGGAGCCCTTCGTGGACTCGCGCAACCGTTACCCTTCGTGGGTTGAAGTCTCCATCAACGTGGATGTACGATAGCACCACCTATCGGAACCACGCCAAAAATCTCCGTGTCTCCAATTGCGTTTGCATACTCCAATCCCATCCCTTTACTTTCTTGCAACTTGCATGCTTTACTTTCCGCTGCTCATATACTCTTGCCATGCTTGCTTGAAATGTATTGTGAATGTTTAAACTTGTGCTAAAACTCCACCTTAACTTGAAGAAATTAAAAACTGCTACTTTTCTTTGTTAAGGGTCTATTCACCCCCCTCTAGACAACTCTTCTCGATCCTTTCAATTGGTATGAGAGCATTGGTCTCCATTGCTTTGGTTTAATCACCGTTGGAGGAAGATGGATGAGTCTACGTTAGGGAGTCTTAGACATAGAGTGCCTATACTTGATGGAGAGTTCTTTCATGAATGGAAAATTGAGATGCTTTAGATTTTCAATGAATATCATTTGAACAAGTACATTACTAGCCCTTGTGCACCCCATGTTGATACTTTGCATCCTACCCTTGATGAGTCTATTGACATGATCCGAAACCTTAGAACTGTTAATCTTATCACTAGAGGTTTGCCTAGAAACTTGATTGGTTGCTTGCCTACTCTTGATTGTGCCTCCACCATATGGAGATTTCTTGAGGAACGATTTACAAACTATTCCTTGCAAAACTTAGATGAAATTCTTCATAAGTCTATTGCTTTGAGCAAGATGAATTCCAATGATCATAAGTTTGGTGATTGTCTATTTGAGCTTACTAACCTCATGCGTGCCAAAGGAGATGTTGGAATCATTAGAAATATCATCTCCGAAGCCATTAGAATTCATAAAGATGAACATTGTGATGATCATTTATCTAATGAATCACTCTCTAGGAATTGATCCATCACAAGACGATGTTGAACATGGATACTATGATGAGGATGATGATAGTGACTTTGATCTTGATGAGTCTATGAGACACTTTGGTCTTATGGCTAACCTTCGCGGCTACATGGCTGGAGGAAAGGAATGGGTTCTTGATAGTGGATGTACCGATCACATGACCAAAGACAAGGATATGTTTCGTGAGCTTGCTTAAAATGACGACCCTCGAAAGTATGTCACTTTTGGTGATAACTCAAAGGGTAAGGTGGTTGGCCTTGGTAAGGTGGCCATCTCACATGATAGCTCCATACAATATGCTTGTCGAACTCTTGGCTACAATTTACTTTCCGTATCTAGACTTGCCGACTTTGGCTTCAATGTCCTATTTACTGAAGTAGATTGCCAAGTGTTTCGTAGAGATAATCATAATATGGTCTTTACTGGTATACGTAGAGGTGATCTTTACATTGTTGATTTCACTAAAAAGGCTCAACCTAGAACTTGCTTAATTGCTAAATGCTCTCAAGGCTGGTTGTGGCATAGGAGATTAGGTCATGTGGGCATGCGAAATCTTGATAAGCTTATTAAAGGTGATCATATCCTTGGAGTAAAAGATGTTATATTTGACAAGGATAGATTGTGCAGTGCTTGTCAAGTAGGAAAACAAGTTAGAGGAAGCCACCCCGTGAAGAACATCATGACCACGAGAAGACCGCTTGAGCTACTTCACATGGATCTATTTGGTCCCAATGCCTAGAAAAGTCTTAGTGGAAACTCATTTGGTCTAGTCATAGTCGATGATTTTTCAAGATTTACGTTGGTGTTCTTTCTTGATGATAAATCGCAGGTCCAATAGATCTTCAAGAACTTCGCTAGGAAGGCCCAAAATCAATTTGAAGTGAAGATCAAGAAGGTTCGCAGCGACAACGGAACGGAGTTCAAGAACGCACATGTGGATACCTTTCTTGACGAAGAAGGGATTTCACATGAGTTCTCAGCTACGTACACACCTCAACAAAATGGAGTTGTTGAGAGGAAGAACCGAACTCTTATTGAGATGGCGAGAACGATGCTTGATGAGTACAAGACGCCAAAACACTTTTGGGGGGAAGCGGTTGAGACAGCTTTTCGTGCAACAAATCGCTTGTATCTTCACAAGCTACTTGGCAAGATGTAACATCCCAAAATTCTAAATTTTGGAATGTTATATTAAATAAATAGTTTTGATTGTTTGTTTGATTGTGGTGTGGTTGCTTGTGTGAAATTGAGTGAAACTTGAAACTTTTGAAAGTTGAATGAGAGGGAATGAAATGACTTTCCCAAACTTTCACGTTGCATTTATGATCTCCGTGAATTCAAATTCTTTTCATCACAAAACCCTGGAGTGAAGATGATATGACTTCTTCCATTTAAATAAATGAAAAGGGTTTTGAAAATATTCGAATTCCATTTGGAACTATTTCAAATTCAGAAACTTTAAGCAACTCAATGATTTTCACGAGAGAAGATAAAATGACTTCTTCAAAACATATGAAATATGAGTTGGAAGTTCGAAGATTCAAATTTAACATCCCTTTGAAATTATTTTCAATTTGGAGATATTTGGTTTTATTCAAACTATTTTTTCTCCAAAAATAAAATATATGGAAATTAGGGTAAAATGATTCCCTACATTAGAAAATTGGAGAGAAATAAATTTGAATTTATTTTGGTATTTTTAAAATGATTTTATGAGGTTTTATTGCAACAGTAGCACTCTTTGCTTTATTTAAAATTTTGTGGAATTTATTTGACGCTACAAAAATGTTCAAGTTGTAGAAAATCTTTTTCTGAAATTTTTGATATATAATATGCCTATATTATGTTTTTAGTTTATTTGGTTTTATTTATTTTTATTGTCTGTTTAAAAAAACTTTCCCCACCAACTGGGCCGGCCTAGCTCCCAGCCAGGCCCAGGCCCAAGCCTCCGCTGCCTTTCTTCCGCGTGGACGACTGGGACTCTCCCGGAGTCCGCCGCCGCCGCGCCTTGCCCCTCGCCCACGCCTCCTGAGGCCCCTAGCCTTTAAAAGCCGAGGTCGGCTCCCCTCCCCTCTCTCTGCTCGTGCCGCCACCCCCTCTCTCCTCTCCTGCCGCGCCGCCTTGCTGCACCTCGCCGCCGCCTTCCGCGCCGCTGCTAGCCGCCACCTCGCGCAGCCGCCTTCACTCGCACTCGTCGGAGCCGCCGCACACGCCGGAGCCCGCGCCGCCGCGGAGCCCGATCCGCTAACCGCCGCCCCGACCCGCGCCGCTGTTGGTTTTTCTCACCGAACCAGCCGAACCGGTAAAACCGTCACCCCGACTTGGTTTTCGTTTTTGTTTTTTTATTTTAATCGGTTTATTTAGTTAGGTTAGTTTAATTAGTAGACGTTCGTCCGTAGTATTCGGTAGCGAACAATTTTCATTCATTAGCCTCTGTTAGTGAACGTTCGTTCGGTCGGATTTTTCTTTTTCTGTTTTAATTTTCACCAGGGACCTAGATGCAATTAGTTTTCTTATAGATTAGCCCCTGATCTTCAACCGGTCACAACTTTTTACTCGTTCATCCAAATCCAACGAAACCAACGCCCACTTCTTCATTATGATCCCCTCTATCCAGATAATTAACTTGAACATGTTTTTGAATTTTTTTTTAAATTATTTCAAACAGATTTGAATTCAAACTTCTTTTGTTCATAACTTGAGTTTTACAACTCCGATTTAGTTGATTCTTTTTGCAAATCGAAGCTCTTGACCTAAACTTTTTGATAAGGCCAAATTTACCCAATTTTGATACTGTTAGAAATTGTTTTATGTTGCAAGAGTTGTTTGCTTGTTTTCGAAGTTTTTCGAGATCTTTTCTTCGATTCTTTTGCATGAGTGCTTATGTATGCAATTGCTTGCCCACGATAGATTGACCGGAGTGTGACGAGTAGAACTATCAGGAGTAATGAGTGCGAATCATCTTCATCAACAGTACAAGGCAAGTTCACACTTTGATCATATCCCCTTATTAGCCAGTTTTTATGGATTAGTTTCAACCCTCAAACATTGCATGAGTAGGATTTTGATAACATGTGGGTATTGGGAAGTAGTTGATGAGGTAGGTGTCGGTGTGAAAACCGGTGGATCTCGGGTAGGGGGTCCCGAACTACGCGTCTAAGGTCGATGGTAACAGGAGACAGGGGACACGATGTTTACCCAGGTCCGGGCTCTCTCTGTGGAGGTAATACCCTACTTCCTGCTTGATTGATCTTGATGAATATGAATATTACAAGAGTTGATCTACCACACGATCGTAATGGCTAAACCCTAGAAGTCTAGCCTGTATGACCATGGTAATGTGTATCCGTCCTTTCCAGACTAAGTCCTCTGGTTTATATAGACACCAGGAGGATCTAGGGTTACACAAGGTCGGTCACAAAGGAAAAGAATCCACATATTCGGTCGCCAAGCTTGCCTTCCACGCCCAGGAGAGTCCCATACGGACATGGGTGCAGTCTTCAGTCTTCGTATCTTCATAGCCCATCAGTCCGGCCCATGGCTAACAGGCCGGACGCCCGAGGACCCCTTAGTCCAGGACTCCCTTAGTAGCCCCTGATTTGTCTTTGGCATTGCAACGCCGGTTCCCTTCTTTCCGAACTCCAAGATAGTCTCCGGATGTGATGATTATATCCGGACCTGTAACACACATCACACACAACCGCAGAGAGAATATAATATTCCATGGGTCCAATCCGCTGACAACTTTTTACAACATGACAACACGCCTGTCCGGTCATAATTTCGAACCGTTGTTTCGCCTGCGGCCCCTCGTTCTGAAACGTGGTTGTCATTGACACGTCTTACCCAAGCAGAGATCGTGTCCCCTTATTAAGGGATTCCTTTATCGACACGGACGTGGGTAACCCTACCGTCCTTAGGGTTCAACTCCTTGGGAATAGGCAAATTTTAAGGCCCGGGAGAAGGCGTTCGATATTCTCGGCCTTTATAAAGGGGCATAGAACCGCCCTTCGTCTCCACGGTTGCTCCTTCCTCGACTCTTACTACCTCGAGTTCCAACACCCAGGTTTCACTCTCCGTAAGCCTCAGTCATGTCCGGATCCAGCCGTCAAGGCCGGTGGGTGGCTTCTTCTGTTACAGAGGAGGATATCACAAAGCTTCGGGCGGCAAGATATCTGACCGCAGAAATCCTCCATCGGCTTCTCGCGGAGGGGCAGGTTATCCCTACCCCCAGATACGGCAAGAGGGTCGTGTTCGTTTCCCACTTCCTCCAAGGGTTAGGGTTCGCCCTCAATCCCTTCGTCCGGGGGTGCATGTTCTATTACGGGTTAGATTTTCATGATCTCGCCCCGAACTTTGTTCTTCTCATCTCGGCATTTATCGTCACGTGTGAAGCCTTCCTCCGAACTCCTCCACACTATGGCTTGTGGCTCAAGACCTTCACTGTGAAACCGCAAATGATAGAAGGGGAGCAGGCGGAATGCGGTGGTGCCTCAGTGAGCAAGCTTACCAACGCTGTCTGGCTAAAAGGATCTTTCAAAGAATCTTCCGACTTATGGCAGCAGGAGTGGTTCTATATCACCGAGCCCCGTGGTTCCAAGTGGGAAGCTGCACATGCGTTTTGATCCAGCCCCCCAATTCAGCTTGCATCATGGATTAATAAGGGGTTGGACTGGGGATCAGTTGACGAGGTGCGGACTCTGCAAAGTCGCATCCGAAGCCTCATTGAAAAGGATATCAATATTGCCAATGTTATTCAGGTAATGCTAGTCCGCTGGACCCTGCCGTGCCAGCGACGGCCTCTCCGTCTGTGGGAGTTTAACCTAGAAGGGCCACGGACTCTTCAGCACTTCTTCAGCACTACGCACGAAGGAATGTGGGAATTATTCTTCGGGAGACGAAAATAATGGCCGGACACCACCGAAGATACTGGCCTAGACTGTAACCATCCGGACACCCCGGTAAGTACTCATCCGCCGAACACTTCATAATCAGATATTCTGTGGTAAGACACTGAGCAAACCATCTTCTTCCAGGGCTGGATAAAGAAAGCGGAGCGGATTAGGTGTCCGACCCCTCTTCCTGAAGACTCAGCGGACCCCGTGTTAACAAGGATGCTGGCACTGGCACCGTACCAGGAGCCGGCAGGGGAGGGCAAGGTGGAGAGTGGGAAGACCGGGGTGACCTTCGTTCCGGAGTTAAATTAGATACTGAGTCCAGAGAAATCGACATTTCCTTGTCCGAAGACGAGGGCGAAAGAGAAGCCAGTATCCCTTCTCCATTCTGGAGGAAAAGGACCGCCTCCGAAGGTCGGGAGGGGCAGTCTCCTAAAAGAGGCAAGATGCCACCGTCGAGCGGCTCGGGATTGGAAGGCGATGCCAGCGAACAGCTCTGTCATGAGGACAAGCCCGCAACCAAACCATAAGTGAATCTGGGGTACTTTGATAGCGTCCCGCTTCTTTCCTGTTACCGAAGAGATACGTAACGTGCCTATGTATTTTTACAGTCTGGCACAGAGTTTTTCTGGGCACTCCTCTTCTTCGGGAGATCTCCTCCCAGAGATGATGGAAAGCGAGACACCTCCCCCGACCTCCTCACCCAATAAGGCGGACGACTCCAAAGTGTCATCTCGGAGGGTTATTCTTGATCAAGAAGAAGTGTAGGGGATGAAGGAGGTAGTACCCGAAGGTGGACCTCCAATCGTTCGGGATTTGGGGGCCAATAATGAAGGCCCCGGACTGTCCGGTTTTCAGCCAACGATGATTCCGGAGACGGGTGGACGGGTTCCTTCAAAGGATGGTCGTGCTCCTAGAGCGGCTTTCGGAGACCCGGCGACACCGGATATATTGCAGGATATGCTGCGAAAAGCATCTGTCTCGGAGGAACAACGTACCTTGATGGGTACGGTGGTTGAGAAGATTCTGTCCGCGAAGAGCGGATTGAATGAAACCTTCATGAGCCTGCTAAGAGGCTTCGAGGTTTGTAATGTAATGTTTTCAACTATATTTTATTTGCAAATATGCACCTGTGTATAGGTAGTAGCCCATGAGACTCGGGTTGGCTCCCCATGGGAGGCGAACGGAGGATCAAGAAGAAATACTCAACGACTAATCTGATTAACTGAAACACAGGTTGTTTCCCCCCTGGCTACTTCCTATACTACGGATATTGCCGAGCTGCAGTGGAAGCTTGATGTGGCAGGGGATGACATTGCGTTAATCAATATGCGCCTGGACGAGTCGCAATGTATGTATTTGGGCAGTCCCTTCACATACATTTTTGTGATATAAGCATGACGCTGAAGGTTATATACTGGAATATGCATGACTACACATGGTGCTGCCGCCGTTGAAATTCTTCGGGCGAAGCTGGCCCGGGCCAAGGAGCAGGCCTGGTTTAGTAATGCGGCTGCCAAGAAGGCATCGGCCGAGTTAAAAGCCGAACAAGCTGCTCGGTGCCAAGACAAGGAGAAGATATCCACGATGGCGCTCGAATTAAAAAATGCTGCTGGCCGCTGTGAACTTCTCGAGAAGGGAAATGAAGCCAAAACGGCTGAACTTGACAAGGCCTTACAAGAGGCGAGAGAAGCGCGGTCTGAATCCAAAGCAGCCCGTGAGGAGATCTGGCAAGCTGGGGAGATTGCGGCCGGTAAGCCCTTTTTGCTACAGGCTAAGTTCGGTGATCCGAACTATGCTAAGCCGAACCAAGTGTGGAGTTCTTCGGACGAGTTTTTAGACTTGCCGAAGAGTTCTTCCGATGCAGCGCAGTTTTATCAAGCGCGAGAGGGGTATGCAACGGAGAAGCTTTTCTGGTCACAATTTGGTGTGTCGAAGCACACTTTGTTGCTGAATGAACAGATGTCTCAATTGGCCGAGCTTCATAGGATATTCGGCGCTGCTATGAAGAATGTCATAATCCGGTTGTGGCCGACTAAGCCTGTTTCGAATAGCTACCTTGGCTTGGTGCAGTGGATCCTTGATGCGGTGCCACGTATCGACGCTGTGAAGCGGTCTGCGTGCATTGAGGGTCCACGGATGGCCTTTGCCCATGTCAAGACATTCTGGGGGAGGATGAAGGCCATCGATGTTGCGGCGAAGAGTCCACCCAAGGGCAAGGACCATTATGAACCGGAGCATTATTTTAAAGACGTCCTAGAGGCCGCCCGCTTGATAGAGGGTCAATGCTCGAAAGACATAATGTTCGAGTGAGGTGTATGAGAATTGTAAAAGACAATTTTATAGTTAATCTTTTTTATATTTTGCTCTAAAGCTTGTGTTCCTCCTGTGCGGCCATTTTAATATAATCTGAATGTTTTCCAGTCGTCGGCTTCAGCCCCCTCGTACGTAGTACGGGGGTGTTCGGAAAAGCATTTGATCACTCTTGACCCAACGTCTTGGTCCGTGAAGGAGGTGATAATGCGGCGAACCAGGCAATCGGACTATAGGGCGTTAACACTTTCACTTAGCCATAGGAGTTTTATAGGGGGGGACTACGATATAGCCCCTGGCATGCGTACGGCTTATTCCAATATGGTGCGTTACATATATGACCTGAAAAAAAGGTCCTTCATGTGACATGGAGGGAATTGTGACAGATTCCGGTAAGTCATCGAGGGTTTGACCAGCTCTTGCAGCATCATGACAGTCGGTTTTCGGCTTTCTCTACTAAGGTGCTTGACCAGATGAACCGGAAGCACAATCGCAGTAGTTCTCCCTTTACTACCCTAGCCGATAGAGCGGAACGTAAGGTAGCAAGCACAGGAGCCGGGCAACCCAACCATTGACCCAACACATGGTTCGGAGCTGATGCATATAAGGCCAAACTCGCGACGCCGAAGTACGCTGTAAAGCTATTCGGACTATGTTGGCAACTCATTTGTTCCCATACCGAGCCCCTGGCAGGTTATGCCGTTGTATATGTGTGAAACAACCATAGGAGCCATATTCATTGGCGAAAAGACACGAATGATTAATTCGGATAATTTTTACTGGGACCTGAGCGATATGCCAATGATTACTTTATATATATAAAGACCACAACCCCGGCTATTTGACACGACCGGGTCGAAGGCGGAGGAAAAAGGCATATTACAGGCTCGAAATAAAGAGTGCGGTCTACAAAAAGTTATTTTGGACCTCCTGTCGCACGTCTGCGTCGCCTATCCTCGGCGAGGGGAATCCTTGACGGAGGTAGCCCCTTAGGTGAGTGTACGGATCCGACCTCCGATGGAGTCGGTTTAGATGCTTGTCCTTTGCGTCACCTATTTTTAAGTGATAATGAAGAAAGAAGTAAAAAGAAAGTAGATAAAAAATGTTACTGGAATGCTTGCAGGCTTGTCCGTATTGTGCTTCTGCCAATGCCCATGGTATCTTGAGTGTCTATTGATGTATGTGCGATACAAATTTTGCGTGTATGTGAGGTGGGCGGCGGAAGCCGAACTGCTACTTCCGCTCCTGGGTTGATCGATCCTCGGGGGGAAATTGCTTCGGTCCCCCGGTGTTTGGTTGGTGAACCTCTCCGTCGTCCCTATCGCCTGGCGGCCTCCTCCCCTTGTCTTCGGCGTTGAACTTGCCGGCCTGCTTGAAGACCCAACTGTTTCTGTTGGTATGATTAGCTGGTTTATCGGGGTGGCCGTGAATCTGGCAGGGTCAGTCCAATATCCTGTCTAGGCTGGATGGTCCATCTCGGTTCGCCTTGAGTGGCTTTTTCCGTTGACCGGGTTTGGGATTGCTGAATCCGGCGTTGACCGCTGTGTCGCGTGATCTTTCATTATCATCGCGACTGTCGTGTTTGCTTCGTCATGGTTTGCCGTTGCCGTCTCGGACTTTGGAAGTGCCCGAGTCACTGGCGCTGTTGCTTCTACGAGCGAGCCAGCTGTCTTCTCCCGCGCAAAAGCGAGTCATTAGAGCGGTAAGGGCTGTCATGGATTTAGGTCCTTCTTGACCGAGGTGGCATGCCAGCCATTCATCTCGGACACTATGTTTGAAGGCCGCAAGGGCTTCTGCATCCGGACAGTCGACGATTCGGTTCATTTTAAGTAAGAACCTAGTTCGGAGATTCCCGGCTGACTCTCCGGGCTGTTGGACAATGTGACTTAAGTCATCGGCGTCTGGTGGCTGGACATATGTTCCTTGGAAGTTGTCGCGGAAGGCGTCTTCCAAATCTTCCCAGCTGCCAATAGAATTTTCCGGCAGACCATTTAACCAGTACCGAGCTGGTCCTTTGAGTTTTAGTGGTAGGTATTTGATGGCATGAAGGTCATCTCTGCGGGCCATGTGGATATGGAGGAGGAAGTCCTCGATCCATACCGCGGGATCCGTTGTTCCATCGTATGATTCGATATTCATGGGTTTGAACCCGTCTGGGAATTCAGGATCCATTACTTCGTCTGTGAAGCCAAGAGGGTGTGCGGTGCCTCTATGTTGGGCCACATGACGACGTACCTCCGATGGAGTCCATTTGCGGTTTTCGGCCCGGGCATGGCTAGGTTTGTCACGTCCGAATAAGTGGCTGTCGTCGCGTGTCGAGGTGTGTCCTTGCGATCTGTAGATCGATCTTGTGTGTCCTGCTCTACTATCCAAGTCCTGTTGAAGGTCGTATGTACATCCCCGAGCTATTTTATTCTTGCCTTTAAGGCGAGGTGGGGCGGTCTGGTGTTCGGCTTGAGTTGCCGCTTTATCCGGACCGGCTTGTGGTCGACCTGCCGCATTGTGCGATGATGGTACGGGCTCTAGCGCCTTGTCATCGCACTGAGGTAGCAATCTATGCTTCGGGTAGCTTTGAGCAGGGCTACCAAGGCCGTATTCTTCGGCGGCCAGGACTTCGGTCCATCTATCATTGAGCAGATCTTGGTCCGCTTGAAGCTGCAGCTGCTTCTTTTTCAGGCTTCTTGCAGTTGCTATTAGCCGGCGTTTGAAGCGCTCCTGCTCGAGAGGTTCTTCGGGCACGATAAAATCCTCGTTGCCGAGGCTTTCCTCTTCCTCGGAGAGCGAAAGATAGTTACTGTCCTCCGAGTCTTCGTGTATGGCCTGTTCATCCTATTCGGAGGTTGCTCCAACAGGGTCTTCATTGTCTTCGGCATAGTCCGGAGTATTGTTTTCTTCGGTGCCGCTGTTGTTGTCTTTTGTACGATGTGACTTAGAGCAGCGCCACTGATGCTGGCGACTGGGCTTTGTCTCAGGAGATTTGTCTTCAACTGGATCCTCTTAGTCATCGTTGTTACTTTCTTTAGGCATATCCACCATGTATACGTCGTAGGAAGAAGTGGCCGTCCATCGCCGAGTGAATGGCGGGTTTTGGACCTGCTCCTCGTCGGCATCGTCATCCGTACTGACAATGTCTTCGGAGCCGTAATCAAGCATGTCGGTTAAGTCCTCGACAGTGGCTATGGAGTGGGTGGCGGGTGGGAAGCAAAATTCCCCATTATCGGCCCCTAGTTCGAACCGTACATAGTTTGGCTGTGAGTCCCCCGCCAAGGACAAGTTCTTTAATGAGTTCCGCACATCTCCCAAGGGCGAGTGCTAGAAAATGTGTGCGGCGCTGAACTGTAAGATTGATAAGCGATCAAGTTCGGTATCCGCAGACGCACATGGTTTAGAACTTATACCCGGAGAAGAGTCCGAAGTTCCGGTCACACGAGTATTACGTGAGGTTAAGTACATGTGCGGCTCCAACGCCAGAGAATGTGTGGCCTTTGTGGTGGGGTTGAACCTCCAATCCTTGGATGCCGCAGTGTAATCTGGATCTAAGGCCGGAGTGGTCATAGGAGCTATCTCCTGGATGCGGTCTGATGATAGATTTAGGTCATGTTCGTCAAGGTGACTGGGAGCGGCCACCGCGGTCTCGAATCCGGTGAATATCAAATCTCTACGGATGTCCGCAACGTAATTCAAGCTCCCAAATCTGACTTCATGGCCAGGGGCGTAGCTATCGATCGGCTCCAAGTGGCCAAACGAGTTGGCCCGCAGTGCGAAGCCGCCGAACACGAAGATCTGTCCGGGGAGGAAGGTTTCTCCTTGGACAGCGTCATTGTTAACGATTGAAGGGGCCATCGAACCTTTTGGGGACGGCATAGTGGAACTCTCAATGAAAGCAACAATGTTGGTGTCAAAACCGGCGGATCTCGGGTAGGGGGTCCCGAACTGCGCGTCTAAGGTCGATGGTAACAGGAGACAGGGGACATGATGTTTACCCAGGTTCGGGCCCTCTCTATGGAGGTAATACCCTACTTCCTGCTTGATTGATCTTGATGAATATGAATATTACAACAGTTGATCTATCACGAGATGTAATGGCTAAACCCTAGAAGTCTAGCCTATATGACTATGGTAATGTGTATCTGTCCTTTCCGGACTAAGTCCTCCGGTTTATATAGACAACGGGAGGATCTAGGGTTACACAAGGTCGGTTACAAAGGAAAAGAATCCACATATTCGGTCCCCAAGCTTGCCTTCCACGCCCAGTGTGACGCCCTTGATTCAATCGTACACTAATCGTACATGCAAATGTGTACGATCAAGATCAAGGACTCATGGGAAGATATCACAACTCAACTCTAGACACAAATTAAAACAATACAAACTTTATATTACAAGCCAGGGGCCTCGAGGGCTCGAATATATAAGCTCGAATACACAAGAGTCAGCGGAAGCAACATCTGAGTACAGACATAAGTTAGACAAGTTTGCCTTAAGAGGGCCAGCACAAAAGCATCTATGATCGAAAAGGCAAGGCCTCCTGCCTGGGAGCCTCCTAACTACTCCTGGTCATCGGCGGTCTCCATGTAGTAGTAGGCATCAACGATGGCATCTGGCTCCTGGGCTCCGACATCTGGTTGCACCAACTGGAAAGAAGAAGGAAGGGGGAAAAGGGGGAGCAAAGCAACCGTGAGTACTCATCCAAAGTACTCGCAAGCAAGGATGTACACTACATATGCATCGGTATCAATGAAATGGGCTGTATCTGTGGACTGGACTGCAGAATGCCAGAAGAGAAGGGGAAAGCCTAGCCTATTGAAGACTAGCATCTTCAAGCAGCTCCAAGCATCTTGCAGCATCAGAAGAGATGAGAGTAGCATAAAGTAAAGTAGTAGTAGTGTTATCAACCTCGGCCAGAGATCCTTTCTCGAGTCCCTGCGAGAAAGCAATCCCAGAGCCATACTATCCATTTCTCATATCCATTTCTCATCTCAAGTATCCAGTTCTAGTTGTATCAACCGGGATACAACTCCAAGTGTCCGTTACCGTAGGACAGGCTATCGATGGATGTTTTCTTCCCTACAGGGGTGCACCAACTTACCCACCACGCTCGATTAACTCCGGCCGGACACACTTTCCTGGGTCATGCCCGGCCTCGGCAAAACAATACGCCGCAACCCGACCTAGGCTTAATATAGAGGTCAGTACGCCGGTCTAAACATATGCCCCCAGGGGTCATGGGCCATCGCCCCGAGAACTCCTGCACGTTGCGAACGCGGCCGGCGAGCAGACCTAGCTACCTCCTTCAAAAAGGTAGGTGCTTATGCAGTCCAACTCGGCGCACGCCACTCAGTCGCTGCTGTCTATTAAGCTTCGGCTGATGCATACGACGCAGAACGCCCATACTATGCCCACGTGATGGTTAGTGTTATCAGGCTAGAGGCCCCTCGGATCAAATATCCAAATCATAGTGGATTAGGAACGCGCGGTAACAAGCAGATACTCATGAAAGATGTGACCCCGTTACCCCGTCTCGAGGACTTGCGGCAACGACTAGGAATGCCCGGCCATGTCTCATAATTATCTCGCGGGCACCCTCCAGGTCAACCCGTCTCCACATCACTCGCGGGTACCCCTTAGGGTCGACCCGCCTTTCCAAGTAACAGTTGTAAAGTCCAAGTATCCGTGTGTCCAAACATCAAGGGGAAAACCCGAGGAATCACCCCCGGTGAAATCCACTCGATGTAATCATCAAGGTGAACGTAAGAGGATCCACCCTCGACGTTCACACTTGAGGGGTTGCATGGCAGAGCCGTATCCGAAGTGGTTAAGGAGGAAATCACCCTCGATGACCATGACCGGATAGCTACACTACAGAGTTAACATCCTGAAGTGCTGATGAGTTCTCACCCTCGGCACTCGATAGTAACCCAGTAGTGTCGAGCAACTAAGGGCAAAGTGATGTGCGATGCCGGGGCCTGGTCTTCGATCCCGCTGATCGGGTCTGCGATGATGAAGCAGGGGCAACAAGGACAAGGTGGGGGTCACTGATGGATCACTAACCAACCTATACTAAGCAGTTTAGGATAAGCAGGCAAGGTGACAATAAGCAGGTTACAAAAGCAGGCTATGCATCAAAATAGGAGAGAATAATAATAGTAGCAAAATCTAATGCAAGCATGAGAGAAGGGAATGGGCGATATCGGAATGATCAAAGGGGGGGCTTGCCTGGAAGCTCCGTTGAAAGGAAAGAAGGCTCGTCGTCGACGTAGTCGATCACAGTGGCATTAGCAGCGGTCTCGGGGTCTACCGGAGAGAAGAGGGGGAAGAAGCAGTAAATACACGCAAACATATGCATAACAAGACAATAAGCGGCGCTAGAGGTGTTCTAACACAGTGCTACATGATACCGATGAAGAGGGGAAACATCCAGGAAAGTTTTCCCGAAGTTAGGCATTTCTGGACAGATGGAACGGAGGGGAAAGGTTGCATGTTCTCTATGCTAGGTACACGTGACAGATGAACGGAGAGCGTATTCGGATTCGTCTCGTCATTCTGAGAAACTTTCATGTATAAACCTTTTCATCCGAGCTACGGTTTAATTTCTAAGATTTTTCAAAGTTTTAGCAAATTACTAAAATTATTATTAATTCGTGAATAAGATTAAACTGCTACGGG
Organism: Aegilops tauschii subsp. strangulata; assembly: GCF_002575655.3. NCBI lineage: Eukaryota > Viridiplantae > Streptophyta > Magnoliopsida > Poales > Poaceae > Aegilops > Aegilops tauschii. The sequence continues at coordinate 147,959,660 of NC_053037.3, forward strand.
TACACAAAGAGTGTACCAAGCAGTGTGCAAGAGGCTGACAGGTGGGGTCCAGTTGACTGCCAAGTCAGCAGTCAACTAAGACCGTTGCCTAGTCCAAGGGCCTAGGGGACCCGCATGTCATTGACTCGGTTATCCCAGTCAGCAGTTTGACTGGTCAATGGGACCAGTGGGACCCAGGTGTCATTGACACATAGTTTAGCATTTTATTTTTACGTCGAAAATTAGAAGAGGGGGTGGTTAGCACTAATGAACGTTAGTACTAATAAGAAAAGGGGGGGGTTTCGGCCCCAAACACACACGCACAAAGCGCGGGGGCACCGGTGGCCATGGGCGCAGCCGGCCGGCTAGGGCTGCGACTTGCGGGGGAGGGGGCGCTCGTAGGGCCTTGCCGGCGCTAGGCAGCGGCGGCGGCCGGAGACGGCCCCGGTCATGAGCGACACGGCGCGGTGGCAAGCAGCTAGGTGCAGGGGTCCGGCGAGCGCCGGCAACCAGAGGCGACAGTGCCGTGGCGGGCAGAGGCGGGCGCCGGCATGCGTGGGTGGGGCGTGAAACCGGGGTGACTAGGGGGGTTAGGGGCGCGGCCGAAGTGGCTGTGTCGGGCGGCGCAGGCAGGGGCTCGCAGGCTTGAGCGGGCGGGAGCTGACGTGGCCGACACGGGGATAGAGGAGAGGAGGGGTAAATGCGCAGCTCACCCCCGTTTGTAGGGGATCGGGGTCGGCGAGGCTTGTGGGAGTCCGACGAAGGAGACTCGGGGACGGGGCAGTCCGGCGATGATGGGCGGCGCCGGCGACGGCGAACGACGTCGAGCGACGGGGGCACCGGCTGCCGTCGGGGCAGAGGCGAGGGCCGTCACGGCGGTGTTGGGGAGGCGGGGTCAGGGGCTATGTGGATCGCCCGGATCCAGGAGAGAGAGGGGGAGGAGTGGAGGAAGGCAAGGCGTCCAGCGAGGGGGGGGGGTTCTTTGGGCAGCGGGCGGCGTTCGACGGGGCCGGGGCAACTGCCCCGATCCAGATCCGATCGGGGGGAGAGGGGGAGGAGCAAGGGAAACGTGGGGGGAGTGGGGTTGGTCGCTAGCGTTCCTGGGAAGTGGGGGGTGGGGTAGGTGTAGTGGGGGCGGCTGGGCCGGTTCGGTTGGGCCGGCCTCCCTGGGGGCTGCGGTGGCCAGCTTGGCCAGTTAGCCCAGTGGGAAAAAGGGGGCTCTCTCTCTTTCTTTTTCACATTTTATTTTCTGTTTTCAACTTTAAGTACTGTTTCTAGTAAATGGAAAAACTAAAAGAGTTTTGTTAGAAAAGAGACTTGTCAAATCCATCAAGCACATTATTTCTAGGAGTCACAAAAAGTTTGAGGCCAAAAGGACTTGTGTAACCATTCTTAGAAATTGAAGGCCGGATTTGAAAGCTGCTGGACCATTAAATAAAATTCCAAGGGCACTTTGGAAAACCAAAAGAGGTTGGTTCCAACATGACAATTACTCAGTGATTATTTGCCACACTTTGAACATTTTAGTTTTCATGTTTGGGAAATTTGAATTTTGACTTTAAATTTGAGTTTGAAAATGAACAGTGATTTGGATCAAGTGAGGATTTGCAACAGTAATGTGATGACATGGCACCATTAACGGAGGATTACTGTAGCTTAACAGTGGGGGTGTTACAAATCTCCTCCACTACAAGAAATCTCGTCCCGAGATTTAAGTGCGGATGTAAAGAGTAACTTCGGGAGAACTGACCCTTATAGGGTTAATTATCTGGTGAACAATTCAGGGAATGTGGCAGAAGTATCTCTCGAGTTGAGACTTAAGAAAACATCGAGAGCAAAATAAGAAGGTACAATAGGAAGTTTCAAGCAAATGGACAAACGATCGATACCTGAACAGAGTGTGAGGAAGGAGTTCAGAGCATCGGGAATAGATCATCTCTCGGATGGTGGCTCGTGACAACACACAAAGCCAAGAGCAAATGATACTTCGGAATAAAGAATATACAGGAGAGTCAGGTTCCGATCCTGTGGAACTGTGGGTTATGAGTCCACCATGTGGGTTAAAAGTAGAAAGGGGGCCGATAGCAAGGCATGTCAGATGATAGACTCTCAGTTATGTTGTCAACAATGTTGGTACCAAGGGCGAGGGACGGAGAGAACTATTTTCCTACTCGTTGAACGAGGCGGACCAATAGGCAAAGTTCTCGTCCATCGGTGGTTACCGGAATGTCAACAGCGATAATAACATGGTCTCACTGACAAATTGTACAACGAGGTGTTTTCATAAGCAAAGAACTATTACTGCTTAGATCTCATAAACCACAAGAAAGGTTAAACAAAACAATGGGAAAAAAGTGATCATTAGGTTAATCAGAACATTGGAAAGGAAAATGTGTTTACACTTAAGAATTGGGAGTATATCCTTCGCAAGGGGAAGCGGAGCAGGATATACATGATATGACAACAAGTTCAAAAGCATTTAGATAAAGGGGGCGAGGGAAGAATCATGATATTACCCATACAACGGTGTTTGGATAATAGATCAAGAAACATTCAACAATGTGCTTCCAATGTTCTTGTTTATGTTCGGAGTATCACAACCATACTTTTGGATAGCATTTACATGGTCATCAGGTAAAGGCCAGACCTTGGGAACGCAAAAGATCCATCGGGAATTACATGAACACTTCAAGCAATTTTATCAGGGAAGATGAGGAGGTGGCCGATGGTTTCAGCAAAAATCCATCGACATGTCAAAAAGGATGTATTTCCAAAATTTACATGAACAAATTCAAGTTGGGGGAGGCAAGAATTTTGTCGATGATAACACAAATCATCGAGGGGCAAGGATGGTATTTCTCATCATGAATTCAATCGATATCCTGGAAGAGCTCAGAATGTTGATGATGATCACGACACATTTGTCGAGAGATTTCATGAAGATGTAATCAATCGGCGATGACGTCAAGTCAAAGGAATGATAAAGCGAAAGGTTATTGGAACCACGGGTACGACACAAACTCGAAATCAAGCTTGTTGTTCAAGGCGAAACGATATGACGAGGAAGATCGACGTAAGCTTAGCTCATCGTCGAAGATTGTGCTTCGGGAAGAAAGGACCGGTTAGCATAGTTAAAATTAGCTCGATGATGATATAGCCGATCAGGCTAGGAATGATGTGATGGAGTATCATTCCAATGAGAATTCACAAGAGGTAGTGCAATGACACAATATCCTCGAGATAACAAGGGGCAATACTCGAGGTAGATCAAAAATAGAGGTTGGAAAGATGAAATGATCTGCAGAAGACAAGTATTTGAACTTGTCCGGGAAATGGAATCAAGGAGAAAATATGGTCGGAACAACGATTGCAAAGGATCAATTTACAGATGCACGATGAGCTTATACCAAGGGAACATTTGATTATAAGAGAAGCTTCCATGATAAGATCTACATCGTGTCTATGGGCGTGAACACAAAGTTCAAGGTCGACTCCCACTTCAATGGATAACGTCTCATTTACTTCTCGCTTTTGACGAAGTTGTAGAGTTGAAAATTTATCCAACGGAACGGGAGTAGATATATTCCGCATAACTTTCGGTTCACACAGATTACAAAAGGCGTATGTTCAACCCATCGAGGCATCTTAGGAACTTATACCTCAAACTCCAGGAGTAATGAACTCAAGCTCGGAAGCAGAGCAAGGTTGACAAAGCAGAGGATACCATTTACCAAAGGTGTTATGTATCCGAGAAAAGGACTCGCAAGGTTATTGAATATGAAAGACTCTATCGGATTGTAGAAGCAACTGAATAATTCAGTGCCCAATTATAAGGGGTTTATGATTTCCAGAGCAAGGGATCAGAAGGAGACGGTCAGGTCAAAAGATGGGTAAGTAGAATAGAACTAGATGGACAATCATTTGCAACTTGATTGCCCGAGAACCCGCTCAGGTCCAAAATGACGTCTGAGCAGGAAGAACAAATTTCAGGGTTTGACTGATGATTGCGAAAATTCGCAACACAATGAACCAAGAAGCTCAAAATGATAGAGGCAAAGGAGGTTAATGAATGTTGCTAGACATATGGAATTAACCATAATGCAGGCAGGCAAGACTTTCCAAAGCAATAGATTGCAGAGGGTTCTCGAAAGAACGGATAGCGTTACGAAGTATTTTGAGAAACACATTAACAACTGGGGATGGACGAATCCCCAGTAAATGTGAGGAATTATCCACAGTGCGAAATAAGCTGCAAGGTAGTAGGCTCAGAGAATTCTCAAAATGTCGGATAGTATTTTGATATGTCGGATGGAACTCGAGAGTAACTAAAATGAATATATGAACGCCGAGTGTAAGTAGTTATCCATCGGAGTTTATCAGTGGTTAGGAACTACAAAGCAGTGGGCACAGTGTCTCGAGACTCATCGAGGAGTATCTTCAGAGTCTGCTGATGAAACAGTCGATCATCTGTGGTGAAGGGGCTCTCCGGGATGAAGTGGTTACGAGAACCTAATGTCAGAGTTAGTAAAATGTTTAACCCGAATAGACGAGAGATCAGAGTCCCAGAATATAGATGAGGAATAAAAGATCCTAATACCACCCAATGGCGACGTGAGCCCGTAAGCCACACAACCAAGTTAGTAAAACAGTTTTGGACGACTAGACTCAACTTCGGCCAAGGAGTTGGAAAGGGGGGCTACCTACAGGCAGTCGGCTCTGATACCAACTTGTGACGCCCTCGATTCAATCATACACTAATCATACACGCAAATGTGTACGATCAAGATCAAGGACTCACGGGAAGATATCACAACACAACTCTAGACACAAATTAAAACAATACAAGCTTTATATTACAAGCCAAGGGCCTCGAGGGCTCGAATATATAAGCTCGAATACACTAGAGTCAGCGGAAGCAACAATATCTGATTACATACATAAGTTAGACAAGTTTGCCTTAAGAAGGCCAGCACGAAAGCATCTATGATCGAAAAGGCAGGGCCTCCTGCCTGGGAGCCTCCTAACTACTCCTGGTCGTCGGTGGTCTCCATGTAGTAGTAGGCATCGACGGTGGCATCTGGCTCCTGGGCTCCGACATCTGGTTGCACCAACCGAAAAGAAGAAGAAAGGGGGAAAAGGGGGAGCAAAGAAACCGTGAGTACTCATCCAGAGTACTCGCAAGCAAGGATCTACACTACATATGCATCAGTATCAATGAAATGGGCTATATCTGTGGACTGGACTGCAGAATGCCAGAAGAGAAGGGGAAAGCCTAGCCTATCGAAGACTAGCATCTTCAAGCAGCTCCAAGCATCTTGCAGCATCAGAACAGATAAGAGTAGCATAAAGTAAAGTAGTAGTAGTGTTATCAACCTCAGCCAGAGATCCATTCTCGACTCCCTGCGAGAAAGCAATCCCAGAGCTATACTATCCATTTCTCATATCCGTTTCTCATCTCAAGTATCCAGTTCTAGTTGTATCGATCGGGATACAACTCCAAGTGTCCGTTACCGTAGGACAGGCTATCGATAGATGTTTTCTTCCCTGCAGGGGTGCACCAACTTATCCACCATGCTCGATTAACTCCGGCCAGACACACTTTCCTGGGTCATGCCCCGCCTCGGCCAAACAATACGCCGCAACCTGACCTAGGCTTAATAGAGAGGTCAGCACACCGGTCTAAACCTATGCCCCCAGGGGTCATGGGCCATCGCCCGAGAACTCCTGCACGTTGCGAACGCGGCCGGTGAGCAGACCTAGCCACCTCCTTCAAAAAGGCAGGTGCTTATGCAGCCAAACCCAACGCGCGCCACTCAGTCACTGACGTCTATTAAGCTTCGTCTGATGCATACGACGCAAAACGCCCATACTATGCCCACGTGATGGTTAGTGCTATCAGGCCAGAGGCCCCTCGGATCAAATATCCAAATTGTAGTGGATTAGGAACGCGCGGTAACAAGTAGAGACTCATGAAAGATGTGATCCCGTTGCCCCATCTCGAGGACTTGCGGCAAGGGCTAGGAATGCCCGGCCACGCCTCGTAATTATCTCGCGGGCACCCTCCAGGTCAACCCGTCTCCACATCACTCGCGGGTACCCCTCAGGGTTGACCCGCCTTTCCAAGTAACAGTTGTAAAGTCCAAGTATCCGTGTGTCCAAACATCAAGGGGAAAACCCGAGGAATCACCCCCGGTGAAATCCACTCGATGTAATCATCAAGGTGAACGTAAGAGGATCCACCCTCGAGGTTCACACTTGAGGGGTTGCACGACAGAGTCGTATCGGAAGTGGTTAAGGAGGAAATCACTCTCGATGACCATGACCGGATAGCTACACTACAGGGTTAACATCAGAAGTGCTAATGATGTCTCACCCTCGACACTCGATAGTAACCCAGTAGTGTCGAGCAACTAAGGGGAAAGTGATGTGCAGTGCCGGGGCCTGGTCTTTGATCCCGCTGATTGGGTCTTCGATGATGAAGCAGGGGCAAGAAGGACAAGGTGGGGGTCACTGATGGATCACTAACCAACCTATACTAAGCAGTTTAGGATAAGCAGGTAAGGTAACCATAAGCAGGCTATGCATCAAAATAGGAGAGAATAATAATAGTAGCAAAATCTAATTCAAGCATGAGAGAAGGGAATGGGCGATATAGGGATGATCAAATGGGGGGCTTGCCTGGAAGCTCCGTTGAAAGGAAAGAAGGGTCGTCGTTGACGTAGTCGATCACAGTGGCATCAGCAGCGGTCTCGGGGTCTACCGAAGAGAAGAGGGGGAAGAAACAATAAATACACGCAAACATATGCATAACAAGACAATAAGCGGCGCTAGAGGTGTTCTAACACAGTGCTACATGATACCGATGAAGGGGGAAAACATCCGGGAAAGTTTTCCCGAAGTTAGGCATTTCCGGACAGATGGAACGGAGGGGAAAGTTTGCATGTTTGCTATGCTAGGTACACGTGACAGATGAACGGAGAGCGTATTCAGATTCATCTCGTTGTTCTGAGCAACTTTCATGTATAAAACCTTTTCATCCGAGCTACGATTTAATTTCTAAGATTTTTCAAAGTTTTAGCAAATTACTGAAATTATTATTAATTCGTGAATAAAGATTAAAATGCTACGGGAACACAGAGAGTGTACCAAGCAGTGTGCAAGAGGCTGATAGGTGGGGTCCAGTTGACTGCCAAGTCAGCAGTCAACTAAGACCGTTGACTAGTCCAAGGGCCCAGGGGACCCGCATGTCATTGACTGGGTTATCCCAGTCAGCAGTTTGACTCGTCAATGGGACTAGTGGGACCCAGGTGTCATTCACACATATTTTAGCATTTTCTTTTTAAGTCGAAAATTAGAAGAGGGGGCGGTTAGCACTAATAAACGTTAGTCCCAATAGGAAAAGGGGGGTTCGGCCCCAAACACACATGCACACAGCGCGAGGGCGCCGGCGGCCATGGGCGGAGCCGACCGGCTGGGGCTACGACTTGCGGGGGAGGGGGCGCTCGCAGGTCCTTGCCGGCGGTTGGCAGCGGCGGTGGCCGGAGATGGGCCCGGCCACGAGCGACGAGGCACGGCGGCAAGCAGCTAGGTGGAGGGGCGAGGCGAGCGCCAGCAACCAGAGGCGGCAGTGCCGCGGCGGGGAGAGGCGAGCACCGGCACGCGTGGGTGGGGCGTGAAACCGGGGCGACGATGGGGGTTAGGGGTGTGGCCGAAGTGGCCGTGTCAGGCGACGCAGGCAGGGGCTCGCAGGCCTGAGCGGGCGGGAGCTGACGTGGCCGACACGGGGATAGAGGAGAGGAGGGGGAAACGCGCATCTCACCCCCGTTTGTAGGGGATCGGGGTCGGCGAGGCTTGTGGGAGTCCGACGAAGGAGAGTCGGGGATGGGGCAGTCCGGCGATGATGGGCGGCGCCGACAATGGCGAACGACGTCGAGCGACAGGGGCACCGCTGCCGTCGGGGCAGAGGCGAGCGCCGTTGCGGCGGTGTCGGGGAGGCGGGGTCAGGGGTGATGTGGGTCGCCCGGATCCAGCAGAGAGAGGGGGTGGAGTGGAGGCAGGCGAGGCGTCCGGCTAGGGGGGGGGGGTTCTTTGGGCAGCGGGCGGCGTTCGACGGGGCCGGGGCAACTGCCCCGATCCAGATCCGATCGGGGGGAGAGGGGGAGGAGCGAGGGAAACGTGGGGGGAGTGGGGTTGGTCGCTAGGGTTCCTGGGAAGTGGGGGTAGGTGTAGTGGGGGTGGGTGGGCCGGTTCGGTTGGGCCGGCCTCCCTGGGGTGTGCGGTGTCCAGCTTGGCCAGTCAGCCCAGTGCGAAAAAGGGGGCTCTCTCTCTTTCTTTTTCACATTTTATTTTCTGTTTTCAACTTTAGCTACTGTTTCTAGTAAATGGAAAAACTAAAAGAGTTTTGTTAGAAAAGAGACTTGTCAAATACATCAAGCACATTATTTCTAGGAGTCACAAAAAGTTTGAGGCCAAAAGGACTTGTCTAACCATTTTTAGAAATTGAAGGCCAGATTTAAAAGCTGCTGGACCATTAAATAAAATTCCAGGGGCACTTTGGAAAACCAAAAGAGGTTGGTTCCAACATGAAAATTACTCTGTGATTATTTGCCACACTTTGAATATGAACAGTGATTTGGATCAAGTGAGGATTAGCAATAGTAATGTGATGACATGGCACCATTAATGGAGGATTACTGTAGCTTAACACTGGGGGTGTTACACCCAGGAGAGTCCCATCTGGACACGGGTGCATTCTTCGGTCTTCGTATCTTCACAGCCCATCAGTCCGGCCCATGGCTAACAGGCCGGACGCCCGAGGACCCCTTAGTCCAGGACTCCCTCAGTAGGAACCTATTGTCTTGCATTCAAACCCAAGGTATTACTACGTTATGCTTATACTGCTATGCTATGCTCGTGGACGTGGTTTGGGTTTTGAGAGAATTCATGAAAGATGTGAGAGTTATTTATATCTATGGGTTAACTTAAGGTGGCTACTTTAATACACATCTGGGTGGATTGGTTGGGGCACCCTGGGGATACCAGTGGATTGCCCGGTCACCTGAGGAATCCAGTGTTGTCCTAGGAGGTCCCGGGGTTACCGTGTGATCATCCTATGGTTTGCCACCCAGGCTTAAAGGGATCATAAGATTATTCAAACTAGAAACTTCCGTGTGCAGCCACAAGCCATTATGGGCTCTGCCATAGTTGAGTATGTTGTGTGACCTCTTTCAGTGGTAGACTAGCAGATGTAGGGGATGTAGGTGGTACGGTCTACCCATCGAAAGAGTTAATGCTTCTGAAAGACTATGTCTCGATCATCCGTTTCTCAAAAAACATGAAGTGCGAGAAATACAACGGAGGAGATCGAGTCTTGTGGGGAAAAGTGCGCAAACCTCTGCAGAGTGCACAAACTAATCATGATTAGCCGTGTCCCTGGTTATGGACATCTTGAGGATCTGGTGCTTGAATTATTATGTTGATCTCATCACTTTATTTAATTAATTTGTGGGGTTACTAATATTCTTTTGGGATTGAGTTGGGGTTACCTTCTCAATATTTTGAACAAACTTTGTAGTTAAATAAATATATTCCTTTGTTGTAGGGTAAAATTAGCTTTATGCAAAATTAAACTTAGGGCTTCCACCAGCCAAATATGCCTGTAGTGATACCATGATTCAGCTTTGCTCTAAGTGTGAAATTGCTAGTACATTCATTGTACTGACCTACATGGCTACAACGTCTCATGTTGCAGGATTCCTACGATGAGTAAGTGATACGTTAGGTTACGATTTTCTACACTCAACTTTGCCGTTGGTGTTGATGGGAATCCACAACCTTGTTGTTACTTTTGCTATTTGGATTGAGGTAATAGTATTTACGTTATTTATACATGTGATTTACCTCTGTTATAAATCCTCGAGTACTGTGTGTGTCAGCATATCGATCCAGGGATGTCACTTAAGCACAGAGACTTGATCGTCTGAGGTCAGGTTGCTACACAAGACGGCATACGAGATTCTCACCAGTAACAAACTCCAAGTTGGATACTTCGGGTATTCGGCTCAAAGTGCTACATTCTTGATATGCATCGTCATTCTAAATTTGCTCCTAAATCTCATGAGGGTTTCATACTTGGTTCTGGCTCAAATTCTCACACTTACCGTGTCTACAAAAATTTCACCCGAAAGGTTGAAGAGACGGTAGATGTGAACTTTGATGAATCTAACGGCTCGCAAGTAGAGCAATTGCCAATTGATGTAGGAGACAAAGACTCTTCAGAAGTAATCCAAGACTTTCTATCGGCAAGATTCATCAAACGGAGGTGAAGGAGAGTACCTCGTCCATCCAAGTGGAAGCTTCTACCTCACGACATGGTGAACCAAGAGTTGACACGGAAGCATGCACAAGTAGGACACGCCATGATGAAGAAAATGAGGAAGTACACCAAGATGAACCTCATCAACCTCCTTCTCCACCTAGACAAGAGAACGACAACGTCAACAATTAAGAAGGACACCTAGAAACTGGCAAGCCCATAGGAAAGATTTTTCTCTAGAACTCTATTTTCAAAAGGATCTTTTACCTCTCTTCTCTTCTGAGCTTATTCAAATATTCCCTTTTTAGTTAGACTACCCCTTTCCCCTTTTGACCACGAAGATTCGACTGATGATACCACTCCAAGAAGCACAAGATATCGGGCAACTAAGACCATTTCGGAATGAAGAGGATTTTACTGTGCATTAGAATAATGGAAACTACAATGGTTGAAGACTCCGAAGACTAGCAGAATTTGAAGGCTCTGAAGAATTCCCAGATTGGTATGACCTAGGAAAGCTACCCTTATGGAATTTGTCAGACTATTGAAACTGTCAATACCCGAGATCAAGGTGTGTCAGAGAAAGACCGGAACATGGAGAGTTAAAAACTCAACGATCTTGTCAAGAAAACCCTAAGGCAGGAGATATCAACTATGGAATGATAGCTCATGGCAATGACATGGGCATAAACACGACTATCCATGATGTTATCAACCGCTTATGCTATTGTCACTGTGCTGTGTTAAGCGGGCATTTCTTCGGAAGGATTGGATGACAAATGGGCTAATGGAGCACCTATCAACAAAAGATGAAGTTTGAACGTAGATGGTGTATCACCAGGATCTGGAGTATTACATCAAGAATTTTAAGCTGGACCTGCAGGAAGCCGTATTTGACGAGGTAGCATTTTGTGCAGAATTTAGGACCCAGAAGCTGAAAATAGCCAAGATGGAGGAGCAAAATCCTCGAGATACAGGAGATTCGTCAGGAACTGAAGGACAGTAGGACCATGGTTCATGCCAAGGATGTTGAAACCCAGAAGTTGGAACGCAACTCCAGAATATTAAAGGACGTCACAAGCGACTTCGCGTCAACAGAGATGATTTGGCCAAAGAACTTGAGAAGGACAAGCACGATCGGAAGAAGCCATCGAAGACATGAACAAGACTTGAAGAGTTTGGTGACCTTGAAGATTTATTGACCTTTAGAAGACCAAACCCCTGTTATACACTTACGTTAGATGCGACGATTGTGAGATGTCATTTGTTTGATGTTCTCCGACAGCCACAAATAAAATCTGTATTTTCAAAACTTTTGTTTGTATTGTGTGTATCCCTCTCTATCTCTCTCATCTAACCCCAAAACCCATGTACCCAATAGAGGATGAATCTAGATGAACTCACATTTCCGAGACCGATAAGTCAATTGGAGACGGACCGATGGACACTGCCGAAGAATAACACTATAGCCGGAAAGGATATGACCCAGCATGCTCTTCAGTGCTTTGAAAGAGGTGCTGCTACTTGGTGGAGGATGTACCAAACCATCAATGGATGGCAAAGAGTAACCACTTGGAAGGAATTTAAGTTGACTTTGCTAAAGTCTCGTCTTGTGTCCCCGAATTTGAAGCCTTATGGAAATGATATGAAGAAACCTTGCGCATGCAAGCTTTGTGGAGAAATAGGACACAACCATAAAGAACACAAGGATGAATGCCCTCATTGTGAAGAAAGTCACTCAGCTGAAGAATGCCCACTACGCAGGTAGCTTGTTTCTTGTGTGAAGGAACTACCCACCACCCTGCTCAGTGTCACATTTACCCCATGTGTTGGGGATATAACTACTGGTATGACCCGCCCAGGAGGGGCCGGATTATACCTACAGGCATTCTCGAAGCCCAAGACCAAGGTTGAAGATGGCGGGTCAGTTAAGGGCCCAAAGCCCAGAGGCGACTTAAGGCCCGTAGTGATAAACCGCCATAAGTGCGTGACTTGTATTGTAAGGCAAGAATAGTTAAGAGACCGAGCCGGACACTGTTTATGAGCCGGCCGGGACTCTGAGAGCCGCTGGGCGTCAACCTATATATATAAAGGGACGACCCGGAGGCTGTTCAGGGCAAGTAACATCAGATCGAGAGCTAGGTCAAGCGATTCGCTCCCTAGTTATCGAGACATAAGCAATCCCACTCCAAACTGGATCGTAGGCTTTTACCTTCACCGTAAGGGGCCGAACCAGTATAATCCTCGTGTCCTTTGTCCCGATTTAACCCCTTTAAGCTTCCTAGTTGCGATGGCTCCATGACTAAGTCCTTTCACGAGGACATCTGTCGTGACAATTCCACGATAGTTGGTGCCCACCGTCGGGCCAGTGCACGGTGGATTTGAGTTCTTGAAGGGCAGCTCCGAAGGGCTCAAGGGATACGCTGTGGGACGGATGACCAAGAGTCGCCGCGGCAAGCTCTACATCGACGACGCAGGCTGGGGCCCCGACGCCGACTCAATTGAGTGCGGGTATCGGGTCCGCTTCGGCGGAATCCACGTTTTCATTGGCAAGATCGGCGAGCCGGGCCCTGAGCCAGACATCTGCACCGACCTCGTCGAGACGGCTCAGCGTGCGAGACCCACGCGGACTCTGCCTGCCTTGAAGCGTGCCTTCGTGGGATGCATCCATGGAGGACTCTCTGAAGGATCAACATCTGGTGGTGAGACGGCCATCTATTCTGATGGTGAGTCGTCCACAGGTGAGACGGACTCGTTGTATCAACTTCAAGACGGCGGGCTTGGGGGTTGTTCCGATGGCAGCAGTATTCCGGACCCCTTTGAGCCGTCGTGCCGGGTTGGAATCTTCATGCCCGGCACGCAACCTGTTCAAGACTCCACCGCTGCGGCAGGAGGCCCTGTGCATTCGCCGGCTCAGGTGCTGATGGATCTCATGGATAAGATGACCGCCCTGTTAACCGGCACGGTCATCCCAGCGGATCAAGCTCAACATGATGCAGAAGTGGCACAGTTAAAGCTGGATATAGGGCAGGCCAACGAATATCCGGTAGCGGAAGGAGTCAGGATGGCTGCAGAGCGGGCGGCTCTGGACACCCAGACTCAGCTGATTCAGGCGCAGTCTTTCCGGCTCACAATGGATCAGAATGCATCCAATGAGGTCATGAGAAGGAAATATCAGAAGGCTCAATCTTGGCTCCCTCCGGTTTATGATCCTCAAAACCTCTTCAACACACCCGGTGCAGGGCCCAGTAACTCGCCAGAGATGAATCGGATCGCGGCACCCGGGGTTGGAACGCTGGCTCAGCCACAAGTGATGGGGCCTCCCCGTGTGAATACTGTTCCACCTCAATATGTACCAACACCACCGGGTCATTATTCTAACCCATTGGAAAACATGATCGCTGCGGTGGCATGACTGGCGGCTCTCCCGGTTGAGGGCGATTCTCCAACAGCGGTCGAAACCCGCAGGGTCAGAGAACTTCTTCAGACGGCTTTGGCGCAACAGGAGGCATATTCATATAGCCGGGACAGGATTCATTCAACCCCTCGTCCAAACCGGAGTCCGAGTTATAGCAGGCACATGGTTTCGGCGGTGGGCTCAAGCAACGCCCGGCGCCGTGACCAGCCAGATGGGCATGGCCCGGCGCGCAACGGAGCTTTTAATGCGGTAGATCAAGACAGAGCATGTCAAGAGGCTGAGCAGACGGCTCAGCTGACAGCTTACCAGCCCATTCTGGTTTACCCGACGGCTTCTATCGAGACAGGTGTAGCTACGAGGACAGGAGGTGTCCCTTGTCTGGTGCCGGCTCTCCGTAACGAACGTTTGCCCAAAGATTTCAAAGGACCTAGGAAGGTACCTAATTACATGGCTAACTTACAACCCGGAGCATGGATTGAAAGCTACGAGATGGCTATGGAGTTGCTGGAGGTCAGTGACGCTGCGATGGCTAAATACTTCACCATGATGTTGGATGGGACTGCCCGCACTTGGTTGAAGGGACTGCCACCTAATTCCATCGGGTCATGGGCAGAGCTGAAAGCCCAGTTCATCCAAAACTTCAAGGATACATGCAAGTAGCCTATGTCAATTATGGATTTGACTAGTTGCAAGCAGGAAGAAGGCGAGTCTACAACCCATTGGGTGCGCCGGGTCAAGGAAATAATACATTCGTCTGATAAGATGGATGCCGGCTCTGCAGTCTTAATGTTGGAGAAAAATTGCCGTTTTTGCCTCTAAAGATGAAGCTTGGGCGGCTCAAGCGCGATTGCAATGATATGGGTACGCTGATGGCGGCTCTGGTCAAGTACGTCGACTCTGATGGTACCAAGGATCCCGCGTCTGATGATGAAAAGACAGGGAAGCGAAAGAAGAATGCCAAGGGCAAGGGTCCTCAGCATAACCCGGCGAATCATGGAGGTAACAAACGTAAGATTGATGATAGTTTGGAATTTGTGGCTATCACCAACGCGCAGGGTAACAATCAACGACGTAAGGGGAGACCGCCTCCCCGGTCTGGCGGGTCAGGCCCAACGCTTGAGCAGTTGTTGAATGAGCCCTGTCCAAGGCATGGCACTAGGGAAAACCGGCCATCCATCTATGGAAAGACTATACGATCATGAAGGCTTTCAAGAATTCCAACATGTCCGACGGTAATAATGGGCAGGGCGGCGGCTTTCATGGCCTGGGCGGCTGTTCAAATTCTGATTCTCAGAATTCTCAAGGTAATCAAGGTGGTTTTAACCAGATCTCTGACCAATGATAATGTACATATTTTTTGACAATGTATATGTTATGATAAATAATAAAGCAGGACCTCTGTCCTTTTTCCTCCTCAAAGGTAAAGGTGTCATTGTTATCATCATTGTCATCTCACATGATCACTTGGGGGCTGATTGTATTTGAATCTCGCTTGACTCGTCTGATCCGGCTTATGATCGTATTCAAATCTAGCCGTTAAACATTATGATCACTTGGGGGCTTCCTGTTCAAACATGGGTCGTATTCGAACCAAAGAGAACATAGCTGTCGGTACCCTTTTGATTGGCACACTGCCGAGCCCACTAGGGGGCTTCTTGATCGTATTCGAATCATAGCTCAACCCCTTTTGGGAACCGACTTTGATCGTATTCGAATCAGAGTCGTTAAAAAATTCTCAAGGTCATTAGGGGGCTTCCTGTTCAAACATAGGTCATATTTGAACCAAAGAGAACATAGCTGTCGGTACCCTCTTGATCGGCGCAACGCCAAAGCCACTGGGGGCTACATGATCGTATTCGAATCCTAGCTTAACCCCTTTGGAACGGTTTACTGATCGTATTCGAATCAGAAGCCTTGATTATTCTATGTTCTATTTGGTTTCAAATTTTCTTTGCACATTGCTTTTATTTGACTTGTGACCTTTTTAAGGTTTCAAAAATACAAGTGTGGTTAAATTTAACCCGGCTTGATGTTGGCTGATAAGTCGCCAAAATATAAGAATCATCATACCTTTGGAAATACGGGTTTCCGAAGCTTGGGTTTTCACCCTCATTATCCGGATTATTTAGGCCGGTACTACAAATTTAGAAAGATTACGGATATACGATTACAGCTATGTTTCAACATCATATGTTACAACAGGCTCATTCGTGTTTTCTTTTTTCTATCTTAATGTTTCAAGTTATTATGACCCACCTGGAGGTTAAGCCGTCAAGGGATCCGGTGATCTATTTTTCTATGCAGGACAGTTGAAAGACTTGGTCGACGCATCAGGAAAGCAGATGACAAGTATAACACGGGTTAATATAATATGGCGGCTTAATAGTGCTCAGCGCCAAACACGTGCATGATGGCACCGCCACATCAAAGTTATTTCTATTCTATTACATGACTCCCTGAGTCCCAAAAATTCATATTGATTTTTCAGCACACCACAGGTATGAGCCGCCACGGCAGACTAGCTCTCATGTTGGCCTGAAGCACTCGAGTTAGCCCTCTCCACTTCTTCGCCCTGTTCCCTTTCCTGGAAGGTTGACGATGACCAGTCAACATTGTTCAAAGCTTCAAATTCAGCTTCATCGTCAACTAGTCCAGCCGGATCAACTTCAGGGGCAAAGGTATGCTTACGAGTTGGGGGGATCAGGCTGATCACTTCATAATGCGGCGCTGGAATTCTCCAGTTCTCTTCGTCATAGCCCGCCTGGTACTTCGTGAGATCCACTTCGTCAGCTATCAGGGTGGCCACGGGGCTTACTTCTTTCACACAAGCGGTAAAGTCTTCTCTCTCAAACGAAGTACCATCCTCCTTTAGGCTTGGATAACCGATAGCAATGTCGGACGGGTCTAATTCTGGTAGCCAAGCATTGGCCCGGCTCAAAGCATTCACCGCTCCGGCTCTCGCCGCTGACCGCCTTAGTTCATTGAACCGTTCGGGCAGCACATAAAGCTTCTTCAGTACATCCGCCAAAAGGGTAGGCACTTCATTTGATAAAGCTACTGTGGCTAAGGCACGCTGAGAGCCGGTATACAGTTGCTCTACTAGTGTATAGACCGCCTTCAATTTGATCAGCATGTCTTGGTTCAGATTTGAACTCCTAGGGCCTGCATAGACAATATAAGTTGAGTTAAATCCACTTTTATATGATAAGTTTAAAAGTTGCAAAAATTTAACGTTTGCAGGGCGACTTACCAAAGATCGCTGAGACCATCTCAGAGATGTGGCGTTTTAAGCCGGATAGTTCATCAGTTGTTTCCTTAAGAGCCGCCTCTGCTTTCTTAGCTCGGTTCATCAGCGCAGTCCTTTCATCAGCCCAGGCCTTTTTCTCATTTTCAAGTTCTTTCTTCAGTTTTTGTTGTTCAGAAACGCTGAATTTAAACTTGGAATCAGCTCTTTGGGTTTCCTTCTCTTGGGCCTCCAGGCGTTTCTTCAGATCAGACACTTCTGATTCAAGCTGACTTGTGGTGGCCTGTACAAATACCGGGTCAAAAATTAGATCAATCATGATGGAATATTAAGTCCCAAGCCTTTTGCAAGCAACAACACTTGGCACTTGGGGGCTAATGCCTACTGAAGAGTTTTACTTAATGTGGCGGTTCATGACAAGTAAGTCCCAAGCACTTTGCAAGCAACAGTACTTGGCACTTGGGGGCTAATGTATATTGCTGTTCAAAGCCTTGTAAGTCTTTTATTTTATACAACCATATGAAGGACCGGTTCAGCCATGCTGGTTAAGCCGCCCCTTGGGGACTACGGAGTAAGCCAGATTTCTTACATATTTTATCCATCTATGTTACTAATGTCAATAAGTTTGTTTCTAAGTCTACAGCATATTCATTATAAGCAATAGACTTGGGGGTTGGCATAAGTAAAGAGAGAGAGTTGTACCTCAAATTTCTAGTGCATCTGCTTCACCAGGTTAATTTCAATGTCACGGCTGCTGTGCACTTGACTCATATAGCCGGAAAACACCTCGCCAACGCTCAGGTGGGTATAGTCAGTAACATCAAGTTTGACCCGGCAGTGTTGCAGAAGTTCTTCTTTGGCGGAGCACTTGGCCAATATATTTGGTCTTCCCGGCTCAACAAAGCCGGTTCCAATGATCTCCACGTCAGGATTTTGAGGATCATCCGTCCTGACCGGGCTAGGAGCTTCCGGGTTTTCAGAGCCATCAACGACTTGTTCCGCAGGCGGGTCAGCAGTTGGAATTGGTATGTCTTGAGCCGGCTCGGGCGGAGGTTCATGAGTTGACGATTCTGGCGCGGTTGTTCCAACTACTGGCTCAGTCATGATTGTGTCTTCAGCCGGCTTATTCTTCCTGCCCTTTTTACTGGGCTTGGCTTGGCCACTACATAAAATCATAAGAGTTAGTGCAAATGCAATGAATTGCAATGAATACAGGATAAACAGGTCATTATTACCCTGGCACGGTCTTGAAAGCCGGCAAGTTAGACTGCATTGAGTCGCCGGAAGAAGGAGAAGTTTCCTGATAATCCGAGTCAGAGGAATTGAGAGGTTGACGAGTGAGACCCGCCAAAGGATAAAGGAGATTTAAGTCAGAAATGACCTCATTCCGGTGCTTCTTTGGGGTGTTTGGCAAGCCGGAGGAGAGCTCCGCATCCTTGCTGGTCCGGGTCTGCCTCCGGTTCTCAAGTATCTGTCGCTTCAAAAGAAATTGAGGATCTTGATAAGCTAAGGGATGAGAAAATCTTACTTTCCGGGTTACTCTGCGGATTTTCTGTCTTGGCAAAGGCTCGGAGTCGAAGGAAAGGATGGTTACCTCTTCAACCTTATTTTGGCTAGCTCCTATGTCCTCCTGCTAATAATCAATGTCAATAAGATAGTTAAAAAAGGAGCCAAGAGAATCAAGGGCTACCTCCGACTCAGAAGAGTCTTCTAGCTGAAATAAGTCAGAGGCGGTAGCTTTCTTGCCCTTCGTTTTGGCAGCCTCTTTCCTAGCGGCTTTCTTGGTCTTCCTGGCTCTCTTTGCAGCTTCATGGTCATATTTGACCTTCCAGAATTTATCACCTGCCTGTGAGAGTAATAGAAGTATGAGTACGGGTAAAATATTGAAACACTCAAGTCATTTGTTCAGATGGGCAGTTTACCTTTGGAGCCGGGTTAGCTTCGCAGAAGGGGGCCAGCCCCACCTTACCGCAATCTGCCAAGCTCTCGTTCAAAAGGGATTGTCATCTCATTGATCACATCTTCAGATACGTCATCAGGGCTGTGCCGCAGAGGATCATCCTTCTTGCCTGTGTAGGTGCACATCAAGCTGGGGTGGCGGCTCAATGGAATAACTCGCCAGGCGAGCCAGACCCAGACTAGATCGATACCAGTTAAACCGTTCCCCAGAAGAGCTTTGATCTTAGCTAAGGTGGGGGCGAGTGTTTTGCGTTCGACGGCTGTGATCTTGTCTGGAAGCGGGTGGTTAGGCCCAAGACGTGTTGCGCGGAACCCGGGCAGAGGGTTCTCACCAGCCGGAGAGGTATCTTCACAGTAAAACCACGTTTTATTCCACTCTTTGGGATGACTTGGCGGGTTGGCATAAGGAAAGATTACATCCCTGCGACGCTGGATCGAGACACCACCAAGTTCTAAGCTCTGGCCGCTGGCGCATTCATTCTGGCGGTTCAAATAGAATAACTCTCTGAAGAGTAAAATATTGGGTTCTTCTCCAAGATAAACTTCACTGAATACTTGGAAGTTGCAAATGTTAGACACGGAATTGGGTCCAATGTCTTGTGGGCGAAGATCAAAAAAGTACAACCCATCTCTGAAGAATTTTGAGCCGGGTGGAGAGAAACCCCGGTTCATATGATCTGTGAAAACAATAACTTCCCCCTCTTTGGGTTGAGGGAATTCCTCCTCCGGGTTAGGAGCACGATAAGACATGACTTCTTTCTTTGGCAGATAGCCCTTCTTCACATAATCATCAAGAGTGCTGTCTATGACAACGGATTTAACCCAGTTGCAAGAGGTGGGAGCCTTGGGTGCCATTGTGATGGAGGCCTGAGAAAGAATAAAATCCCGGATCAAATTTAAGCCGGACAGAAAAAGTATTACAGGTATGTTCAAAATGGCGGCTTATGGAGGGGCCTAATGGTATAAGGATAATTATGTCAAGGTTATTTAAGCCGCCATAGGTGTTCAAAGTTATCAATTGAGCATCGTCTCTTTAAGCCGGTGGTAAGAGTCGCCACGGCTAGAGAGATCTAACAAGTCTAGATTTTTGCCTAAGTATTACATAAACAGGTTTCACAAGCTGCAGCTATTATTTTGGATCAAATGGTCGTTCAGAAAAGAAAAATTTCTAGACCTAAAAACATGGTACAGAGGAGTTCATTCATTCTAATGAAGTTTCTTTGCGAGAAAAAGGGATCTATTAGTATAAAAAATGAACACGAAACAGCTACCGCATGGTTTCCATATCACTCTTGGATCAAAAGAAGCTGCAGAGGAAGAACTATGAAGATGCTGTGATGAACTACGAAGAACACAGGAACCCGCAAACCCTAATGCAGATCTAAGGTGTGGGAAGGAGAAAACTTACAGCAACAGGTCTGCCGCGAAGGGGCGCCGCCGTTCTCTGGACAGATTCAGATCGATGCAGCGGCCGAGGTCGACGGAGGTGAGGTGCGCTGCGGCGGCGGCGGAGCTCGAGCAACAGTGGGGTTGTGAAGGGAAGAAGACGATGGAAAGGGGGAGAATGAAGAAAGACCAGTCGTGCCTATTTATAAGGGAAAAACCAATAAGTGGGCGCGAAAAACGAGGAGGCCAAAAAATTAAGTTATCCAGCTACAAGGACGCCTCGATTTTTGGGATGGTCATCAAGACAAAGATCCGTTGAGATACATTGAAAAAAGCGTACTTTTATGACAGATGACGTCATGGCGGGTTACAGCAAAACCAGAGGATGATGTCATGGCGGGTTATGGAAATTTTACAAGGACCGAAGATTTTTTCTTAAGGCGTTGAAGATTGACATGAACCAGTCCAAATCAATCTGGGGCCTAATGTTGGGGATATAACTACTGGTATGACCCGCCCAGGAGGGGCCGGATTATACCTACAGGCATTCTCGAAGCCCAAGACCAATGTTGAAGATGGCGGGTCAGTTAAGGGCCCAAAGCCCAGAGGCGACTTAAGGCACGTAGTGATAAACCGCCATAAGTGCGTGACTTGTATTGTAAGGCAAGAATAGTTAAGAGACCGAGCCGGACACTGTTTATGAGCCGGCCGGGAATCTGAGAGCCGCTGGGCGTCAACCTCTGTATATAAAGGGACGACCCGGCGGCGGTTCAGGGCAAGTAACATCAGATCGAGAGCTAGGTCAAGCGATTCGCTCCCTGGTTACCGAGACATAAGCAATCCCACTCCAAACTGGATCGTAGGCTTTTACCTTCACCGTAAGGGGCCGAACCAGTATAATCCTCGTGTCCTTTGTCCCGATTTAACCCCTTTAAGCTTCCTAGTTGCGATGGCTCCACGACTAAGTCCTTTTATGAGGACATCTGCCGTGACAATTCCACGACACCATGGTACAAAGAACCATACCGCAGAAGAAAGAAGCAATGAATGGAGCCCTCATGGAAGTTTTAGAAGAACATGTGATGTAGGAAGAGGTGGAGGACACACCCGAAGAAGACCCAATTAAACCCTGCACTAAGTCATGCTATTCATGTGGAGAGGAAGGGCACATCTCCCAGAATTGTCTGAAGGGGTATCGAGTAGCATTCTCGACAGAGGAAGTAGAGTACGACCCACAGGATATAGAAGCCCTGTTTGGCACGGAAAAGTCCAGGAAGAGAAATAGATTGGATCCTAGGAACAATCCAATATCTACAAAGAAGGACCTGAGTCATATCACATGTTTCAGGTGCAAGGAGGCAGGGCACTACTTCAGCAGTTGCGCAAAAAGGAAGCCGAGGACCCAAGGAGGCTTTGTAATCACAAGGAAACCGCGAGACTTGTCAGAAGTAATATGTTTCTGCTGTAATGAAGCAGGGCACTTTGCCAGGGATTGTCCCAAAGAGACGGAGGCTTGTGCTAGATAGTTGAGTTTGCAACAAAGGAATATAGTAGTAGTAGTGGGAACATTTGTTTTTCAGTATTGAGGTGATGAGTTGAGGCATGTAATGGAAATGTAGGAGATTGTAATAATTTGAGAATCAATGAAGTTAGCATCGTTGGTATTGATTTGGATTTTATGAGTAGTTACTCTATGAAGAAAGATTTTGACCATTTTCGAGGATATGAGAAATATGGTCTATGGATGAACTTGTGCATTTCAAGGGTGGTAGTACCCTATGAGGACCCTTGACCCCTGGAAAAGATAATGATATTCCATGAAGTGGACTTCGGACAAAATACGTATGATTTTTATCCTGATATGTGGAATACCCCCAGAATACGAAGGGATGAAGTACTATTGGATATAAAGGAGGTATAATGTTGGTAATATGGAGTAATTGTAACTCCATGATAAGTCGGACTAATCACATCTTAGTTTGGTACCAATAGAAGGAGGGGAGACAGAACAATTGGAGGGATTTTAAGTATGCTAGGAAGCTGGATGTTGGAATAATGATCAGTTTCCCCAGATGATGAGTTCAAGGTTTACAAGTGATGAGATGGGCCATAACTCACAGTCTACAGGACCTGCCAAGAAGCAGCACACTCTTGCTGAAGGAAAAACCCTGGAAGAAGTTATGACTTTATCAACAGACGATCTTATAGGAGTGATGCAAAACCTAAGAGATGTGAAGGAACGATTGACGTTTGTTTGGCTTGCAGAATCAATGGATTATCCGATCTTAGTTCGTCGACAAGAGAAATTTTGCAATGCTTGTGAGGATGACCAAGTGTTAGAATGCGAGATTCGCTAAACCATATACAAGATAATGATTTGAGTGCGGGATGGATTGATCACCATACCGACTTACTCTTCTTGTTCGCCTTGCTATATGGGATGGTAAATCTGAGTGACTTATGAAGGAAATATGCCCTAGAGGCAATAATAAAGTATTATATATTTCCTTATATCATGATAAATGTTTATTATTCATGCTAGAATTGTATTAACCGGAAACATAATACATGTGTGAATACATAGACAAACAGAGTGTCACTAGTATGCCTCTACTTGACTAGCTCGTTAATCAAAGATGGTTATGTTTCCTAGCCATAGACATGAGTTGTCATTTGATTAACGGGATCACCTCATTAGGAGAATGACGTGATTGACTTGACCCATTCCGTTAGCTTAGCACCCGATCGTTTAGTATGTTGCTATTGCTTTCTTCATGACATACATGTTCCTATGACTATGAGATTATGCAACTCCCGTTTACCGGAGGAACACTTTGTGTGCTACCAAACGTCACAACGTAAATGGGTGATTATAAAGGTGCTCTACAGGTGTCTCCAAAGGTACTTGTTGGGTTGGCGTATTTCGAGATTAGGATTTGTCACTCCGATTGTCGGAGAGGTATCTCTGGGCCCACTCGGTAATGCACATCACTATAAGCCCTGCAAGCATTGTGACTAATGAGTTAGTTGCGGGATGATGTATTACGGAACGAGTAAAGAGACTTGCCGGTAAGGAGATTGAACTAGGTATCGAGATACCGACGATCGAATCTCGGGCAAGTGACATACCGATGACAAAGGGAACAACGTATGTTGTTATGCGGTCTGACCGATAAAGATCTTCATAGAATATGTGGGAGCCAATATGGGCATCGAGGTCCCGCTATTGGTTATTGACCGGAGAGGTGTCTTGGTCATGTCTACATAGTTCTCGAACCCGAAGGGTCTGCACGCTTAACGTTACGATGACAGTTTTATTGAGTTTTGATGTACAGAAGAAGTTCGGAGTCCCAGATGAGATCGGGGACATGACGAGGAGTCTCGAAATGGCCGAGACGTAAAGATCGATATATTGAACGACTATATTCGGACTTCGGAAAGGTTCCGAGTGATTCGGGTATTTTTCGGAGTACCGGAGAGTTACGGAAATTCGTATTGGGCCTTAATGGGCCATACGGGAAAGGAGGGAAAGACCTCAAAGGGTGGCCGCACCCCTCCCCATGGGCTAGTCCGAATTGGACTAGGGAGGGGGGCGCCCCCTTCCTTCTTTCTCCTTCCCCCTTCCCTTCTCCTACTCCCACAAGGAAAGGACGAGTCCTACTCCCGGTGGGAGTAGGACTCCCCCCTTTGGCGCGCCTCTCCCCTTGGCCGGCTGCCTCCCCCTTGCTCCTTTATATACGGGGGCAGGGGGGCACCTCAGAGACACAACAATTGATCCTTGAGATCTCTTAGCCGTGTGCGGTGCCCCCCTCCACCATATTACACCTCGATAATACCGTTGCGGAGCTTAGGCGAAGCCCTGCGTCGGTGGAACATCATCATCGTCACCACGCCGTCGTGCTGACGAAACTCTCCCTCAACACTCGGCTGGATCGGAGTTCGAGGGACGTCATCGAGCTGAACGTGTGTAGAACTCGGAGGTGCCGTGCGTTCGGTACTTGATCGGTCGGATCGTGAAGACGTACGACTATATCAACCGCGTTGTGATAACGCTTCCGCTGTCGGTCTATGAGGGTACGTGGACAACACTCTCCCCTCTCGTTGCTATGCATCACCATGATCTTGCGTGTGCGTAGGAATTTTTTTGAAATTACTACGTTCCCCAACAGTGGCATCAGAGCGTGGTTTTATGCGTTGATGCTATGCACGAGTAGAACAGAAGTGAGTTGTGGGCGATATAAGTCATACTGCTTACGAGCATGTCATACTTTGGTTCAGCGGTATTGTGAGATGAAGCGGCCCGGACCGACATTACGCGTACGCTTATGCGAGACTGGTTTCACCGTTCGGAGCACTCGTTGCTTAAAGGTGACTGGCGGGTGTCTGTCTCTCTCACTTTAGTTGAACCGAGTGTGGCTACGTCCGGTCCTTGCGAAGGTTAAAACAGCACCAACTTGACAAACTATCGTTGTGGTTTTGATGCGTAGGTAAGAACGGTTCTTGCTAAGCCCGTAGCAGCCACGTAAAACATGCAACAACAAAGTAGAGGACGTCTAACTTGTTTTTGCAGGGCATGTTGTGATGTGATATGGTCAAGACATGATGTGATATAATGTGTTGTATGAGATGATCATGTTTTGTAACCGAGTTATCGGCAACTGGCAGGAGCCATATGGTTGTCGCTTTATTGTATGAGATGCAATCGCCATGTAATAGTTTTACTTTATCACTAAGCGGTAGCGATAGTCGTAAAAGCAATAAGTTGGCGAGACGACAACGATACTACGATGGAGATCAAGGTGTCGAGCCGGTGACGATGGTGATCATGACGGTGCTTCGGAGATGGAGATCATGAGCACGATGCTTCGGAGATGGAGATCACAAGCACAAGATGATGATGGCCATATCATATCACTTATATTGATTGCATGTGATGTTAATCCTTTATGCATCTTATCTTGCTTTGATTGACGGTAGCATTATAAGATGATCTCTCACTAAAATTTCAAGACAAAAGTGTTCTCCCTGAGTATGCACCGTTGCGGAAGTTCTTCGTGCTGAGACACCACGTGTTAATCGGGTGTGATAGGCTCTACGTTCAAATACAACGGGTGCAAAACAGTTGCACATGCGGAATACTCAGGTTAAACTTGACGAGCCTAGCATATATACAGATATGGCCTCGGAACACAGAGACCGAAAGGTCGAGCGTGAATCATATAGTAGATATGATCAACATAGTGATGTTCACCATTGAAACTACTTCATCTCACGTGTTAATCGGACATGGTTTAGTTGCTTTGGATCACGTAATCACTTAGATGATTAGAGGGATGTCTATCTAAGTGGGAGTTCTTAAGTAATATGATTAATTGAACTTAAATTTATCATGAACTTAGTCCTGATAGTATTTTGCAAATTATGTTATAGATCAATAGCTCGCGTTGTTGCTTCCCTTGTTTATTTTTCATATGTTCCTAGAGAAAAAAATTATGTTGAAAGATGTTAGTAGCAAAGATGCGGATTGGATCCGTGATCTGAGGATTATCCTCATCGCAGCACAGAAAAAATTATCTCCTTGATGCACCGCTAGGTCACAGACCTATTGCAGGAGCAGATGCAGACGTTATGAACGTTTGGCTAGCTAATTATGATGACTACTTGATAGTTTAGTGCACCATGCTTAACGGCATAGAATCGGGACTTCAAAGACGTTTTGAACGTCATGGACCATATGAGATGTTCCAGGAGTTGAAGTTAATATTTCAAGCAAATACCCGAGTTGAGAGATATGAAGTCTCCAACAAGTTCTATAGCTAAAAGATGGAGGAGAATCGCTCAACTAGTGAGCATGTGCTCAGATTGTCTGGGTACTACAATAGCCTGAATCAAGTGGGAGTTAATCTTCCAGATAAAATAGTGATTGACAGAATTCTCTAGTCACCATCACCAAGTTAGTAGAACTTCGTGATGAACTACAGTATGCAAGGGATGACGAAAGTAATTCCCGAGCTCTTTGTGATGCTAAAATCGACGAAGGTAGAAATCAAGAAAAACATCAAGTGTTGATGGTTGACGAGACCACTAGTTTCATGAAAAAGGGCAAAGGGAAGAAGGGGAACTTCAAAAAGAACGGCAAGCAAGTTGCTACTCAAGTGAAGAAGCCCAAGTCTGTACCTAAGCCTGAGACTAAGTGCTTCTACTGCAAAGGGACTGGTCACTAGAGGCGGAACTGCCCCAAGTATTTGTTGGATAAAAAGGATGGCAAAGTGAACAAAGGTATATTGGATATACATGTTATTGATGTGTACTTACTAGTGTTTATAGCAACCCCTCAGTAATTGATACTGGTTCAGTTGCTAAAGAGTAGTAACTCGAAAACGGGAGTTGCAGAATAAACAGAGACTAGTAAAAGGCGAGGTGACGATGTGTGTTGGAAGTAGTTCCAAGATTGATATGATCATCATCGCACACTCCCTATACTTTTGGGATTAGTGTTGAAACTAAATAAATGTTATTTGGTGTTTGCGTTGAGCATGAATATGATTTGATCATGTTTATTGCAATACAGTTATTCATTTAAGTTAGAGAACAATTGTTGTTCTGTTTACATGAATAAAAACCTTTTATGGTAGTACACACCAACAAAAATGGTTTGTCGGATCTCGATCGTAGTGATACACATTATCATAATATTGAAGCCAAAAGATGCAAAGTTAATAATGATAGTGCAACTTATTTGTGGCACTACCGTTTAGGTCATATTGGTGTAAAGCGCATGAAGAAACTCCATACTGATGGGATTTTGGAATCACTTGATGCTTGCGAACCGTGCCTCATGGGCAAGATGACTAAAACGCCGTTCTCCGGTACTATGGAGAGAGCAACAGATTTGTTGGAAATCATACATACAGATGTATGTGGTCTGATGAATATTGAGGCTCGTAGCAGGTATCATTATTTTCTGACCTTCATAGATGATTTGAGCAGATATGGGTATATCTACTTGATGAAACACAAGTCTGAAACATTTGAAAAGTTCAAAGAATTTCAGGGTGAAGTGGAGAATCATCGTAACAAGAAAATAAAAGTTTCTACGATATGATCGCAGAGGTAAAATATTTGAGTTACGAGTTTGGCCTTCAGTTAAAACAATGTGAAATAGTTTCACTACTCACGCCACCTGGAACACCACAGTGTAATGGTGTGTCCGAACATCATAACCGTACTTTAATAGATATGGTGCGATATATGATGTCTCTTACCGATCTACCACTATCTTTTTGGGGTTATGCATTAGAGACAGCTGCATTCACGTTAAATAGGGTACCATCAAAATCCGTTGAGATGATGCCTTATGAACTGTGGTTTGGCAAGAAACCAAAGTTGTCGTTTCTTAAAGTTTGGGGTTGCGATGCTTATGTGAAAAAGTTTCATCCTGATAAGCTCAAACCCAAATCGGAGAAATGTGTCTTCATAGGATACCCAAAGGAGACAGTTGGGTACACCTCCTATCACAGATCCGAAGGCAAGACATTCGTTGCTAAGAATGGATCCTTTCTAGAGAAGGAGTTTTCTCTCAAAAGAAGTGAGTGGGAGGAAAGTAGAACTTGATGAGGTAACTGTACCTGCTCCCTTATTGGAAAGTAGTTCATCACAGAAATCTGTTCCTGTGACTCCTACACCAATTAGTGAGGAAGTTAATGATGATGATCATGTAAACTTCAGATCAAGTTACTACCAAACCTCGTAGGTAAACCAGAGTGAGATCCACACCAGAGTGGTATGGTAATCCTGTTCTAGAGGTCATGTTATTTGACCATGACGAACCTACGAACTATGAGGAAGCGATGATGAGCCCAGATTCCGCAAAATGGCTTGAGGCCATGAAATCTGAGATGAGATCCATATATGAGAACAAAGTATGGACTTTTATTGACTTGCCCAATGATCGGCGAGCCATTGAGATTAAATGGATCTTCAAGAGGAAGACGGACACTGATAGTAGTGTCACTATCTACAAAGCTAGAATTGTCGCAAAAAGGTTTTCGACAAGTTCAAGATGTTGACTACGATGAGAGTTTCTCACTCGTATCTATGCTTAAGTCTGTCCGAATCATGTTAGCAATTGCCGCATTTTATGAAATCTGGCAAAGGGATAAACAAAACTGCATTCCTTAATGGATTTATTAAAGAAGAGTTGTATGTGATGCAACCAGAAGGTTTTGTCAATCCTAAAGGTGCTAACAAAATATGCAAGCTTCAGCGATCCAACTATGGACTCGTGCAAGCATCTCGGAGTAGGAATATACGCTTTGATAAGTTGATCAAAGGATATAGTTTTATACAGACTTGGGGTGAAGCCTGTATTTACAAGAAAGTGAGTGGGAGCACTACAGCATTTCTGATAAGTATATGTGAATGACATATTGTTGATCAGAAATAATGTAGAATTATTCTGCAAAGCATAAAGGAGTGTTTGAAAGGAGTTTTTCAAAGAAAGACCTCGGTGAAGCTGCTTACATATTGAGCATCAAGATCTATAGAGATAGATGAAGACGCTTGATAAGTTTTTCAATGAGTACATACCTTAACAAGATTTTGAAGTAGTTCAAAATAGAACAGTCAAAGAAAGAGTTCTTGCCTGTGTTACAAGGTGTGAAATTGAGTAAAGACTCAAAGCCAGACCACGGCAAAAGATAGAAAGAGAATGAAAGTCATTCCCTATGCCTTGGCCAAAGGTTCTATAAAGTATGCCATGCTGTATACCAGATCTATTGTATACCCTACACTGATTTTGGCAAGGGAGTACAATAGTGATCTAGGAGTAGATCACTGGACAGCGGTCAAAAATTATCCTTAGTGGAATAAGGATATGTTTCTCGATTATGGAAGTGAAAAAAGGTTCGTCGTAAAGGGTTACGTCGATGCAAGTTTTGACACTAAATCTAGATGACTCTAAGTCTCGGTCTAGATACATATTGAAAGTGGGAGCAATTAGCTAGAGTAGCTCCGTGCAGAGCATTGTAGACATGGAAATTTGCAAAATACTTACGGATCTGAATGTGACAGACCCGTTGACTAAAATTATCTCACAAGCAAAACATGATCACACCTTAAGTACTCTTTGGGTGTTAATCACATAGCGATGTGAACTAGATTATTGACTCTAGTAAACCCTTTGAGTGTTGGTCACATAGAGATGTGAACTATGGGTGTTAATCACATGGTGATGTGAATTATTGATGTTAAATCACATGGCGATGTGAACTAGATTATTGACTCTAGTGCAAGTGGGAGACTGAAGGAAATATGCCCTAGAGGCAATAATAAAGTATTATATATTTCCTTATATCATGATAAATGTTTATTATTCATGCTAGAATTGTATTAACCGGAAACATAATACATGTGTGAATACATAGACAAACAGAGTGTCACTAGTATGCCTCTACTTGACTAGCTCGTTAATCAAAGATGGTTATGTTTCCTAGCCATAGACATGAGTTGTCATTTGATTAACAGGATCACCTCATTAGGAGAATGACGTGATTGACTTGACCCATTCCGTTAGCTTAGCACCCGATCGTTTAGTATGTTGCTATTGCTTTCTTCATGACTTATACATGTTCCTATGACTATGAGATTATGCAACTCCCGTTTACCGGAGGAACACTTTGTGTGCTACCAAACGTCACAACGTAAATGGGTGATTATAAAGGTGCTCTACAGGTGTCTCCAAAGGTACTTGTTGGGTTGGCGTATTTCGAGATTAGGATTTGTCACTCCGATTGTCGGAGAGGTATTTCTGGGCCCACTCGGTAATGCACATCACTATAAGCCTTGCAAGCATTGTGACTAATGAGTTAGTTGCGGGATGATGTATTACGGAACGAGTAAAGAGACTTGCCGGTAAGGAGATTGAACTAGGTATTGAGATACCGACGATCGAATCTCGGGCAAGTAAAGATACCGACGATACGGAAGCATCCACTATGTTGTTATGCGGTCTGACCGATAAAGATCTTCGTAGAATATGTGGGAGCCAATATGGGCATCCAGGTCCCGCTATTGGTTATTGACCGGAGAGGTGTCTCGGTCATGTCTACATAGTTCTCGAACCCGAAGGGTCCGCACGCTTAACGTTACGATGACAGTTTTATTGAGTTTTGATGTACCGAAGGAGTTCGGAGTACCAGATGAGATCGGGGACATGACGAGGAGTCTCGAAATGGCCGAGACGTAAAGATCGATATATTGAACGACTATATTCGGACTTCGGAAAGGTTCCGAGTGATTCGGGTATTTTTCGGAGTACCGGAGAGTTACGGGAATTCGTATTGGGCCTTAATGGGCCATACGGGAAAGGAGGGAAAGACCTCAAAGGGTGGCCGCACGCCTCCCCATGGGCTAGTCCGAATTGGACTAGGGAGGGGGGTGCCCCCTTCCTTCTTTCTCCTTCCCCCTTCCCTTCTCCTACTCCCACAAGGAAAGGACGAGTCCTACTCCCGGTGGGAGTAGGACTCCCCCCTTTGGCGCGCCTCTCCCCTTGGCCGGCTGCCTCCCCCTTGCTCCTTTATATACGGGGGCAGGGGGGCACCCCAGAGACACAACAATTGATCCTTGAGATCTCTTAGCCGTGTGCGGTGCCCCCTCCACCATATTACACCTCGATAATACCGTTGCGGAGCTTAGGCGAAGCCCTGCGTCGGTGGAACATCATCATCGTCACCACGCCGTCGTGCTGACGAAACTCTCCCTCAACACTCGGCTGGATCGGAGTTCGAGGGACGTCATCGAGCTGAACGTGTGTAGAACTCGGAGGTGCCGTGCGTTTGGTACTTGATCGGTCGGATCGTGAAGACGTACGACTACATCAACCGCGTTGTGATAACGCTTCCGCTGTCGGTCTACGAGGGTACGTGGACAACACTCTCCCCTCTCGTTGCTATGCATCACCATGATCTTGCGTGTGCGTAGGAATTTTTTTGAAATTACTACGTTCCCCAACAACTTACCTATAGTAGAGTGATGATGATATTAAGCCTAATTAAACCTTAGAATGGTATAGAAATTTTTCCTTTGTACAAGGCAGCTGTTGCCAATCGTAGGATATACGGTGAGAATGAAGCCCAGACCCATTTTCTGCAGGAGACACCATAAATTGTTTAATGACCACCATGAGATATTGATAGTTGTTTAGTATTGGCACCATACTTGTTAGCTAAGAAGACCCAGTCACAGAAGAACCTTACCAAGATGAAAGGATAGAAGAATTGCGGTAAAGGTTATGCCACTACCGGAAGAGCCCAGAGAAGGAATTATGCTGAAGATCTGAGAAGATGGACACTGTCAACGATAAGGATGGAGTATATGAGTTTTGATGGCACCGTAACCATGCTTCTAAGGGTGGTAGCACCCCAGACCCCCTATGATGATCGATGGATTTTTGAGGAGACCCCCGAACCTAACCTATTTCTTGCTAGCCTCTCCGAATCTCGAGGACGAGATTCATTTTAAGGGTGGTAGGTTTGTAACATCCCAAAATTCTAAATTTTGGAATGTTATATTATATAAATAATTTTGATTGTTTGTTTGATTGTGGTGTGGTTGCTTGTGTGAAATTGAGTGAAATTGGAAACTTTTGAAAGTTGAATGAGAGGGAATAAAATGACTTTCCCAAACTTCCACCTTGCATTTATGATCTCTGCGAATTCAAATTCTTTTCATCACAAAACCCTGGAGTGAAGATGATATGACTTCTTCCATTTAAATAAATGAAAAGGGTTTTGAAAATATTTGAATTCCATTTGGAACTATTTCAAATTCAGAAACTATAAGCAACTCAATGATTTTCACGAGAGAAGATAAAATGACTTCTTCAAAACATATGAAATATGAGTTGGAAGTTTGAAAGATTCAAATTTAACGTCCCTTTGAAATTATTTTCAATTTGGAGATATTTGGTTTTTATTCAAATTATTTTTCTCCAAAAATAAAATATATGGAAATTAGGGTAAAATGATTCCCTACATTAGAAAATTGGAGAGAAATAAATTTGAATTTATTTTGGTATTTTCAAAATGATTTTATGAGGTTTTATTGCAACAGTAGAACTCTTTGCTTTACTTAAATTTTTGTGGAATTTATTTGACGCTACAAAAATGCTCAAGTTATAGAAAATCTTTTTCTGAAAATTTTGATATATAATATGCCTGTATTATGTTTTTAGTTTATTTGGTTTTATTTATTTTTATTGTCTGTTAAAAAAACTTTCCCCACCGACTGGGCCGGCCCAGCTCCCAGCCACGCCCAGGCCCAAGCCGCCGCCGCCTTTCTTCCCTGTGGTCGACCGGGACTCTCCCGGAGTCCGCCGCCCCCGCGCCTTGCCCCACGCCCACGCCTCCTGAGGCCCCTGACCTTTAAACGCCGAGGTCGGCTCCCCTCCCTCTCTTTGCTCGCGCCGCCACCCCCTCTCTCCTCCTGAGCCGCGCCGCCTTGCCGCACCTCGCCGCCGCCTTCCACGCCGCCAGCGCCGCCGCCTCGCGTAGCCGCCGTCGCTCGCACTCATCGGAGCCGCCGCACACGCCGGAGCCCGCGCCCCGCTGGAGCCCGATCCGCTAACCGCCGCCCGACCCGCGCCGCCGTTGATTTTTCTCACCGAACCGGCCGAAACGGTAAAACCGTCGCCCCGACTCGGTTTTTGTTTTTATTTTTTATTTTTAACCGGTTTATTTAGTTAGGTTAGTTTAATTAGTGGACGTTCGTCCGTTAGTATTCGGTAGCGAACAGTTTTCGTACGTTAGCCTCTGTTATTGAACGTTCGTTCGGTAGGATTTTTCTTTTTCTGTTTTAATTTTCACCAGGGACCTAGATGCAATTAATTTTCTTACAGATTAGCCCCTGATCTTCAACCGTTCACAACTTTTTACTCGTTCATCCAAATCCAACGAAACCAACGCCCACTTCTTCATTATGATCCCCTCTATCCAGATAATCAACTTGAACTTGTTTTTGAAAGTTTAAAAAAATTATTTCAATCATATTTGAATTCAAACTTCTTTTGTTCATAACTTGAGTTTTACAACTCCGATTTAGTTGATTCTTTTTGCAAATTGAAGCTCTTGACCTAAACTTTCTGATAAGGCCAAATTTACCCAATTTTGGTACTGTTAGAAATTGTTTTATGTTGCAAGAGTTGTTTGCTTGTTTTCAAAGTTTTTCGAGATCTTTTCTTCGATTCTTTTGCATGAGTGCTTATGTATGCAATTGCTTGCCCACGATAGATTGACCGGAGTTTGACGAGTAGAACTATCAGGAGTTATGAGTGCGAATCATCTTCATCAACAGTACAAGGCAAGTTCACACTTTGATCATATCCCATTATTACCCAGTTTTTATGCATTAGTTTCAACCCTCAAACATTGCATGAGTAGGATTTTGATAACATGTGGGTATTGGGAAGTAGTTGATGAGGTAGGAACCTATTGTCTTGCATTCAAACCTAGGGTATTACTATGTTATGCTTATACTGCTATGCTATGCTCGTAGACGTGGTTTGGGATTTGAGAGAATTCATGAAAGATGTGAGAGTTATTTATATCTAAGGGTTAACTTAAGGTGGCTACTTTAATACACATCTGGGTGGATTGGTTGGGGCACCCTGGGGATACCAGTGGATTGCCCAGACACCTGGGGAATCCAGTGTTGTCCTAGGAGATCCCGGGGTTACCGTGTGATCATCCTATGGTTTGCCACCCATGCTCAAAGGGATCATAATATTATTCAAACTAGAAACTTCCGTGTGCAGCCACAAGCCATTATGGGATCTGGCATAGTTGAGTATGTTGTGTGACCTCTTTCAGTGGTAGACTAGAAGATGTAGGGGATGTAGGTGGTACGGTCTACCCATCGAAAGAGTTAATGCTTCTGAAAGACTATGTCTCGATCATCCATTTCTCAAACATCATGCAGTGCGAGAAATACAACGGAGGAGATCGAGTCCTGTGGGGAAAACTGTGCAAACCTCTGCAGAGTGTACAAACTAATCATGATTAGCTGTGTCCCCAGTTATGGACATCTTGAGTATCTGGTGCTTGAATTATTATGTTGATCTCATCACTTAATTAATTTGTGGGGTTACTAATATTCTTTTGGGATTGAGTTGGGGTTACCTTCTCAATATTTTCAACAAACGTTGTAGTTAAATAAATATATTCCTTTGTTGTAGGGAAAAATTAGCTTTATGCAAAATTAAACTTAGAGCTTCCACCAGCCAAATATGCATGTAGTGATAGCCATGATTGAGCATTGCTCTACAGTGTGAAATTGCCAGTACATTCAATGTACTGACCTACATGGCTGCAACGTCTCATGTTGCAGGATTCTTTCGACGAGTAAGTGATATGTTAGGGTTACGATTTTCTACACTCAACTTTGCCGTTGGTGTTGATGGGAATCCACAACCTTGTTGTTACTTCCGCTATTTGGATTGAGGTAATAGTATTTACATTATTTATAGATGTGATTTACCTCTGTTATAAATCCTCGAGTACTGTGTGTGTCCGCATACCGATCCAGGCATGACACTTAAGCACAGAGACTTGATCGCCTGAGGTCAGGTTGCTACACAAGACGACATACGAGCTTCTCACCGGTAACAAACTCCAAGTTGGATACTTCGGGTATTCGGCTCAAAGTGCTACATTCTTGATAAGCATCGTCATTCTAAATTTGCTCCTAAATCTCATGATGGTTTCCTACTTGGTTATGGCTCCAATTCTCACACTTACCGTGTCTACAACAATTTCACCGAAAGGTTGAAGAGATGGTAGATGTGAAGTCTGATGATCTAACGGCTCGCAAGTAGAGCAATTGCCAATTGATGTAGGAGACAAAGACCCTTCGGAAGCAATCCAAGACTTGTCTATTGGCAAGATTCATCAAATGGAGGTGAAGGAGAGTACGTCGTCCGTCCAAGTGGAAGCTTCTACCTCACGACAAGACGAACCAAGAGTTGACACGGAAGCATCCACAAGTGGGACACGCCAAGATGAAGAAAACGAGGAAGTACACTAAGATGAACCTCATCAACCTCCTTCTCCACCTATTCAAGAGAACGACAACGTCAACAATGAAGAAGGCCAAGAAGAAGAACAAGATGATGAAGAAGATGTTCCACCCCAACCCAAGCAAAAGCTCTCACGAGTTCGAGCAAGAGTCTCAAGAGACCATCCCATCGAACAAATCTTTAATGATATCTAAACCGGGAGAATCACTCGCTCCAAAACTCGTTTGGCTAATTTTTGTGAACATTATTCATTCATCTCTAGCATTGAACCTATGAAGGTTGAAGAAGCATTGGACAAATGCCATGCATGAAGAGCTACACAACTTTGAGAGGAAACAAGTGTGGACATTGGTCGAGAAGCCCGACAACAACCACAACATCATCGGTACCAAATGGGTGTTTCACAACAAGCAAGACGCAGATGGACAAGTCGTTCGCAACAAAGCACATCTCGTCACCCAAGGCTACACTCAAGTCATAGGTATGGACTATGGTGAGACATATGCCCCCGTTGCTAGACTTGAGTCCATCCGCATCTTACTTGCCTATGCTAATCACCATGATATCACCTTGTACCAAATGGACATTCAAAGTGCTTTTCTAAATGGTGAAATTGAGGAGGAAGTTTATGTTGAACAACCTCCCGGCTTTATTAATCCTAAGAAACCCGACCATGTTTACAAACTTCACAAAGCTCTTTATGGTCTTAAACAAGCTCCTAGAGCGTGGTATAAATGCTTAACCAAGTTCCTTATTGAAAAAGGCTTTAAGATTGGAAAGATAGATTCTACTCGTTTTACTAAAATGGTTAATGGTGAATTATTTGTGTGCCAAATTTATGTTGATGATATCATATTTGGTTCAACTAACCCTCATGTTAGTGAAAAGTTTGGAAAGCTAATGTCGGAGAAGTTTGAGATGTCCATGATGAGTGAACTCAAGTTCTTTCTTGGTTTGCAAATCAAGCAAACTAAGGAAGGCACCTTTGTTTCTCAAACAAAGTACACCAAGGACTTATTCAAGAAGTTCAACATGCAAGAAAGCAAAGGTATGAAAACACCCATGCCTACTAGTGGACATCTTGACTTGACCAAGGATGGCAAATCGGTTGACCAAAAGGTTTACCTATCTATGATTGGTTCATTGTTATATCTATGTGCCTCCCATCCCGATATTATGCTAAGTGTGTGCATGTGTGCATGATATCAAGCGGCCCCCAAAGAATGTCATCTTAAGGATGTGAAAAGGATAGTGAGATACTTAATACATACACCAAATTTTGGCATTTGGTATCCTAAGAGGTCTTCTTTTGATCTTGTTAGTCCTCTGATTCGGACTATGCCGGTGACAAGGTTGATAGAAAGTACACTTCGGGTACTTATCAATTTCTTGGTAGATCTCTTGTGTCTTGGTCCTCCAAGAAACAAAACTCGGTATCCTTATCCACCGTCGAAGCGGAATACATTGCCGCCGGTTCATGTTGTGCTCAATTACTTTGGATGACCCAAACTCTTAAAGATTATGGCATATATGTGAAACATGTTCCATTGCTTTGTGACAATAAAAGTGCTATTAAGATTGCTCACAATCCCGTGCAACATTCTCGAACTAAGCATATTGAAGTTTGTCATCATTTCATTCGAGATCATGTTGCTAAAGGGGACATTGATCTTAAGCATGTTCGGACCGATAAGCAATTAGCGGATATATTCACCAAACCGCTTGATGATAAAGTATTTTGCCGTTTGAGAGGTGAATTGAACATCATTGATGCTTCAAATTTGGAGTAGAAACTCCATTTGGATACATGCAAGGCATGAGCCTTTGACTAATCCTTGATATTTCTCTTATGATGATGATCATATAACTTGGATATATTTGCACCCTTGCATGCTATCTAACCCTTGTAGGTACTTGGATGAATCTAAATCTATGAGATTGCAAATCACTCACATCTTGAGCAATCTCTACATCATCAAGTCTCTACAACATGGTGGTTGAAGTCAAGGAAGCATGAAATCTTTCAACATATCCTTTGACAATTACTCTATATCAAAGTTCATTTGGTATCAAATTCATGATTTTCATTTTGGATACACAAGTGCTCTTCCTTGCAAGACTAGCCCGTGTAGGTAGATGAACACAAACTACAAGTGGTGCTCCCAACTCATTGATGAGCTACATCAACCTTGAGCATCCCACACAACTTCAACTACATGATCAAGATCAACACCACCACCCAAGGTATGATATTCCACCTTAGAGAAGCTTTACCCCAAGTCATGGGTCAAAGCATCTCAACAAGATGCGAATACAACAAAATGCTTAAACGAAAAATGGTAACCCCATTTTGAGCTTAAACGATGAGTATGACCTATGATCAAGTGTTCTCACTTGACTCCTAAGTCAATATACTCTAACATAGGTTACTTTGTCGCCGACCAATTCTAGATGAAGTTCTCTAGTGTTTTTCTGAATTCTTGCATTTGTCTCTTGCATATTTGTTCCCTTCCTTAAAAAAAACTTCATCTAGATTTCTTTTCTCTGTTATGTTCTGCATTCCCTGCATCTAATTCATTGCAAATCCTTTAGTTAATTCCTTGGAAATATTTGTGAGAACTTATTTGCCAAGTGAGCTGAGATGACAATTGTTCTCTCTGTGTTGAACTCGGACACACCGGTTTGTCTATTTCGGTCAAACCGAACCATTTCGGTGTCACCGAAGAAAACAACTCGGTGTTACCGATTTCAATGCTGAGAAAACAATTTTCCATTTTCATCCTGCATATTTGCTCCAGCTCAACTCAATGATTCTTGTCCTCTACTTGCATCAAATTCTACATGCTGCTTTGTCATGTGACTCAAGGACCAAACCTATTCGACTCACACTCCAGAAGATCCCTTCCTGGAAATTGATGTCAAAGGGGGAGAGAGAGCTCACATCAAATCTTACTCACATCAAAGGGGGAGAATGCTTAATCACATCAAAGAGAGAGAGCCTCAGATGCTTAGTATTCAAGAGGATAGAAGTCACACATGTCTTAAGAGCGGAAAGACATGTTAGTTTGTGCTTTGATTTTTGTGCTCTGATTTTCTTTTGCCTACCTTCTCCCATTATCCAATATATGATTCAGGGGGAGAAAGACATCCTAGGGAAGGAAATGTTTGAATTCATTGCATATGTTTACTCTTTGGGGACATGTCTATATCCAATAGAGTACCTAGTACTCACTCTATACATGTCATCCCAATCTTGGTTCTCTTGTGGTTTGTTGTTTGCTCTATTTAGTAGATGTTTCTGTGTTATCTAACCTTGTTTACTCGGGTTCATCTCTTCCAAAGCTAGCTCAAGACCACAAGGTAAGTATATGCATCACACTCATGTGCATGAAGATCTCTTGCTGATGTACATATTGTTTGCAAGAAGGACTCATGAACATGAAGGTACATTTCCTATATTCACATCACTTTCTCTGATGCATATAGCCAAGATACATGTAACGCATTGCTTGCTCTGTCATGCTTATGCATTCACATGCTCTTATATTCTATGTTCACATGATTGCATACATATAGGGGGAGCCTATGCATGTTACATGTCCTTCCAAAGCTTTACTTTCTATTCTTTATATCTCTATCTAAAGCTTTGATGTATGTTGTCATCACTTACCAAAAAGGGGGAGACTGAAAGCACAAGTGCTCCCTGGGTGGTTTTGGTAATTAATGTCCACATATCTCTTGTTGGACCAATGTTTTCATCTAGTATATCTCGGATAAGTTCAACAGTGGAGTGGCGTGGACAAGAGGATGTGGAACCCCTGCAAGATGCTAAGGACAAAGGATTAGCAAAAGCTCAAAAGCTCAAGACTCTACATTTTCATTTTAGTGATCCAAGATCACATTGAGTCCATAGGAAAGCCAATACAACTAAAAGGGGATGAGGTGTTGCTTCATGGCTTGCTTGCTCAAAGTGCTTAGTGATATGCTCCAAAGCCCTCAACCACTTTCTCATTTCCACATATGTCCTAAACCTAAAGTCAAACTCGGCCCCGCCGATTTGATTTATCCGGTGCCACCGACTTCACTTGATATAGCCACTGCCAGAAACCCTAATCAATTTGGTCTCACCGATGGGATCTCGGTCTCACCGAGATGGGCTTGCAAACTCTCCGTTGCCTGTTGTAATTATTTCGGTCTCACCGAGATAAGCAATCGGTCCGACCGAATTTGCCTGACCAACTCTCTGTTTAGCTTATTACAAAAATTGGTCCCACCGAGTTGTGTAATCGGTCAAACCGAGTTGAGGTTTTACCCTAACCCTGGCACATCGTTCCCACCGAGTTGATCATATCGGTCCCACTGAAAATCCTAATGTTCACATTTTGAACTAAATCGGTCTGACCGAGTTTTACGATTCGGTCCCACCGAGTTTGGTAAATTGTGTGTAACGGCTAAATTTTGTGCGGAGGCTATATATACCCCTTCACCCACTCTCCATTCATGGAGAGAGCCATCAAAACGTGCCTACACTTCCAGCATACTTTTTCTGAGAGAGACCACCTACTCATGTGTTGAGACCAAGATATTCCATTCCAACCACAAGAATCTTGATCTCTAGCCTTCCCCAAGTTGCTTTCCACTCAAATCATCTTTCCACCAAATCCAAATCTGTGAGAGAGAGTTGAGTGTTGGGGAGACTATCATTTGAAGCACAAGAGCAAGGAGTTCATCATCAACACACCATCTATTACCTTATGGGGAGTGGTGTCTCCTAGATTGGTTAGGTGTCACATGGGAGCCTCCGTGAAGATTGTGGAGTTGAACCAAGGAGTTTGTACGGGCAAGGAGATTGCCTACTTCGTGAAGATCTACCCTAGTGAGGCAAGTCCTTCGTGGGCGATGGCCATGGTGGGATAGACAAGGTTGCTTCTTCGTGGACCCTTCGTGGGTGGAGCCCTCCGTGGACTCGCGCAACCGTTACCCTTCGTGGGCTGAAGTCTCCATCAATGTGGATGTACGATAGCACCACCTATCGGAACCACGCCAAAAATCTCCGTGTCTCCAATTGCGTTTGCATACTCCAATCCCATCCCTTTACTTTCTTGCAACTTGCATGTTTTACTTTCCACTGCTCATATACTCTTGCCATGCTTGCTTGAAATGTATTGTGAATGTTTAAAATTATGCTAAAACTCCACCTTAACTTGAAGAAATTAAAAACTACTACTTTTCTTTGTTAAGGCTCTATTCACCCCCCTCTAGGCACCTCTTCTCGATCCTTTCAGTTATGAAAAAGATTTTCCCTTTATCTTTGAAGGGAAAAGCATTGGCATGGTATAGGCTATGCGATGATATTGGATCTTGGAATTGGAATCGTTTGAAATTGGAGTTCCACCAAATTTTTTATCATATGCATCTAGTTCATCATGATCGGAATTATATATATAATTTTTGGCCTCGTGAAGGAGAAAGTATCGCTCTAGCTTGGGGGAGGCTTAATTCAATGTTATATTCATGCCCCAATCATGAGCTCTCAGGAGAAATTATTATCCAGAATTTTTATGCTCGGCTTTCTCGTAATGATCAAACCATGATTGATACTTCTTGTGCTAGTTCTTTTATGAAGAAGACTATTGAATTCCGGTGGGATCTTTTGGAAAGAATGAAAAACAACTCTGAAGATTGGGAACTCGACAAAGGTAAGGTGTCAGGTATTAAACTTAATTATGACTGTGTTAAATCTTTTATGGATACCGATGCTTTTCAAAAGTTTAGCACTAAATATGGAGTTGACTCTGAGATAGTAGCCTCCTTTTGTGAATCATTTGCTACTCATGTTGAACTCCCTAAAGAGAAGTGGTTTAAATATCACCCACCTATTAACGAAGAAACTAAAGAACCGGTACCGGTTAAAGAAGAAATTATACTTTATAATGTTGATCCACTTGTTCGTTCTGCTTATATAGAGAAACCACCTTTCCCTGTTAGGATAAAGGAACATGCTAAAGTTTCAAATGTAGTTAACAAAAGTTATATTGGAACAACTAAACCTAATGAACAAATTAAAGTAGAACCTAGTATTGCTATGGTTAAGGATCTCCTGGAAGAAGATATGGATGGTCATGTTATTTACTTCTGTGAAGAAGCTTCTAGAATTGCCAAACCTGATAAAAAAGATAAACATAGAACTGTTGTTGGCATACCTGTCATCTCAGTTAAAACAGGAGATCACTGTTATTATGGTTTATGTGACATAGGTGCTAGTGTGAGTGCTATTCCCAACACCTTATATCAAGAAATTATGAATGACATAGCACTTGCAGAAATAGAAGACATAGATGTTACTATTAAACTTGCTAATAGAGACACAATATCACCAATTGGGATTGTTAGAGATGTTGAAGTCTTGTGTGGGAGAACTAAATACCCTACTGATTTTCTTGTTCTTGGTTCCCCACAAGATGATTTTTGTCCCATTATCTTTGGTAGACCTTTCTTGAACACCGTTAATGCTAGAATAGATTGTGAGAAGC
This sequence comes from Aegilops tauschii subsp. strangulata, assembly GCF_002575655.3. Lineage (NCBI taxonomy): Eukaryota > Viridiplantae > Streptophyta > Magnoliopsida > Poales > Poaceae > Aegilops > Aegilops tauschii. The sequence continues at coordinate 148,001,564 of NC_053037.3, forward strand.
AAACTGTCGGTGTTAGTTTTGGTGATGAGTCTCATGAATTTAATTTTTCCAAGTTTAGTGGAAAGCTTCATGAAAAAGAATTGCCTTGTAAGGATGAATTAATTGGTCTTGGTTCTATTGCCGTACCACCTACTGATCCTTTAGAACAATATTTGCTAGACCATGAAAATGATTTACATATGCATGATAGAAATGAAATAGATAAAATTTTCTTTGAACAACGTCCTCTGCTTAAACACAATTTGCCTATTGAAACTCTAGGAGGTCCTCCTGCACCTAAATGTGATCCTGTGTTTGAATTATAACAATTGCCAGACACTTTGAAATATGCTTATCTTGATGAAAAGAAGATATATCCTATTATTATCAATGGTAACCTTTCAGAACATGAAGAAGAAAGATTATTGAAAGTTCTAAGGAAGCACCGAGCTGCTATTGGATATACTCTTGATGATTTAAAGGGCATTAGTCCCACTCTATGTCAGCACAAAATTAATAAGGAACCTGATGCTAAACCGGTTGTTGATCACCAACGTCGGTCAAACCCAAAGATGAAAGAAGTGGTAAGAACGGAAATATTAAAACTTCTGGAAGCAGGTATAATCTATCATATAGCTGATAGTTGATGGGTAAGTCCTGTTCATTGTGTCCCTAAGAAAGGAGGTATTACTGTTGTTCCTAATGATAAGAATGAACTTATTCCACAAAGAAGTGTTACAGGCTATAGAATGGTAATTGATTTCAGAAAATTAAACAAAGCAACTAGAAAAGATCATTACCCTCTGCCTTTTATTGACCAAATGCTTGAAAGATTATCTAAGCACAAACATTTTTGCTTCCTTGATGGATATTCTGGTTTTTCACAAATACCTGTTTCTCAACCTGATCAAGAAAATACCACTTTTACTTGTCCCTTTAGAACTTATGCTTATAGACGTATGCCTTTTGGTTTATGTAATGCACCTGCTACCTTTCAAAGATGTATGACCGCTATATTCTCTGACATTTGTGAAAAGATTGTTGAGGTTTTCATGGATGACTTTTCTGTTTATGGGAAGTCTTTTGATGATTGTTTAAGCAATCTTGATCGAGTTTTGTAGAGATGTGAAAAAACAAATTTTGTCTTGAATTGGGAGAAGTGACACTATGGTTAATGAAGGCATTGTCTTGGGTCATAAAATTTCTGAAAGAGCTATTGAAGTGGACAAAGCTAAGGTTGATGCAATTGAGAAAATGCTATTTCCTAAAGATATAAAAGTTATTCGTAGTTTCTTAGGTCATGTTGGTTTCTATAGGAGATTTATCAAAGGCTTTTGTAAAATTTCTAGGCCTCTTACTAGTCTCTTGCAAAAGGATATTCCTTTTTTATGATGATTGTCTAGAAGCCTTTGAAACACTCAAGAAAGCCTTAATTTCTGCACCTATTGTTCAACCACCTGATTGGAACTTGCCTTTTGAAATTATGTGTGATGCTAGTGATTATGTTGTTGGTGCTATTCTAGGACAAAGAGTTGATAAGAAACTTAATGTAATTCATTATGCTAGTAAAACTCTAGACAATGCTCAAAGAAATTATGCTACTACTGAAAAAGAATTCTTAGCAGTGGTGTTTGCTTGTGATAAATTTAGACCTTATATTGTTGATTCCAAAGTATTTGTTCACACAGACCATGCTGCTATTAAATATCTTATGGGAAAGAAAGATGCTAAACCTAGACTTATTCGATGGGTTCTCCTATTACAAGAATTTGATTTACATATCATTGATAGAAAAGGAGCTTAGAACCCAGTAGCTGATAATTTATCTAGGATTGAAAATGTGCTTGATGACCCACTACTTGTTGATGATAGTTTTCCTGATGAGCAGTTAGCTGCAATAAATGTTGCTCACAGTACTCCTTGGTATGCTGATTATGCTAATTACATTGTTGCTAAATATTTACCACCTAGCTTTACATACCAACAAAAGAAAAAAATTCTTCTATTATTTAAGACATTACTTTTGGGATGACCCACATATTTATAAAGAAGGAATAGATGGTATTAGTAGACGTTGTGTACCTGAGCATGAACAGGGACAAATCCTACGGAAATGTCACTCGGAAGCTTATGGAGGGCGTCATGCTGGAGATAGAACTGCTCACAAGGTACTGTAGTCTGGATTTAATTGGCCTACTCTCTTCAAGGATGCCCGTAAGTTCGTCTTATCTTGTGATGAATGTCAAAGGATAGGTAATATCGGTAAGCGTCAATAAATTCCTATGAATTATTCACTTGCTGTTGAACCATTTGATGTTTGGGGATTTGATTACATGGGACCTTTTCCTTCCTCTAATGGGTATACACATATTTTGGTTGCTGTTGATTATGTTACTAAATGGGTAGAAGCTATTCTGACCAGTAGTGCTAATCACAACACCTCTATTAAAATGCTTTAGGAAGTTATTTTCCCAAGGATTGGAGTCCCTAGAAATTTAATGACTGATGGTGGTTCACACTTTATTCATGGTGCTTTCCGCAAAATGCTTGCCAAGTATGATGTTAACAATAGAATTGCATCACCTTATCATCCTCAGTCTAGTGGTCAAGTTGAACTTAGCAATAGAGAAATAAAATTAATTTGCAAAAGACAGTCAATAGGTCCAGGAAGAATTGGTCTAAGAAATTAGATGATGCACTTTGGGCTTATAGAACAGCATATAAAAATCCTATGGGTATGTCTCCTTATAAAATGGTTTATGTAAAAGCTTGTCATTTGCCTCTTGAGTTAGAACATAAAGCATATTGGGCCGTTAAAGAGTTCAACTATAATTTCAAACTTGCGGGTGAAAAGAGGTTATTTGATATTAGCCCATTAGATGAATGGAGAACGCAAGCTTACGAAAATGCAAAATTATTCAAAGAAAAAGTTAAAAGATGGCATGACAAAAGAATCCAAAAGCGTGAGTTTAAAGTCGGAGAATATGTTCTTTTGTACAACTCTCGTTTCAGATTCTTTGCAGGAAAACTCCTCTCAAAATGGGAAGGCCCATATGTCATCGAGGAGGTTTATCGGTCTGGAGCCATCAAAATAAATAATTCCGAAGGTACTAACCCGAAGGTTGTCAATGGGAAACGAATAAAACATTATATCTCAGGTACGCCCATTAATGTTGAAAGTAATATTATCCAAACTTTGGCACCGGAAGAACACATAAAAGAGTCCTTCCGGAACACTCCAGAATCATGAAAATAAGGAGGTACGTGATCCGGTAAGTAAACGGACTCTGAAAAAACAGCAAAAATATTTTTTATCAGTTTTGGAATATTTAAAAATTTAGGAAATAAAGAAACTTTCCGGAAGCATACCCTGGTGGGCACAAGACACGAGGGTGCGCCAGACAAGCCTGGCGCGCCCAGGTGGGTTCTGCCCACCTGGGAGACTTTCCGTACTCCGTTTTTCTACCATATACTTGTCCTCCAAGATTAAAAAAATCTATATATACTTCCCGAACCTGTTGATCATTATATCGCGAAGAAATCCCACTACTGCAGGATGCTGCTAACGCAACACTACGATCAGAGATCCTTCAAGAAACTGTGTGCGATGCCATAATCGCAAACGGTGCTGTATGAAAACCGTCAGAAATGTATAAAACGTTTGCGATGACGGATGCATCAAACACGGTTCAGGTTTTAGTTGCGTGTGCGATGAAGGGCATACGGTTCAGTTCAATTAACTGTTTGCGATGAGGAGGAACAAAAGAAACAGGCAGCCAGATGAAGGCATGTGCGATACACAACATATGGTTCACTCGGATGAACTATTTGTGATTAGGCAACACAAAAGAAACGGGCAACCAGATGAAGGTGTGTGCGATATACAACATAACGTTCACTCGGATGAACTGTTTGTGATTAGGCAACACAAAACAAACGGTCAGCCAGATCAAGGTGTGTGGGATATACGGCATGCGGTTCACTTGGATGAACTGTTTTCGTTGACACAAGAGTACAGAAACGGTTCAACTTAACAAGACGTGTGTGTTGTGCGATGGGATTGCGTGCGGTTGACACGGCCCTTGTCGTAAGTGTGTGACCTCTGTGGCAACCTTTCGCTCCCCAGGTGCCTCTTCGTGTACCGTGGCAACCATCCACCGACTCTTCGCCTTTCCCTCTTGATTTGGAACTGCTGTCGCACGCTAGCTCTTCCTCCCTCCTCCATTTGCCTTCACCCTTCCTTCTGCCATTGTTTGATCATCTTCACCATGGAGGCAACAAGCCGGAAACGACTCCGTTATTCTTGCCCCGATCTGAATGATGACGCGGTGGAGGAACTCATTGATCGGTGCGACGTCATCACCTTGGGTAGCATGGCAGGTTCATTCAAGACCATTCACAAGGAACCCATGGGTCCAGGAGCGGTTTGATCTCCCCTATCTTCTTCGCCGTGACCCTGCTAACTGGCGCGGGGACGAGGGAAGCCTCGCCTTGTGTAAGTTGATGCGGCCGCTTGATAATGATACGTATGATGTTAAGATGCCATCGCTTGAGGGCAAGGTTTGGGCAGGCGCAAATGGAGATTGGGTTGTTTATATTGGGTACAACTGCGAGTGGGAACTTGTGAATGTGTACACTCGTCACCGGGTTCCACTTCCAAAAATCTCAGACGACTGCCCAGAGGTTGAGTACACCGGTATTCTACGTGAGTTCAAATACGATCATGCTGACTGTCATCTACGGAAGATAGCAATTTGTCGAGTTCCCAACCGCTCATGGGATTACACAAACTATGAAGTTGTTGCTATCTTCGACAAGCTTGTTGACGTCCTTAGTTCCACGCCTCAATTGATATTGCTCAAAAATCAATTTCTGTACACGGATGAGTACTATGATGCAATTCAATACGAGGATCTTTTGTTTGCTGCCACCACTCGTGGCACTATTTTTGCATGGAATCCTGATGCTTTCGGTATGTTTGTCTTCCAGCGTAATTATAATTGTTTCGTCCACATGCATGCGGGTTAGCTAGTTTCCCTTTACTAATTAACCTTCTTGTGTTTCCAAGGTCCTGTGAACATTCCGCCACCTATACTTGAAATTTTTTTATAACCAAGGGGGAGATGACGATGCTGATGATCACGAGCATGAGGACGAGCAGGACCCATATACTCAGTTGCGCCTGGCAACTTATTCCGATGGATCACCTCTTCTTGTCTGTATACAAGGCACTGCTGATGTTACTAAGGAAGCAGGTGTTGTCTCGCATGGTCGCACTCTCCGGACCTATTCCAACATCCATTGCAGGGTATTCGGGATGGATACTAGTGTACTAGAGCCAACACCTTCTCCCTGGTTCAGTATTGAAAGACTTGGAGGAAACTCGCTCTTCCTTGGACAAAACTATCCAATGATGGTGGAAGGCGATCCAGCTACTGTTGACACAACGTTACTACCATTTATGAGAAGCAACTGTATCTGTACCTTGGACATTACTATGCTTCCCTACCGTCCCAATATGGGTCCTGACATAGGCCGCTTCAGCCTCGATGATCAGTCCTGTGTTGGTCTCGAGATTGATAGTAGCTGGCCCTTCCCAGAGAATCACTTCTGGTTCAAAGAAAGTGTTTCCAACGCCGGCGAGTGTTGAGCTGAAGTTCATTTCATCGCTTTGTTATTTGTTGTGTGAGAAAAACTTTACTAGAATGTTTTGTTGGAAATGATCTATAATCCAACGTGTATCCTCGTTGTCGTTGTGGGTTGATGACTTGTTGTATGTAATCAATGGTACATTTGCATATGCGTCGATCAACTCACGCCTGCTAGTGGTGTCCATATGAATAGTGCTAGTGATTTTAGTTGCAAAAATTAGATAGTGCTAGTGATTTGTAGCTGCATATTTTGACAAATCGCAGTGTTACAAGGTTGACAAATGGCAATGTTACTACATAAACAAATGTAAATCTTTCCAGTTTGAGAAATGGCAACATACCCAAAATGACAGATATGCAAATCTTACCCAATTGTTTGTACGTGGTTGCACACGGGTCATGCAAAACAACCGTTTGCGTTGAAGGGATGCAGAAATCCTGCTCGGCACATTTTCCCTTGGCTTCCCGGGGAAGCTGTCGGTTTGCATACAGGTGTTCTAACTAAAACATTTGCGATGAGTGTTTTATATTTAAAAACCGTTGACGTTTTTTTCAAAAGAAAATCGTTTGATAAGTCTATACATTAAGAGAGAAAAACGCAAGTTCGTTCAAACCATATCTTTCATTCAGTCACACTGCGAATTTATATTCATATGATCGAGAATTCAAGATACAGTATTAAACCCCAAAAAAAACTATTTCCGGCGGCGGCGGAGGCTGCGCGCCGCACCATCATTGTCCTTGTCGTCCTCGGGACGCCGTTGTTGAAGTCTTCAAGGTAGCACAAAATGTTCTTCACTTGTAAATCAAACATCATGTCGTCGCGCGATCGATGGGCGGGGCACGGGGGGACGGCAACTGGCACCGCTGAGAGGTAGCGGTTGACGGCAGCGTCCCATGCCTCTGAGGGGGGGCGCACGGGCACGGGCACGGGCGCGGCGGGTGCAGCCAAATGCACGGGGACTGGCGCCACGGTGGGTGGGGGGCGCGCACGGGCGTGACGGATGCAGCCAAATGCATGGGGGCCAGCGGCACGGTGGGTGGAGGGGCGCGCACAGGCACGGGCACGAGCGCTGGCGCAGGCATGTACACGAGCTCGCGCGGGTCCACGGAGACCTCGCTGACGCCCGCGGCTTCCAGCTCTGCAATAGTGCTCGGCGACCAGCCCGTTAATGCTACGGGGATGGTCGCTGGCGTGGGCGCGTGGATGGGAGCTGGGACGAGAGCGGGGGCAGCAACCGCCGCAGCCAGCTCGTTCTGGGCCATGTCCATGAGGCCCCATTCCTCCTTATTTTCTATCTCCTCCGGCTCGGAGTCGACTTCACCAAACTTGAAGACTAGTGGCAGATGATCATTCTGCGCCATGGCGATGGAGGTCTGCGGGGGGGGGGGGGGGGGGGAGGGGAATGGGAGGCAAACAGTAAGGCCGCCCGTATGAAACAGTGGCTCGGGCGCCATTAATGGAGAGGAAGGTGGGCGGCCATGGAAGTCAAAGAGCTCGCTTCCCAGTGAGCCTGCACAACGCAAAGTTCGCACGCTTCCCGGTGAGCCTGCGCATTGGAGGACAGCTTGCATGCCTTTCGGTCAGCCTGTGCACCGGACTGCGCTCGCACGCCTCTCGTTCAGTCAAGGTCAAGCAGCTGTCCGCACGGCACCTCCTACAGCCATTAAAACCAAGACACATGGCGTCACATGAATGGTTAACAGAACGCACACGTTTTGAATTATACAAACGTTTGAGATATTAAGTGGCAGCTATTTTTTCAAAATGCCTTTGTTGGTTGTCATTATTCGAGTTCGCCTTCTCTCAAAATGGACACGAAAATACCACATCATGTCGGGCCATTCCATGATAGGATGCCAAGTTTCATGAATATCAGGCGAGTTTTGGATTTACTAGAATTTAAAAACCAGGCATCTCAATGTTTTGTCGGCAAATCAACGGTGCCTTGGTGTTTGAAATTCATTCCCATTTATTGTGTGGGACCTAAGCATGCACCCAAGGACACAGATTTGATTTTTCAACCAATTTATATGCACTGGAGCATGTGAGTGTAGTTCAAGTTCGAATTATGCACATAAATGCATTGAAAACTCAGTTAGTGCATAAAAATGTCCAAAAGAACCCTGAAAAATCACAAAAATTGACACAACAATCCTGTTGTTCTATGTTGACACGAGAAATTTTTTGGAAGCAATAAGAGGCAGTGGATATCGTTTCGTCCCCACAGGTGGGACGTTCCCTACCGAAACAATGATGCTTGTTGTGAGAAGCTCTGGTTTGTGAGAAGCATATACCCAAACCTGCCCCAAACGGGACAAATTTTTTACCACGGCATGTTGATGCCGCTCCATGAAAGCATGCCAAGTTTCATGAATTTTAGACGAGTTTTGGATTTACTAGAATTTAAAAACGACGCATCTCAATGTTTTGCCGGCAATCAACGGTGCCCTAGTGTTTGAAATTCATTCCCATTTCTTGCATGGGACCTAAGCATGCACCCAAGGACACAGATTTGATTTTTCAACCAATTTACATGCACTGGAGCATGTGCATGTAGTTCAAATTTGAATTATGCACATAAATGCATTGGAAACTCAGTTAATGCATAAAAATGTCCAAAAGAACCCCGAAAAATCACAAAAATTGAAACAACACTCCTGTTGTTCTATGTTGACAGGAGAAACTTTTTGGAAGCAAAAAGAGGCAGTGGACATCGTTTCGTCCCCAAAGGTGGGAGGTTCCCTACCGAAACAATGATAATTGTTGTGAGAAGCTCTGTTTTGTGAGAATCATATACCCAAACTTGCCCCAAATGGGACAAAAATTTTACCACGGCATGTTGATGCCGCTCCATGAAAGCATGCCAAGTTTCATGAATTTCAGACGAGTTTTGGATTTACTAGAATTTTAAAATGAGGCTTCTCAATGTTTTGACGGCAATCAACGGTGCCCTGGTGTTTCAAATTCATTCGCATTTCTTGCATGGGACCTAAGCATGCATCCAAGGACACAGATTTGATTTTCAACCAATTTATATGCACTGGAGCATGTGCATGTAGTTCGAATTTGAATTATGCACATAAATGCATTGAAAACTCAGTTAATGCATAAAAATGTGCAAAAGAACCCCGAAAAATCACAAAACTTGACACAACACTCCTGTTGTTCTATGTTGACACGAGAAATTTTTTGGAAGCAATAAGAGGCAGTGGATATTGTTTCGTCCCCAAAGGTGGGACGTTCCCTACTGAAACCATGATGCTGGTTGTGAGAAGCTCTGGTTTGTGAGAAGCATATACCCAAACCTGCCCCAAACTGGACAAATTTTTACCATGGCATGTTGATGCCGCTCCATGAAAGCATGCCCAGTTTCATGAATTTCAGACGAGTTTTGGATTTACTAGAATTTAAAAACGAGTCATCTCAATGTTTTGCCGGCAATCAACGGTGCCCTGGTGTTTCAAATTCATTCGCATTTCTTGCATGTGACCTAAGCATGCACCCAAGGACACAGATTTGATTTTTTAACCAATTTATATGCACTGGAGCATGTGCATGTAGTTCAAATTTGAATTATGCACATAAATGCATGGAAAACTCAGTTAATCCATCAAAATGTCCAAACGAACCCCGAAAAATCCCAAAAATTGACACAACACTCCTGTTGTTCTATGTTGACACGAGAATTTTTTTGGAAGCAATAAGAGGCAGTGGATATCGTTTCGTCCCCACAGGTGGGACGTTCCCTACCGAAACAATGATGCTTGTTGTGAGAAGCTCTGGTTTGTGAGAAGCATATACCCAAACCTGCCCCAAACGGGACAAATTTTTTACCACGGCATGTTGATGCCGCTCCATGAAAGCATGCCAAGTTTCATGAATTTTAGACGAGTTTTGGATTTACTAGAATTTAAAAACGACGCATCTCAATGTTTTGCCGGCAATCAACGGTGCCCTAGTGTTTGAAATTCATTCCCATTTCTTGCATGGGACCTAAGCATGCACCCAAGGACACAGATTTGATTTTTCAACCAATTTACATGCACTGGAGCATGTGCATGTAGTTCAAATTTGAATTATGCACATAAATGCATTGGAAACTTAGTTAATGCATAAAAATGTCCAAAAGAACCCCGAAAAATCACAAAAATTGAAACAACACTCCTGTTGTTCTATGTTGACAGGAGAAACTTTTTGGAAGCAATAAGAGGCAGTGGACATCGTTTCGTCCCCAAAGGTGGGAGGTTCCCTACCGAAACAATGATAATTGTTGTGAGAAGCTCTGTTTTGTGAGAATCATATACCCAAACTTGCCCCAAATGGGACAAAAATTTTACCACGGCATGTTGATGCCGCTCCATGAAAGCATGCCAAGTTTCATGAATTTCAGACGAGTTTTGGATTTACTCGAATTTTAAAATGAGGCTTCTCAATGTTTTGACGGCAATCAACGGTGCCCTGGTGTTTCAAATTCATTCGCATTTCTTGCATGGGACCTAAGCATGCATCCAAGGACACAGATTTGATTTTCAACCAATTTATATGCACTTGAGCATGTGCATGTAGTTCGAATTTGAATTATGCACATAAATGCATTGAAAACTCAGTTAATGCATAAAAATGTGCAAAAGAACCCCGAAAAATCACAAAACTTGACACAACACTCCTGTTGTTCTATGTTGACACGAGAAAATTTTTGGAAGCAATAAGAGGCAGTGGATATTGTTTCGTCCCCAAAGGTGGGACGTTCCCTACTGAAACCATGATGCTGGTTGTGAGAAGCTCTGGTTTGTGAGAAGCATATACCCAAACCTGCCCCAAACTGGACAAATTTTTACCATGGCATGTTGATGCCGCTCCATGAAAGCATGCCCAGTTTCATGAATTTCAGACGAGTTTTGGATTTACTAGAATTTAAAAACGAGTCATCTCAATGTTTTGCCGGCAATCAACGGTGCCCTGGTGTTTCAAATTCATTCGCATTTCTTGCATGTGACCTAAGCATGCACCCAAGGACACAGATTTGATTTTTTAACCAATTTATATGCACTGGAGCATGTGCATGTAGTTCAAATTTGAATTATGCACATAAATGCATGGAAAACTCAGTTAATCCATCAAAATGTCCAAACGAACCCCGAAAAATCCCAAAAATTGACACAACACTCCTGTTGTTCTATGTTGACACGAGAATTTTTTTGAAAGCAATAAGAGGCAATGGATATCATTTTGTCCCCAAAGGTGGGACGTTCCCTACCGAAACCATCATGCTTGTTGTGAGAAGCTCTGGTTTGTGAGAAGCATATACCCGAACCTGCCCCAAATGGGACATATTTTTGAACACGACATGTTAATGCCACTCCATGATAGCATGCCAAGTTTCATGAATTTCAGACGAGTTTTGGATTTACTACAATTTAAAACCAGGCATCTCAACGTTTTTCCAGCAATCAACAGTTCCCATGTGTTTGAATTTCATTCCCATCTCTTGCATGGGACCTAGAAATTAACCCAAGGACACATATTAGAATTGTCAACCAACCTTAGTGCATTGGAGCATGTGCTTGTAGTTCAAATTTGAATTGTGCACATAAAGTTCCTAGAAAACCCAGTTAATGCATAAAAATGTCCAAACGAACCCCGTAAAATCACAAAAAATGACACAACACTCCTGTTGTTCTATGTTGACACTAGAAAATATTTGAAAGCAATAAGAGGCAATGGATATCGTTTCGTTCCCAAAGGTGGGACATTCCCTATCGAAACCATCATGCTTGTTGTGAGAAGCTTATACCCGAACCTGCCCCAAACGGGACAAATTTTTTACCGTGGCATGTTGATGCCGCTCATTGATAGCGTGCCAAGTTTCATGAATTTCACACGAGTTTTGGATTTACTAGAATTTAAAAACCAGGCATCTCAACATTTTGCCGGCAATCAACAGTGCCCTGGTGTTTGAAATTCATTCCCATCTCTTGCATGGGACCTGGAAATTCACCCAAGGACACACATGTGATTTTTCAACCAACTTTGGTGCATTGGAGCATGTGCTTGTAGCTCAAATTTAAATTATGCACATAAAATGCCTAGAAAACCCAGTTAACGTATAAAAAAGGCCAAACGAACCCCGAAAAATTCCAAGATTCGACACAAAACTCCTGTTGTTCTATGTTGACACTAGAAATTTTTTGAAAGCAATAAGAGGCAACAGATATCATCTCGTCCCCAAACGTGGTACGTTCCATATCAAAACCATCATGCTTGTTGTGAAATCTCTGATTTGTGAGAAGCTTATATCCAAACCTGCCCCAAATGGGACAAAATTTTCACCACGGCATGTTGATGCTGCTCCATGATAGCATGCCAAGTTTCATGAATTTCAGACGAGTTTTGGATTTACTAGAATTTAAAACCAGGCATCTCAACGTTTTTCCAGCAATCAACAGTGCCCTGGTGTTTGAAATTCATTCCCATCTCTTGCATGGGACCTGGAAATTCACCCAAGGACACACATGTGATTTTTCAACCAACTTTGGTGCATTGGAGCTTGTGCTTGTAGTTCAAATTTGAATTATGCACATAAAATGCCTAGAAAACCCAGTTAATGTATAAAAAAGGCCAAACGAACCTCGAAAAATTCCAAGATTGAGCACAAAACTCTTGTTGTTCTATGTTGACACTAGAAATTTTTTCAAACCAATCAGAGGCAACGGATATCGTCTCGTCCCCAAAGGTGGTACGTTCCCTATCGAAACCATCATGCTTGTTGTGAGAAACTCTGGTTTGTGAGAAGCTCATACCCAAACCTGGCCCAAATGGGACAAAATTTTCACCATGCCATGTTGATGCCGCTCCCTGATAGCATGCCAAGTTTCATGAATTTCAGACGAGTTTTGGATTTACTAGAATTAAAAAACCAGGCATCTCAACATTTTGCCGGCAATCAACAGTGCCCTGGTGTTTGAAATTCATTCCCATCTCTTGCATGGGACCTGGAAATTCACCCAAGGACACACATGTGATTTTTCAACCAACTTTGGTGCATTGGAGCATGTGCTTGTAGCTCAAATTTAAATTATGCACATAAAATGCCTAGAAAACCGAGTTAACGTATAAAAAAGGCCAAACGAACCCCGAAAAATTCCAAGATTCGACACAAAACTCCTGTTGTTCTATGTTGACACTCGAAATTTTTTTAAAGCAATAAGAGGCAACGAATATCATCTCGTCCCCAAAGGTGGTGCGTGCCCTATCGAAACCATCATGCTTGTTGTGAGAAGCTCTGGTTTGTGAGAAGCTCATACCCAAACCTGGCCCAAATGGGACAAAATTTTCACCACGGCATGTTGATGCCGCTCCATGATAGCATGCCAAGTTTCATGAATTTCAGACGAGTATTGGATTTACTACAATTTAAAAACTAGGTATCTCAATGTTTTGCCAGCAATCAATAGTGCCGTGGTGTTTGAAATTCATTCCCATCTCTTGCATGGGACCTAGAAATTCACCCAAGGACACACATGTGATTTTTCAACCAACTTTAGTGCATTGGAGCATGTTCTTGTAGTTCAGATTTGAATTATGCACATAAAATGCCTAGAAAACCCAGTTAATGTATAAAAAAGGCCAAACGAACCCCGAAAAATTTGTATGCACCATTTTGTAATTCAAATCAAGTAGACCCCACACAGTTTATTCTCACCAAGCGTGTGAGATTTAGTACAAAATATCTTGGAGCACTGTCGGTGTATAGTACGCCTATGTCTTACGCGAGAAGGTGCGTCGGCTACAGACCACAGCTGGCGTGTCAAGCTCACTAGCTCGCTCCCCCAAAACTCCCGCCTCTGCATCCCTCTCTGCTTCAGTCCCTTGATTCAAATTTTTAGTAGCCCCGGCATTTTACTCCCGCCTCTGCATCCCTCGCAATCTCAAAAATATCTGCTCGCCCTTGATCCAAATTTTCAGTAGCCCCGCCTTGTTACTCCCGCCTAGTAAAATTTTCAGCTGCCGCAGTATTTCCTCAAATACAACCTCTGCTCACACAGACACACACAACCCTCGAAACCATTGGTAGGTCGCCGCCATCGCCGGCGCCTCCATCCTCAACCTCTACCTGTGTGCCGGGGAGCTCGAGTAGCCAATGGCCAAAAAGAGGTTTATCGCAGCCTTTTCGCTCGACATCGGCGAGGTGGCCGCCGAGGTGTCCCCGTCGTCCTCCGCGGGCCTGATCCGCCATCGCCGGTCCCCCGATCCGCCCGCCGCCGCGCCCCTACGCTGGTTCGAGGACTTCCCCGTCCTCCCCCGGAACGGGCAGCCGACGAAGTCCTACCTCAGGATCCGGCAGTGGCGGTGGGGGACGTGGGTCGCCGATATTACAGATCAAGAGACCCACACCCGCCGGTGGCTCGGTAGCTTCCACACGGCTGAGGTCGCGGCCATGGAGTACGACCGCTGGCAGGTCCGCTACCACAGCGCGGCGGCTAGGCTCAATTTCCCCTTCAGCACACGTCCGGTCCACCTCGTTCCGCCGGAGCCAGGGGTGGTGAGCTCGGCTATAGCGCGGGAGGACCGCGAGGCGTGGGAGAGTCTCGAGGCCGAGGCCGCCGACAAGGCCTACATGCAAGAGCTCCGCCGGCAGCACCCGGAGCTCGTGGAGGCATTGCGGGCGATCTTTGCCAGCGCAGAGGGCGGCGAGTATCGCGCTCTCCTCCGATGACGAGGTCGAAGGCGGCGAGGACGGCGGCGCGGAGCGCAGCGAGGTTATCGCGCTCTCCTCTGATGACGATTGTCGAAGGCGACGGTGACGGCGGCGCGGAGGGCGTCGAGGTGGGCCCCCAGGACGAGCAGATCGACGTCGACAAGTGGAGGAGTGCCTTCCCCAACGACCCTGATGACGGTACTGGCCCGGACCTGGGTCGCGGCACACCATACATGACGAGGAAGGATTGGCTCGACCTCTACTTTGACTGAAAGGAGTTTAGCTTAGTTTAAATTTATGTTTTATGTTTAGTTATGCAAAACTATCTATGTTTATGTTTGAATGCATGCTACTTTCGGTTGAACCTGCTTTGTACTTGATCAAATTGAAGTTTACAACCTTAAGTTTAGGGGACCAACTAGAAAAGGCCAAAAATTGCTGGAGTATATATATATCCACTAAGGGTTTTAGTCCTTTAACTTTTTAAGGATCGCCTAGAGATGTCCTTATGACTTGTTTATTTCAGTTCTTCACAATGTGAAGCTCTATATGTGCAACTATTTGCTGTATAGTTCAATTTCATCAATAATAGTTTCAACAATACCACTATGAATTACGATATTTGGTTGTTGTTAAGGATATTGCAGTTAACTTGCCTTTTCGTTTTTCAATTGTTGTTTAGCAACATGCATTGTACTGAATGACTAAATATGCAATCCCAGGCTACATAGAAACAAGGAAGAGTGTTACCTTAATGTTCTGATGATATCTAGATATACATGTAATAAAATCTTATATAATGGGATGGATGGAATGTTGTACTACGTCATTTTTCAATTGTTGTTTAGCTTCTAATATTAACTTGGTGCTTTTAGGTACATATATCATTGCCAAAGATCCACACTTCGACCCTTTCTGCGCATGGGGCAATGAGATATTCATGAACCAGCATCAAGTGAGGAAACTAATAAAGATTGTTACTAAAATGGGTCTAAAGATGTCAATCGAACTATTTGTTTACACTTTATGCAAGACAACAGTGAACTGCAGGATGGTAAGTAAGAACCATGTAGCCTTCTTTTTACTGCCCGTAATGAGTTGTGTTAGATGACAATATCTTAATCTTTTTTCTTTTGCAGTGGATCCTGAAGCAGTTTACTCAAGATTACCTCTCAAACTACATGATTGGCGGCCGACCATCACAAGGGGTTGGACTAGAGTCCTGCATGCCTTCTGCATCCAGGAGAGCACAATAGGGCCATTCCGCTTCACCTTGTTCAGCAATTGGAATGTTTGTCGCCTCTTTCTTTACCATCTGTAATAGTACAAGTATAGAACCCTGGTACATCATTCTTTATTTGGTGCTTCTGTAATTTTTAAACATATGTACCTGTGAATCGAATAATGCATTGGTTGTTTGAACCTGATGGATATGAATAAAGCTATAGCCTACTTTCAAGTTTAAATTAGGTACAATTTTAAATAGCAGCAATTAAATTAGGGAGAAATTACGTTGTGTAGGTCATTACGGCACACAGGGTTGGTAAAACACAAAAGTTTGCGATATACACCATAATCCGAGACGGTTCACAGAGAGGAAATGTGTGCAAGCATGCACACAGTTACCGTTCGCAAAGCGTGTGTTATGTCAGACACTATCACATAGGGTGCGGGAAAACTAAATGTGTGTGATTGTCTACCTATCGTACACTATTTATAATCATGAACTGTTTGTGATGTGCCAGGCATCGTAAATCTCCCGTGCCTGGAATCTGCCTAAAATCTGCCTGGAAAGCTCTCGTGCCTATAATCTGCCTGGTTTTAGGCAGAACCACAAAACTCCGACTGCGATGGCAATGCGAGAACAAACGAGTACCAAGGATGAAGCGTTTGGGATATTCGAGATATCGGAAACGGTTATATGGGGACAACTGTATGCATCAAGGCTCCCTATCCCCGACGGTTTCTGGGTCATGTGGGAAGGACCCCCCTATCGCCCACATTCCCTTGGCGACGGTTCCAAATGCCGTCGCAGAAAGGGGTAAATAACCGTTTGTTTAGGACCGATGCGCACCAGTGTCCCCTGTTTTCTTTTGTTGTTGTTTTCGGTCAGATCTGTTGAGCCAGGCATCATGTCTTCTTCTTCCTCCAACAATGTGGAAGAGGATGCTTGGTTGATGAAGAGCCCGCGGAAGCCGTCAGAGGAGATGAGAGCAAGGAGGTTACCGTAGATCAGCCTCCAGTCTTGGAACAAGCACTGCCAGCCGAGGAGGAGGAGCAAGATATCATTAAACCTTACCTTACTCACCTAACTCCCGCTGAGATTGAAGCTTTTCGCGTCATTGAAATAGTTCGCATACAAAATAAGTATCTCACCCGGGAGAATATTCTGCATCAAGAGCACATCACCCACCTTCGGAGCGTCATTCGTCTATTGGAGAATTTCTTGATCCTTAAGGATAGGATCGCTTCATCACCACAATCATCTTCTTCACCACCAAAGGAGAATTGAGTATCGGGTATGGGCACTCCCCTTGGCTTCCGCCAAGCTTGGGGGAGGTGCCCCGGTATCGTATCATCCCACTATCTTTTTGCTTTTACTTATTTTAGTTTGATATTTTTGCTTTAGATGAATAAAAGTTAGTTCGATCCTTTCTTCCTTGAGAGTTTGCTTAGTGATCTATCCTTGTAATCGGGTGCAAGTTATATAATAAAGTTTAGTTTGAGTTTTTGCTTTATTTACTTTCATGTTGCAAATAAAAGAAAGGAAATACATAAAAGAAAGGAAAGAAATAATGAAAAGGTCATATACTAATCCTATGGTAGGTGATGACACCACATAAGGAAAAGTATAAGTAGAAAAACTTATTAGAGATTGACAAACATAGCATTAGTCAATGATGCAACTCATGAAAGAATTAATAAGGGAAGAGAAGATTCACATACAAATACACTCTCCTAGAAATCTTTTTTGATTGTGAGCCCTCATCAAAATATTATATGCGAAAATTGTTGACGTTGGACAAGGAAGACAACTTAATGGTTTATGTTTGTTTATATTCACATAGAAGTCATATTGTCATAGATCCATTAACATGTGGTGATTGCCCCTATCTTTGCTAGCCAAAAATTCCGCACTAACACTAATAGGGAAAACCCTAGCAGTAGCACGGGTATTTTGCTTATCAGTAGCGCGGGAGGACGCGCTATTGATAAGGCGCTACAGCTATTCCTTAGCAGTAGCGCGTGCTACACGCGCTACTGCTAAGACATATAGCAGCAGCGTTTGTTTACCCCAGCGCTACTGCTAATATAACTAGTAGTAGCGTGTTTACTCTCCATCGCTACTAGTATTCTTTTTCTCATTTTTTAATTTTTAGTGTATTTATAGGCCGTTATACAAATTTTGGTACAATACCAATTATGAGGCTGTTATATCAATATGTCCATAACAGTGTGTCAAATGAAGGTGGATTAGGTTTAAGTGGAGCGAACATGTGGTGCATGTCAAAAGTATACTACTAATCCAAACTTGATCTAGTTCGGACTAGTAGTACTTTCGATGTGCACCACATGTTGCCTCCACTTGAATCTAATCCACCAACACAAGCTATTTAGTCATCATAATATTCATTACCACCAACAGTAGCTATTTAATCATCATCATAGTCATTACCACCAACAGTACACATCATCATCTTCAAACTCATTCTAGCTAGCTAATCACCACCAAACACTAGCTGCGGTAGCTATCTAATCACCACCAACACTAGCTAATAATCATCATCATAGTCATTACCACCAACACTAGCTATTTAATCATCATAACTCATTTCTAGCTAGCTAATCACTCCTGCTGCTCTCTCTCAGGTAAAATAACATAAAACATGTATAGCACTCCTGCTTCATCAAGTGGGAGCATGCAGATGAACCTGTCTCCTAATCGTGGGCTGCGCTTCTGATTGCTGCCCCCTAGTACTTCTCCGCGATCGTTCACAATTTTGCTCCAGTCTTTCACTATTAAGCATTCCTCTCCATTAGAAATCCTGTATGCACTAAAGTGCATTGTAGGATATCTTGGCCGTAAGCTAACAATTCTAATGGGACCTTTAGTCTTGATCCAATGAGGCACAACATTCATCGGGAGTCCCTGTTGACGAACATCGTATAGTAACATACTTAGCAATCAAGTTTAGCTTAAAAAATAATGTATGCAAAAGATGCACTGAGGACAAATAGTAAAAATCTTACCATCTTTCCTAAATAGATGTTACCATAGTTTAGTACGAACACTATTGGTTGCATGTTTTGAGTACTAAGATTTTTAAGTCCAGAAAAATAATTTGTCTTGACAGTATGAAGATCCTCAAGCCATGAAACATAATGACCTATCTCCTCGCAGTTTAGTTCAGCCCCGGGACAGTGGACGGTCATGTCTACCAAGCACCGGACATGTTTGCTTGAATGTAAATAAGCTGTCAATAGAAATTAGTTGTGAACTATTTTTGAATAAACAATATCGAAGACATAAATCTGGTTGAGAAACTCACATAATGGTATAACTGGAGGCGTCTGCACATCGACCCAGATGTCTCTATTACCTTCAATATCATCTTCGGGACGAATATCAAAGGTGATAAACATATCAGGCTCAAATGCATAAGCCTTGCATAGTGCTTGCCAAGTTTTGCATTCAAAATAGGTGTAGGTGTCTGCGTTGTATAATTTTGTGTGGAAAGTATAACCATGCTCGGTCTTCAAGTTAACTCTCTTTACCTCCATAGTAGTTTGCATTGGACTGAAACCTATCTTATCCAAGACAAAAACTCTTGCATGGCAGGGGATACGCTAGTAGAATAGTTAAAAAAATAAATTATAAGTTGAAGCAAATGAAGCAGATGTCATGCTTAATTACGAAAAAAGACTTGTCGTTGTGACTTACTGTATCCACTTCGAAGTTCTCATCCAGCTTGATGCTGAAGCGCCTATCATCATCTAGGAAGATTCTGTCGCATAGGCCG
The DNA here is from genome assembly GCF_002575655.3 of Aegilops tauschii subsp. strangulata. Classification (NCBI taxonomy): domain Eukaryota; kingdom Viridiplantae; phylum Streptophyta; class Magnoliopsida; order Poales; family Poaceae; genus Aegilops; species Aegilops tauschii. The sequence continues at coordinate 148,020,917 of NC_053037.3, forward strand.
CGCTCGTCTTTGCAGTATTTGCAAATACCGAAATCCTTTTCGTGGTCAGACATTTCCTATGTTCATAGTTGAAACATTAATTGAAAATCGATCGAAGGCAACTACCAAGATACTCAACACACAAATCCGGGGCACTCGATATTTCCTACATATTCTGGCACAAGTCATGCCAAAATTCACGGAAAAATCCGGCATGACCTTTGCTGAAATAGGACATATCGAGCGCCTGAAATTTGCCGGAACGGAAATGAATCAACACTCCGGCAAAACATAGGCCACTCAGAGGTGTAACATGCAAACATGACCGACCACTTGGGCAAGCACATATCCTATTTGAGCAACACAAGATATACATTTCAAAATATCTTATAGGGCTCATATTGACATGAGCATTCAATAAGCAAAACCAAATCGTAAAATAAATATGTATTCAAATTAGCATGCATTCAATAAGCAAAAGTAAATCATCTCATGCGTCCGCACATGTCGAATATTATCACTAATACATCGGGAATAGTATCATACATATAACATCACTAATACAACTAAAACCCTAGCACACGACAGGTATCAGTGCGGGCGGTGGACACCCACAGAGAAGGAACCATCACAGGATCATAGCTCCAGTGAGATCCCTAGAGAACCTGCCAGGTATTGGAGAACCTGTGCTCCAACGCAAACAAGTAGCGACGGACGTGCGCGTCCTCCTCACTGACACGGTGACGCACCACCTCCGGGGGGTCCTCGAGCCTCTGGACCGCCACTGGCCCACGCGACCGCCACCAAAGAAGGTTCGGGTCAACGACGGGCTGACTCCTCACCAACCCGCGGCCCCCGGTAGGTAGCACCTCCCAGTACTACCCCGGCGGAGCCTAGTGCTAGACATGGCCCATCTGGTGACGTAGGTGTCCTCCGCCGACTCGACGACGAGGATGCGGGATTGGCATCGTCGACGGCAATGCGGGAATAATTGCTTTAACTAAAAAAGTAAACTAGTTCTATTAATTTTTGTACTAAAAATAAAATAGTTGTATTAACTCAACTAGTTCAATTAAGCACTTACTATAAATAAAAATAAACTAGTTTTTACTAAAAATAAACTAGTTCAACTAGTTATATTAATTTTCTTACTAATTCTATTAAACACTTACTAGAAAATAGTAAAAAAACTAGTTAGATGAACTCTAAAATTTAACCCTAACTAATTTGATGAACTCAAAAATTTAATGAACCCTAACTAAATTGATGAACTCTAAAATTTAACCCTAACTAATTTGATGAACTCGAAAATTTAATGAACCCTAACTAATTTGATGAACTCTAAAAATTAACCCTAACTAATTTGATGAACTCTAAAATTTAACCCTAACTAATTCGATGAACTCTAAAACTAATTCTATTTAACAACTATTGCCATAATTAGCATCTAATTTGGTGAACCCTAACTAATTAGATGAACTCTGAAATTTAACCCTAAGAACCCTAGCTAGGCAGAGGTAGGGGAGCAGGAGGAGGAGGAGGGCGTGCTCACCTCGGGCGCTGGCGGTGTTAGGGAGAGGGGCATGCGGCGTCGAGGTCGGGGACGGGGTCGGGGTCGGGGCGGCGGGCGCACGCCGGAAGGCGGCGATGTAGGGGGGCGTCGGGGTCGGGGCGGCGTCGAGGTCGGGGTTGGGGTCGGGGGTGGCGTCGAGGGTGTGCGGAGAGCGACGGGTCGCGCGCGGCGGCCAACGGCGATGCAGGGTGGCGACAACGGAGGAGTAGGGATTTGGGGGAAGTGGCCATGGGGGAAGAACGAATCGCGCGGTTAAGTAAAAAGTAGCAGAAGCGCGTTCCAGGAAGTGCGCTACTGCTACGATAGCTATAGCGCGTTTCTTAACAAGCGCTACTGCTATTCCTTTCTCTTTTTTATTTGCTTTCCATTTAATTTTATTTTCGTTAGCAGTAGCGCCTTTCTTCATAAACGCGCTGCTACAAAACAAGTAGCGGTAGCGCTGTTTTTGTAAGCTCGCTACTACTATGTGTAGCCTATCGGCTTAGCACTGGGAATTTTAGTAGCAGCGCTTTTATGGCTAGACGCGCTACTCCTAGTTAGCACTAGCGTGCTTCTTTAACAAGCGCTACTGCTAAAGTTATGTGTATAAGGTTTTCCCTAGTAGTGTAAGTAGAGATACTATTTGTGCATCCAAAAACCCTTAAACCCAAATCTTATTTTCAAGTGTCCACCATACCTACCTAGGGATTGAGCAATAAAAATTGCTTCTAAATGTGTGAGATCATTTAGTGTAAGAGAAAATTGAGTGTTGCACGAACTTGTGATGGTGAAGAATAAAAGCGACAGACTGCATAATAAAGGTCGCTATCACAAGGGGCAATGTAACGTGACGTTCTTTTGCACTAAGGGGTTGATCATACAAATAAATAAGCGAATGTCAACCCCTCTGCTTCCCTCTGCGAAGGGCCTATCTTTTACTTTTATGTATTTACTTTTATGCAAAGAGTCAAAGGTTTCCTTCTATTCCTTTCTATTTTTCTCCTTTGGCAAGCATCATGTGGCGAGGAAAGATCTAGGCACATATGTCCAGTTGAATATAGATAGCATGAGTTATTATTGTTGACATCACCCTTGAGGTGAATATGTTGGGAGGCGAAACTATAAGCCCCTATCTTTCTACATGTCTAGTTGAAACGTTTTGCTCATGTGTACGCGGTGAGTGTTAGCAATCATAGAAGACTATATGATGGTTGAGTATGTGGACTTGCCTAAAGGCTCCGATACATGACCCTTCCTGAAAAGATGATGAATTATAGTTGCAAAGTTGACTGATAACATAGTTTGTTGGTTTTTACTAGAGTTTTTGCTTTATACTTCGATTGTGTGATGAATTGTTACTTATTCATGAGAAGTATCACTACAAAAAAAATACACTTCCGTGATGATACATGTTTGTCACAGTAGGTCACGTTTTCTGTCATGCATGTACATCCATGACAAGTTTATGACAAAATCAAGATAGTCATACCTGTGCTGTCGTAGAAGTGTTCCATGACATTACCAAAATTATCATCACGGAAGTGTCCACTTCCATGACGATAAATCGCACGTCACAGAAGTGCTTTCGTCAAGGGTGACCGACACGTGGCATCCACCGTAACGGAACGCCGTTAAGCTATTGGGTCCGGTTTTGGATCCGATAACCCGTTAACATCCCGGACCAATGGGGATTTTCCACGTGTAAAATCATCATTAGCCGGAGGAAACACGTGTTGCCTCACCGTTGGGACATATGTCATCCACTCATTGGATAGGAGGCGCCTATGATAGGTCGACACGTGGCACGGCCCAACTGTGGCCCATTCCGGTGAAAAAGGCCGGCCCTGTAAAAAAAGCAGGCCGGCCCATATAAGGCCTACTTGTGTCAGGTCCATTTAAGCCCACGACCCATACGAGATGTGCCAATTCGGCCCATCAACGGCCCGTTAAAGATTTGACACCATTGCAGCCCATCGTCAGTTTGAGCCCGTTAACAGCCCGCTATATATTTGGGCTCAATATCGGCCCGATGAGATTTTGGCCTGTTAAAGGCCCATTCAGTGCATGGGCCAATTTTCACGATGTACATCTTTTGGCCTTTTAGCGACCCATTTAAATGTTGCGCTAATTTCTGGCCCGGTGTGTCTTTCAGCCTATTGACAGCCCATAAATAAGTTGGGCCATTTGTAGTCGGACCTGAGTTTCGGCCTTTTAGCGACCCATTTAGGTGTTGGGCCAATTTCCGGCCCAGTGTGTCTTTCAGCCTGGTGACGGCCCATATATCTGTTGGGCCATTTGTAGTCGGACCTGAGTTTTGGCCTTTTAGCGACCCATTTAAGTGTTGGGCCAATTATCAGCCCTGTGTGCCTTTCAGCCTGTTAACGGACCATAAATGAGTTGGGCCATTTGTAGTCGGACCTGAGTTTTGGCCTTTTAGCGACCCATGCCCTTCATGGTCCAATACCAGCCCGGTTTCTCTTTCGGCCTGCTAAAGGCCCACAACACAGTTGGGCCATTTACAATACGACCTGACTTTCGGCCTCTTAGCGGACCATGCTCTTCATGGTCCTGTATAGGCCCGTTGTCTCTTTCGGCCTGCTAAAGGCCCACAGTATAGTTGGGCCATATGTAGCCCGAACTTAGTAACAGCCTATGAATGGCCCGTGAAATTAACTGGGCCCACCTATTGCCCACTTCGATGTCAGCCTTTTAACGACCCGGGAGATAAGAGGGCCGACCATTAACTTTCGGCCTGGTAACGGCCCATTAACTTAATGGGCCCACTAAAGTTCGTACATGTCTTTAGGCCAAATTAAATAATTTGATCCCATTACGACGAGCAATTATGCACGGGACCAAAACTGATCAAGCAAAGGTACGGCATACAGAGAAAAACGTTGCACATCCAGCATATATTATAGGAAATTACATCCACTGGGCAATCAAAGAGTGATGCCAGTGCAAATAAATGAACAGAACCTAACGATCTACAACGTCACAATCTGCAACCTCAGCACGGATGACGCCCATAAGCATGTGGGCAAGTTCTTACTGCTTTGCTACACTGTCTCTGAAAACATTGATCAGTTGTTGTGTTGCACGACTCTGCACCTCTGATTCCTCCACCATTTCCATCATTCCTTCAGCCATTAATTGGTTCACAAACATACATTTTTTCTGTTGCATTCGAGACAGAGGATACTGAACAGATTCAGATGGCGATTTTGGCAGGCTTGTATTATTGATAGTGGAGAGTGTCTCGATCACTGCATCATAACATAAATTAGGAGGGGAACCTAATAGATTAATCATGAGTTATTGGCAAATTACCTGGCCTAGATTTATTGGAAAGAAACAATGGGGTTGCCTTGCTGTTTTCAGAGTTTGTCTTCTTATCTTCAGCAGCCTGCACCAAATTAAGACACTAGCACTGCTATCATTGGCCAGGTCAGATAATAGGAAAGCAACATTGCCACAATGAACGTTTGGGCAACTAGCCAACACCAAATTAACACAATATGGCACAGCTATCATCAGCCAGGTAAGGTAATAGAAAAGCAACATTGACACAATGAATGAATGGGCAACCAGAGCAGCACTACATTTCAGTAATGTGCATGATATGAGATAGTACACTCATGCAGCTCAGTATGCAAAACTACCAGGCAGTTTTTGTGACACCCAAAAATTTTATTTGTTTTTTTAACTTTTATTTGATTGGAGGGATGTTATTTAAAATTTTCTTCTAAAGGGCTCTCCCTCTCAAAAACTTTCTTTTATGGCAAGTGTTTTGTTTGGATTCACCCAAGGCCTGATTTTTGGTCTTGGAGGTTTTTCCATCTTATGTGGACTCAACACCAAATGTTTTTCATTTGGAAAAAAAAATCATTTCTTTGAAAATCTTTTTTAAATAGCCCTATGGCATTGGAGTGATCTTTTTCCCCCTTTCAAAAATCACCTCTTGCCATGACATGAGTGGAAATCCCCTCCCAAAAGCCTTTCCCCATCTTTGTGACAAGATATACTTCAAATCCAGCAAGTTGAACCTCCCCATGAATTTTCTTCCATTTAATTCTTATCAAAAATATTTTCTGCCTCCTATGTTGATCCTTGGAGGTTTACAAAGGAACTACCATTTCTACTTTGAGTTTGGCCTCCAAACCAATTTCCCTGGCTAGTCCTTAGAGCCCTCAACCAAGATCCATGATGATCCACTAGTCTCCAGTTCAAATATTTCAAATTGTACTTGCTGCAAGTTTGGACCATATTTGCCAAATTTGATGAAATTCATTTGTTTTCTCCTCCTAAAAATCTGAGAAAATTCAGGCAGCCTCTCGATGCATTGAGAGGTCACCTCACCAAGTCCCAGCTCTAGAAATTTTTTTCTTCATGCCAAATCATTTCGTCGAGCACTTGAAGAGCACTGTTTCTGCCAAGTTTAGAAAGTTCAGTTAACAGTTTCAGAGCCGCCGTCGTTTTCTTCAGAGACCTACCTCGATCTCGCCAGTAGCCGCGGTGGCGCCTTGCTCCCTGATCCCTCCTTCTTATCCCTGCGCCGCACGATCGCCTGGAGGCTTGCGGGCGTCGGCGACGAGCAGGAGGAGGTGCGCCACCCCGTGAGCGACGGCAGCAGCGGCCTTTGCGGCTGCCAGAGAGGCGCAGCATTGGACGGCGCCGCCCAGCGCCGCCCAAGCCACCAGAGGCCACCGCGTGGCCATCCACTCACCCGTGCACGCTGTCGTCCGTCGTCGTGAACTGCTAGGCGCGGAGCGTGCTCCCTGCCGCCGCCATGCCCGTACTGCCGTTCCGTCGAGGACCGGCGTGTTACACCAAGCCCGACCGAGGTTTAGCGGAGGAATGGCACCAGTGACCCTCCTTGATGATGCCTAGCCTCCTAAATCCCCTGCCCAACCTCTGCCTCGCCGTAATTGCTCGCCGGAGCTATCCCGTTCACGGCCACCCCCTCGGATCGCCTATAAAAGGAGGCCCCGAGCTCGAGCTCGAACCCGCACCACCCCTACACACTACCAGTACCACGCCAAGCCACTGGGCAGCCCCCGAGGGAGTCTTCTTCCCCAACTCCGGCCGCCTCGACCCGCTTCGGGACCCAGCTCGATTCACCCCCATGCGTGCACCTCTACCTCTCAGCTCATGCCAGTAGTCTCCTAGTGCATCCACTCTTCTAACCCGCGTTGGAGTTTGCAGCACCCACCAGAGTACTCCACCATCGCCCGAACCACCGTCCGCCGGAGAAAGTGGCGCCGTCGACGTGGTGCTCTCCGATGGCCAAGTCCACCACCCACCGACGCGGAAGAACACCCTGAACCTCATGGTACCCTCCGATCTCTCTGCCTCGCCGTGGTTCAACGCCAGCGGCCACCGCAGCCTTCGGGCGCCGGCGAGCCCCGTTGGAGTTTTAAACCTGACGGGTGGGACCCCCCCGTCAGCCTCTCTTCTTTCCCCCCCTCGAACCATTTTCTGATAGCGCCTTCGGGCAAAGTGCGTTTTCTCTTTGGGCTGGCGCATTTCATTCTGAACCGTTTTTTTGTTTTCTCAAACAAGTCCCTGGTTCTTTTCTGTTTCATCACAGATTAGTCCCTGGACTAAAACCCTTATATCTTTTTAATAAAAGATGATTTTTGATTGATTCTTTTTTGTCAGTCTTATATTTTTGTCTAGTTTTTTATAGTATTTATTTGGAAATTTTTTGGAACAATTTTTATGCACGCAACGATTTTCACGTTAGTATACGGTTTCGTTACACCGTAGGTTCCGGAGGAGGTGACGGAGCCGCGAACTTCGCCGAGCTAGACTCCGACTTCTCCGAACCAGGCAAGCATGTTTGAACCTTTGATATGATAGGTGTTTTGCGTGTTTGCTTGAATGGTTTGTGCATGGCATATGAGCATCGGTGAGTATTTCATTGCATGTAAGGCAACTAAACCGTGTATTCCGAAGTTACGGTGACCTTTGATGAGAGGTGGCCTGATCATGTGGTGACATGAGAGGTAGTAAGATGGTATTGTTGTAGCATGCCAGTCTTACGTCATCCAGTAAACTCCGACGTTAACGTGGACTGAGCCACGTTATCGTTCTTCCCCTTTCGTGCTGCCACATGTTTTCTGCAAAGAATACGGTTTAGTAAGTTGCTAACCTCTTTCCTTGTACACACCAAATAGAGGGGCCGGGATGAGGGTTCCATGGCCCTGGATTAAAGCCAGTCATCCGGTCAGGGGGCATGGGTGTTTCCGGTTGGGACCGAGAGGGGGGCACCCCTTAGAGCGCGCGGTATAAATTTGATCCCATGCTACGCGAGGTTGTAGCCTCCCCGTCTCAAGGTTTTTCTTGAACGTTGCCGAGGGTGATTCCTGGCATCGGAATGTTGAATGGGTGTGTACTGGTTAGATGTGTTTCTCCTAAAACACCGTAAACGGAACTAGTCCCTTGTGACTACTGAAATCCGTTGGTTGTGGTTAAGAGTACAAACTCTGCAGAGTTAAATCCTTCTGAGTCATTGTGTCCATGGTCAAGGACCATGGCCAGTATATCCATATCCATGTCAGTCCCTATGTCAGTCTCCGTGGTAAATCCCCGGTGAACAAGCTTGAGTGGTAAACCCGGTCGAACGTTATTCCTGTGGATGGACTAACCCTATTATTTATCTCGTACCTGAGTATTTCTCTTGAAATGATTTAAATTCATGAGCTACTGAATTAATAAGCTATGATATAAGCCCTTTATGTGATGTCGCTCAGACGTCCGACTGTGGCACTCTTGTCTTTTACTTTCAATATAAGCCCTTTATGTCATGTCGCTCAGACGTCCGACTGTGGCATGCTCGTTATTTACTTTTTGATGTAAGCCCTTTATGTGATGTCGCTTAGACGTCCGACTGTGGCACTTTGTCATTTACTTTTGATATAAGCCCTTTAGGTGATGTCGCTCAGACGTCCGACTGTGGCACGCACTATCATTTATATTCTATTATAAGCCCTTTATGTGGTGTCGCCTTGACGCCCGACTGCGGCATTGTTATTTCATTTGTATCCTTTCGAGGGGTCATTCACACACTCGACTGGCCTTCAGTATTACGTTGGGATTTCGGGAGGACTATCGCCCGACTTCCTTTTATTTTCCCATGCATTGTTATCTCATTGTCTGAGTGCGCTCTATTAATCTGTTCATATGCATCATGTTTACATTTGTTATATCTTATGTCCGAACTGTCTTGCGAGTACTTTCATAGTACTCACCTGGCTTGTTGATTTGGCCAGATGTTGACGAAGGCGATCTCATGCGTGAAGAGTTTGATAGTGAGTCCGACGCCTAGAGGAGTCCCAGTTAGTCTCGTGCGATCCTGGATATTGGTCACTTGTATTATATACGCTTCCGCCACCCGCAATAAGTATCCTCGAGCCTCACTCCGACGCTCGAAGAGCTGTTAGTTTCAGGAGTCATGTCATCCACTTCACTGTGACATATACACCACCGCTTCTATTTGTGAGTCAGTAGTTATGCCACCATATCCGCCTTTATGTGTGATATCGGCGTGTTTGTAATAAATTATTGAGCCATCTCCGCTCAGCCTTGTATTATATTTAGTACTCCTGGTTTTTCTTCTGTGATCAAGAAATTGTCTACCAGTGAGGAGGATTCTCCTCTACTGGTCCGTAAAAGGGATCGGTTTCTCAATAAACATTTTATTGGAAAACCGGTCGTGACAGTTTTCTTTACAAAAATCAACATTGGCACCTTTAACATTTTGCTACAACTAATTTTAGATTAGATAAAGGTTGGATTCACGCCGATTAACAAAATACATGCTGATGTAAAAATATAGTGATATACAACAGGTACTTACATCAGCATTGGAGCACAAAGAATTCCCGCAAGATATTTTCCTCGAATACAATCCCAATGAAGGAAGTCTTCTATCATTTAACCTTATTTTCTAAAAGAGAGATGGGTAAGAAACATGTAGAAAATATGATCAGAATGCTATAAAATTTCATGATGCGAGAATACGCACACGCTTCTTAGAATGGAGTTGACATTCTTTTGCTGGACTGGAGCGGACTAGTTCTTTGGCCACTGGAATCTGCTTATTATCAGTGGGAGTTGCGTTTCTCTGTGCTGGAGCAGTATCTATGAAAAATGGAGTTGGTTTATTATCTCCTGGCGTTTGGATCTTTTGCAAAGACCTGGTTTGTAACCCTTCAGATTCTAACATAGCCGTCTTCCCCTTGCATGCCTTATATAGAAGAATGGTGCTTCAATTATAAAACATGCTATAACAGAGATGGAATAGGTACCGAAGAATAGAAAGGCATGACATATTGACATGTATTCCCTCCATCTAGAAATAAATGGATGGGTCTAGGCGTATTTCAGTTCTAGATACATCCAGTTTTATCCATTTCTGCGACATGTAATCCGGACGGAGGGAGTATGATGTAAGAGCTAGGGATACGACAGGACAACACAGTAAAAAAACACTGAAAACCCACTGCAGAACCAAAGTAATCAAACCCACTGATAAGATAGTACACTAATGCAGTTCAGGATGCAAAACTACCAGGCAGTTTTCCTTACAAAAATCAACATTGTGGCCTTTAATCATACATTTTGCTACAACTAAATTTTAGATCAGATAAAGGTTGGATTCACGCCGATTAACAAAATAAATGTTGATGTAAAAATATAGTGATATACAACAGGTACTTACATCTGCATTGGAGTATTGAGAATTCCTGCAAGAGTCTTTCCTCACAGACGATACCAGTGCAGAAATTCTTCTATCTGTTAAGCTTATTTTCTAAAAGAACGATGGGTAAGAAACATGTAGAAAATATGACCAGCATGCTATAAAATTTCATGATGCAAGGATACGCACACGCTTCTTAGAATGGAGTAGACATATTTTTGCTGGACTGGAGCGGACTAGTTCTTTGGCCACTGGAATCTGCTTATTATCAGTAGGAGTTGGGTTTCTCTGTGCTGGAGCAGTATCTATAAAAACAGGAGTTGGTTTATTATCTCCTGGCATTTGGATCTTTTGCAAAGACCTGGTTTGTAAACCTTCAGATTCTAACATAGTCATCTTCCCCTTGCATGCCTTGTATAGAAGACTGGTGCTTCAATTATAAAACATGCTACAGCAGAGAGATGCAATAGGTACTGAAGAATAGAAAGGCATGACATATTGACATGTATTCCCTCCATCCAGAAAAAAATGGATGTGTCTAGGCGTATTTTAGTTCTAGATACATCCTTTTTATCCATTTTGGCAACATGTAATCCGGACGGAGGGAGTATGGTGTAAGAGCTAGGGATACGACAAGACAACACAGTAAAAAAACACTAGTTGAATGTAAAAGGGATAATTAGATTTATGCCCCTAGTTGTGTCCCACTCGTCTGTTTTACCCCTAATTCCCAAAAGTCACCGGTTTTGTCCAAGTCACTTTGCTCCTCTTATGCTTTTGCCCTTTGACCGTTTGACCGTCAGTTTGAAAACTTCATAACTAATTCATACTGAATCAGAAAAATGCAAATAAGATACCAAAATGTTCAGAAAAACATCACCTATATGTCAGTGTCATTTGCATTCATTAAAAAAGTGTTGGAAAATGCACATCCGAGTTTTAGCTCTTTTGATACCACCATGAATAGTGAACTCTAAAAAAATCAAAAAAATTCAAAAAAAAAATATGGTGGCAAAGAACAACAAATGTTCTAAGTGCTTGCCAAGTTTCATTAGGGAACGACATTCGTGGAAGTAATGGCAAAAAAATAATCTATTTTGGAGTGCTGATTGTTTTTTTTGCCGCGGCACCCGCGAATGTTATTCCCTGATGAAACTTGGCAGTCACTTAAAACATTTGTCATTCTTTGCCACCAATTTTTTTTATTTTTTTGAACTTTTTTAGATTTTACTATCCATGGTGGTAGCATAAGAGCTAAAAATCGGATGGGCACTTTCCAACACTTTTTTCATGAATACAAATGACACTGACATGTAGGTGATGTTTTTCTGAACATTTTGGTATCTTATTTGCATTTTTCTGATTTAGTATGCATTAGTTATGAAGTTTTCAAACTGATGGTCAAATGGTCAAAGGGTAAAAGCATAATAGGAGCAAAGTGACTTGGACAGAACCAGTGACTTTTGGGAATTAGGGGTAAAACAGACGAGTGGGACACAACTAGGGGCATAAATCTAATTATCCCAATGTAAAACTGTATGCTAGCTGAATACGTATGGAAAAAACTAAGGCAACATACACGTGTATGATTGGGAAACTAAGATGGCATTGCAATAGAGCACTAGGACTGCACTTCAATGTAAAAAACATGGTATGGTAGACAGATGAAGTACATACTGATGAATAACAATGCATAAGATATTCAGAAGCATGATGTCCAAATTAAGCAGATGGCATTGTGATAGAGTAGAATGACAGTATTTGAATTTGAAAACATGTTATCATGAATGGAATAGGTACTGAAAAAAAGGAAGGCATGACATACTTACATGCATGATCAGCATGCTAAGCACATGGCATTGAAACAGAGTAGATACACTCCAGGACATTATATGCATGTTCTACCCATATCACGGGCCAAGTCAGAGCAAGGACCTTGTGGGGTGAAGAGGATTCAACATCTTTCTGCAAGTCTTCTGAAGAACTGCCTTTACATGTTCCATCATATTGGGTATCATTGACATCAAGTTTATTGGCCTTTACCTTGCTCCGTGAGGTTCTTGTGGATATATCAGTGTGTGCAATTATATCTGACATGCATGGAAGACAACTAGTAGTTAGATTTATGTAATGAGTGCTTGTAGGAGACTACATAAATAGTAGGACTGGGGTTAACTAGCAGCAACAGGTCTCAAAAACTAAAGGGAGAACACAAATGAAAGCTACAGAATATGTATCGTTTGTACTCGAGATTAACTAGATGGCACACAAAAGTATTAGAACAACATAGGTAATACTAGAAGTGGTATAATACTATAATCACCAGCCTGTGGGATAGCATTGGCTGATGGATGATAACTATGGAACAACGTTACCTGAAGAACAAGTATCTTAGCTGAACTATGGAACAACGTTAACTCCTGAACAAGACCCGTAAGAGATCAGCATGAATATACAGTGAAACGTGATAATCTATTTTCCATGCTTAGATGAATAACAAAGCCATAAATGTTGCACACAAGTAAGATGAGGGTACAACCTATCTGCCCGCCATCCATAGGAGTGAGCATCATGTGCTGACTTGTCGATGGCCCTGCAGTTGTTGTGGCTGTCCATGTCAGGCACGCGCATTCGATGCGGGGAACTGTTGAGTGGGGACTATAGCTCCCTTCTGGTGTATGCTTCCCTTGTTGGAGCAGCTGTGGTGAGTCGGAAGACGGTGTGGCTGAAGATGCAGATAACGCATAATGTTAAGAACGACACATCTCTTCGATCTGAAGAAATACACTAAGAGATCAACAGCAAGGTACGAGAGTGGTCACACGTCTGTTGACTGAATACTAAATTGGGGTCACACGATTTTATTTTATTTTGGTACTCTCCGATCTACGCCGGATGGCTTGATGGCCGTCTTGTGCCTCCCGGCTGACACTGTTAGGAATCTTCCCCGAAAAGCCAGCGACCAACGGCAGAGCAGCTTGCCTCCGCCGTCCGTGGCCCCGGCCAAAACCCCGCCCCCCGCCCCACCACACTGCCATGGTTGCGCCGCCCCCGGGCCAATCCACAAAGACTCCCCGTCATCCAGATCCGGCGGCGGCAATACCTTCAACCCACGCAACTCTAAGATAGCCATCTAAGCGCTGCTTCCGCGGCGAACTTGTGACCCCGCACCCTTACGTTAGACACCAGCCAACCGGCAGCCTAGGAGCTCCGCCGCCTCGAGGGGTGCTACTTCCCATCGGGAATCGATTGGCCCAGAATAAAAATTCAAAGTCGGTGAGGCCGGCGCGGTTGCGGTGGCCACCGGTGGCAGGGAAACAGCGATGCCGCGATGGTCGACGGCTACGGGGAAGCAGCACCGGGACTCTGGACGGATCCAAAGTTGGAGCCGCTCCGGCGCCGTGAACAATGGAGGGGGTGAATCGGCTCCGGTACGGTTCACGCGGCCGTCGTTGAGATAGCTCCAGCAGCACGGAGTAAGAGGCACACGACCCAGTGCACGACAGCAAATGGACAGCGTCTCCGGCATTAGGGAGGAGGGCGGCTGTGAAATTGGTGCGGTGGGGGCGCCATGGAGAAGGGAGCTTCCGGGGAGAAGGTGATTTGGCGCCCACGAGGTATGAATGCGGGGGGGGGGGGGAATTGGGAGGGGAGTGGAACCATGTTTTACGGACGCATTTGTCTGAAATGTGAGGGGGAGTTACAGTTCTACCCCTGCCTTTAGGCTTCTCGGCTTGGGTCTGTGTACTGAGGGTCGGGGATAGTAGAGTAACTTTGCTTGTCCCCAAATAGTGGGCGGGAGCGATTTCGGGCGAGGAGGGCGTGTTTTGAAATATAGTGGGCGCGAGCGATTTCGGGCGAGGAGAGCGTGTTTTTGAAATAGTGGGCGCGAGCTATTTCATGCGAGGAGAGCGTGTTTTGCCGACCATGGTTTATGAATTATTTGGCACATGTCATTTAGGCCGAGGAGAAAGCGCGCTTGGATGAAGTTACAAACCTACCCTCGATGTACAACGGGCCAATTAATGTTTCTCCCACATAGGACGATAATTTCGTGTCTCCCATTTATTTGCTCGGGCAAATTCCACCGAGCAGAGGATGTTTAACGTTTCGTTCAAAATTTGGGAGAACGAGCATCCACGTCTACCTTACCAAGTCGATTCGAATCAAATTTTGAAATATTAGCTTGCCACTTCTTTTTTAGATGGAGAGATGATGCTCGGGAGTAATGTGTTTTTACATGCTCGTTGCTAGCGATTTACTATATGACAAATAGTTGACCCACTCAAAAACGGGAATCAAACCCAAAATAAAATATCTCGATTCAATGTAATAGCTCGTTCACCAGGTCAAAATAGTGAACTAAATCCAAAATTGAACACCTCAATCGAATAGCATGTTGTACAGTATGATAGTACTCCAGGAACATGTTGAAAGTCAAATTAACGAACTTGTTTGATATACGCATATATCCGTTCATGTGTGGATTGCAAACAAGATGTTCTCCAATTTAAATATTTGAATGCATGTTTATATCGAAACATGGTTTATATCAGTCTTTGATGCATAAACGCGACCTCCCCCTCTCCCGGACTCCTGCTCTCTCTCTCTCTCGCCGACAATCTTCAATTTTGTCGCACGCATCCAACACACAAACCTTGTTGGTCCCTCTCGCTTTCTCTCCATCTCTCTCTCTCTTTGTGTGTGTGAGTGGGGGGGGGTCTTTCTAGTTCGCATGCATATATACTCCATCTATAGGTCTCTCTCACACACTATGTATGATTCTCTAGTCCAAGCTAGATATCTTGGGTGCACTCATCGTACACACACAAATTCCTTGGCTCATTGCCCGTAACTCTCTCACACACCACTCTGTCGTCTCGGAGCTCTTCCCCCTCTCTCTCAAACACTCCATCTACCTGGGTCACACATACACATGCATATCTCACTCGCACTCGATAGGCCCATCTAAAACTCTATCTCTCTCCCTCGTTCTCTCTCCATCTCACACGCACACACACACAATCTCATGCCTAGCTAGCCAAGTATGATGGTCTCTCACTCAATTGTAGGCACACGCAGTCCCCCCTATATGTATATGACTAGCTAATCTTAGTCTCCATCACAAACATGTGCATGGTCTATCTCGATTTCTCTCGGGGCATCTTTCTATCGCGCACGCACCTCCCTCGATCTCCCACCCATATAGTCCCCTCACGATCTCGAGGGGGTCTCTCTATCACAAACACACCCTCTCGCCCTCCCCATGCATCCATGTTCTCCATGTGTCCCTCTCGGCCTTTGTTCCTTGTTGGCCAGACCTCTATTGGACATGTGCTATAGGGGTGTCTCTCTCCGTTGCAAACAATCACACACTAGCTATCTTTGTGTATCTCCTCGCCTCGCTTTTCTACTCGGAGATGCATGCGTGATATGTTCGCCTAAGAAACGAAAAATCACACTCTCTCTTTAATTCATCGTTTGTTGTCACTTTCTCTTTCACACACATACTCTTTTTGCACACTTACTCATTCTCCTTCACACGCACTTGATCCCTCTCGACTTAGGCACTCTCCTCGGTCCATAGAATATTGATTTATTGAAAAGTCAAACATCACAAAGTTTGACCATGTACGTGGAGAAAAACAATTACATCTAGAACGGCAAACATATACCATTAGATTCACCATGAGATGTAGTTTAGTATGATGTATCTTTGGTATTGAAGATATCAATAACATTTGTGTAAACCTGATCAAAGTTTCCAAAGTTTGACTTCTAAAAAAATTACATGCACTGCATTATCGAGCGGATGGAATATCTCTTTCCCCCTCTCAGCTATCTGACGCACCACTCAGCCTTATCGGGGCTCCTCGATCTCTCTCAAACTTTATATCTCCCTGGTTCACACATACACATGTCTTGCTCATGCTATACATATAGACCCATCCAACACTCTCCGCCCTTGTTCTCTCTCTATGTGACACGCACCCCCCTAATAAGTACCATAATCCCTCACTCCATCATAGGCGCAAGCACTCCCCCCTAAGTATGATTATCTCTCACTAGCCATCAGGAACACATGTATTGTATCCTTCCATCCATACGTCTATCTCGATATCTCTCGGGGTATCTTCTATCGCGCACACACCTTGCCACTCGATCTCCCACCCATGTAGTCCCATCACGATCTCCAGGGGATCTCTCTATGACAAACATACACTCTCTCCTCCCCATGTCTGCATTTTCTCCGTACGTCTCTCTCGACCTCTCTCCCTTGTTTGTCAAACCCCTTTTGGCCACGTGCTAGGGGTCTTGCTCTCTCGGTTGCAAACAACCACACACTATCTCCTCACCTTGCTTCCGTTATCGAAGATGCATGTGTGATATGTTTGCATAAGACACACGTTTTTTCTCGAGTTTTATCGAGTGTTGTCCATGTCTCTTTCACACACGCACACACACATTTTTCACTCACTCTTTCTATTTCACTCTCTCTCTCTAGTTAGGGACTCTCTCACGTCCATAAGCATATGGATGTTTTGAAAAGTCAAACCTCAGAAAAGTTTGACCAGGTATATGTGGAGAAAAACATTTACATCTAGAAAGATCATTAGATTCATCACAACATGTACTTACTTCATACTATCATTTATCTTTGGTATTGTAGATATAAGTAATTTCTTTATAAACTTGGTCAAAGTTTCAAAAGTTTGACTTTTAAAAAAATGTTGGAACTACATTATCGAACGGAGGGAGTATCTCTTTCTCTCTCTCTCTCTCTCTCTGCTATCTCTTACGGGCCTCCCCTCTCACACGAACATTCTATACCGACGGATTATACGCTCACTGTGTCAGCGTATAGCTCCGTATATTGTTTAGTTGACCGGTCAACCAGTCCACATACTGCCTTGTCAGCTCATGTTCTGTATCTTCGTGTGCTGGCCCATGTGGTAGTGGGTGAAAATAAGTAAACTAGAGGCCCATCTGACGCGCGGTGAAGTAAACAAAGTTGAAACCACTCGGGGTAGCACCCCGCACGCTAGTAAATTGAGGGCGCATTGAGGACACACTTCTTCCGCGTGGAGGACGCACTCGCGCACAATTCACCACTGCGCGGCGGCATGCACAGAAGGACGCACTCGCGCACACCTAGCACACAACACACACCAGCACACGTGTACACCGGCGTCGCCGCCGGTTGAGATGGGCGGTGAGGCAGCCAACAAGCAGAGGCGGCTCAAGCCAAAACCACATATGGCGAGCCTGGACTTCATCAGCAGCCTCCCCGACGACATGCTGCTCGTCATCATCGGCCTCCTCCCCACCAAATCTGCCGTGCGGACCACCCTGCTCTCCCGGCAGTGGCGCCCCCTCTGGCGCCGCGTCCCCCTCAACCTCACCGTCGACAGCTGCCTCTGCGACGGGGATTGCAAACGCATGGCCGTAGTCTCCAAGATCCTTTCATCGCACCCTGGGCCAGCCAGACGCCTTGACATCCGCATGTTCAGTACCAACTGCAAGGTCCAACCCAAGTTCGACGATCGGTTCTTATCCCCGGCCCTAGATCAGCTCGAGGAGCTCAGCTTTGAAGCTGGACGATGTCGCTCTCTGCCGCCGTCCGCGCTCCGCCTCGCGCCAACGCTGCGCCGCGCCAGCTTCAGCTCCTGCTATCTTCCCCAGATTAATGTCGCGCCCGCCCTTCTTCTCCCTCAACTCAAGCAGCTCGACCTCTTCGACATTGTCATCTCGAAGAAGGCTATGGAGCACCTGCTCCGCAGCTGTAGTGCGCTCGAGTACCTTTGTCTTGAGCAGATCCACGGGTTCATTAGCCTCCACATCGCCTCGACGAATCTCCGATGCATCTATGTGTCTTGCTGGCCCCGAAACAAGACATCAATTGGGAAGAGATCACTCCAGCTGTTCCATGTTATGGTCACTGAGAATGCGCCTTTCCTTGAGAGATTGGTTGTATCGGATCTAGAAGGTCCAACAAAAATCAGGGTCATTGACGCGCCGAAATGGACAGCGTTGGTGCACTCGTCTGCCAAATTCTCCGAACTCTTTATTCGATCCGTAATCGTTCAGGTACAACACTCATCTTCTTCTCCGTCTTCTTGAAATTCACATTTTAAAATTTATTCTTGATGTATTTACGACCGTCTTCCAGAAAATGATTCCCACAACCTTGACCCAATCTATGCGCACAGTGAAGATCTTGGCAATAAAATCTATCGGCCCCAATCTGGATCAAGTTGTTGGATTCCTTACATGCTTTCCGTGCACGGAGAAGCTACTGATCGAGGTGAAACTTCTTTCCTATTAGTAAACGGTAATCACAACGTAGCTCAAATTTTTCGTAATTTTCCCAAATTACGATGACAAGTGTAGTGTTCAAAACTGCATCTACGCACTGCACCGAAAGAAATGTTTTAGTATTTTTTCTCACGCGATCACCTGCATCGTTTTTTGTTGTACTACTATAGTAGCCTAGGCTAGTCATAGTGGAAACTAACTTAGACTACTCCAGTAACTCTATGGTTACCCTAAGAGCAAGTACTACCTCCGTCCTGGTTTACTATTCCTATTTTGTAGTATCAAAATTTGACCATAGATTTAACTGACAAAATGTTAATGCATGCCACTAAGAACTATATCGTTGGATTCGTATTTGAACATAATTTCAAATGGTGTAATTTTTAGTGACATGCATTGGCATTTTCTTACATAAATATATGGTCAAATTTTTATACTAAATAAGAGGTAGTACAAAAGTGGGCTATAACGTCCCTCCACTATGTAGGCCAAAACACGTGCCAAATTCACTTGTGATGCATTTGGCATCGATGCCCCTCCATTGCTCACCTGGTGCCCCAATCTGGATCACCTACTTTGCTCCGGTGCCAAATTAACTCACGCAATGAAAAAACACTTGCGTTGGAGAGAGAGAGAGAGAGAGGACTGAGGCAATAAAGAAACACTTGTTTGGGAGAGTGAGAGGCTGGTGTAGTTGGTTTGATTGATTTTTTTATACATGCGGGTCTGTGTGCACAATGATGCCAACTCTCTCACATCGCGAGAGCGTTGCCAAAATCTTTTGATTTGACATCGATGCGTATTATGTGGCATACTTTTTTGAAATATGGCATCGGCCACATAGTGGAAGGCAAAAAATGCCCAAGCTCTTCACGTACTCCTAGGTAAATGAGAGGAAAGAGAAGAGAGAGAGAGAGAGAGAGAGAGAGAGAGTGAAAAAATATCACTAGCCAGCCAACCCTATCGTATGAGCGAATGATATTGGTACCTCTTGATGACACGACAATCTTATACAGCCAGCTGCTCTAATATGTTCTCTTCTTTTGCAGATAAAGAAGACCCAAAAGTGGAAAATGTGCTGCACTATAACAATATCATCGAATGCCTTGATCTCCATCTTACAGAAATTGATTTGATCGACTACCGAGGCAGCACATCTAAGATTAAATTGGCCAGGTTCTTTGTTCTGGAGGCAAGTGTGCTCAAGGTAATGAGGTTTGGCATTCTCTGGCGCAACAATGAATGGCGTGCTGATCACCGCAAGCGTCTAAGCCTAAATGACAAAGTCTCCGCAGAAGCTGAATTTGTTTTTGAAACATCAAGTGGCCAGAGACTCGAAAACTTATTTTCCCATTAGTGACTTGTCAGAGCGTTGGATTTTAGTTTGTGCGATAATGCTGCATCCACCTAAAGTAACGAAAGTTCTTACGTAAACTTCCTAGTAATTCCCTCTTCGTAGGTGCAGCATTACTCCTAACATTTGTAATATCAGTTTGAAACTTGTAATATTGCCGTGTCCTATTCCTGTGTTTTCAAAATCCTGCGAATCAAATAGGTCCTAAGTTGGTGATGATGTTGTGCCTGCCATCTTTCACCAATAGCCGTCGGATCTAGATCTGATGCATACAAACCAAACTTCTCCAGTTTTGCAAAAAGATGCCCGCACTTGTTCCCTATTTACAAACAACTCCTTGTCTCTCACAATCAGCCTTATCTCCTCCCCACCACATCTAGAAGGCCATGGAAAAATCTGGCGCGATGGCCGCTGCCGGCGCCATCCACCCGCCAATCTTGGTGTTCCATGCAATGCACGGGCATCTACGCACGGGAAATTATGTCGAACACGGCTAGTTGTAAGCAGGCTAGGTCTACAGCCATGATGATAGTGACTGCAGACGGTGAGGCTGACTATGGTATGCCGAACACGGCGCCTGTACTCAGGTGTCATCTCTGGCGTAGGGTCTTGTCACTTCACTGTGAGGAGCAACACGTAATAATTTGACCAACAGGTAGTACAGTGCTACTACATTGGTAGTACTACTACTAGTACTAGCACCACCGTCTGGATTTAGTAGTACTACCACATCCATTTGGATTTAGTATTTGACTAGCAATATCCAGTAATGCATGTCACAAAAATCGTACTACTCCCTCTGTAAATAAATACCTGGTGTATTGTTTTATTCCTATCGGCAATATAACTTAATGCCTTTTTCCTACTTAATAGGATTACATGCAACGAACTAACCACTGCATGGAGGGGGACGGGCATTGAAAGCATGCACGGGCATGGAGGGGGACGCAACTTCATTGACTTACTGCACCTGCCTTTGGGTGTATGACACGTGGGCCCAACGGGTGGCTGGCCAACCTGTCATACAGCCAAAGGCAGGTGCAGTAAAGGGGCGAGGAGTAGATGGCCAACATGCGCGTGAATTCAACGCAGTCTGCACTTCTCATATAAAGGCTCCCGCCAGTCCACTCTATGAAATCCTACGCACCTACGCACCCAAGGGCAAGAGTGATCACTCCAATCACAAGATTAGTTGACTAGAAGCTAGACCCGTGGAGGCGATGAGCGCGAGCATCAGCCGGCAGTGCCAGATGGTCCACGACACCGGTCTGCGGCCCGGCACCGAGGAACGTTTCCAGGTACTGCTTGAGGCCGCCAGGGCGAGGGGCCGCTTGGACGACAGCTTCGTCTCCTTGTTCGATGAGGTCCTCGTCGGCTTCCTCGACAAGTTCACCATCGTCAAGAAGCTCGCGGACGACCTTGACGTACGCCTCCAGCCCACGCGCCTAGGCTCTGTGATGCCTGCCACCCTCAACGGCCTCTATGATGACAACCTCTTCGACGCACTAGTGGCCCTGCAACTGCCCGCCGTCGCGCCAGAGAATGTCCACCTCGAGGCCGCGCTCGCCGAGCAGCGCCTGGCCCAGCAAGACACCATCGACATAATCACCCACGTCGACGCGCAAATCGTCCACAAGGACTACTACATGCAAGAGGAGGACGATAGGATGCTGGCCTTCTTGGACCGTAGGGCAACCTTGGACGGCATTGTTCAGAAGCACGTTGAGCTTGCCGCCAACGCCACTGCTCCTCACACATCGGTTGGTGACCCGGTGCACTAGGGCGTGAGGATGTCGTTGATGGATCCGTATGTATCTTTATCTTTCCGTCAAATCCATGTAGTAGTATGTGGTACTACTAGTAATTATCTTACCTTTCGCATCAACTTCATAATTTTCCTACGTACTCCATGCATGAACCGCGCCAGAACCAAACTTCTCATTACTCTAGGGAAAATCGTTATTTCTATCTATCGGTTGCGCCATGGAGCAGAACCAAATTTTACAAGTTACAAGTTCAAAAGGAAAAGCCTGCCGTGTTCGCGTCGCAACCCCACACGGTTGGTCCGGCACGCCGCTCAAGGGGGGATGCGTGTTGTGTTGCATTTTCAGTTACAAGTGGGACCGCAGTTGAGCAAACCGACTATCGGCAAACCCCCACCCCGCCCACCGTGCGATGGCTGAGAAAACAGGAGGGAGAAGAGATGGCTGTAGCACGGACTCCAAGAAAATTGGTGTCGGATGGGACTCGTGTGGGTGGCGTGTGCCGTACTGCTAGACATGAATGCTAGTTATGGCCCATGCCACCCCACTATATCGAGGTGCTGGTTACGTAGAACAAATTTCCTGGAGTCCGTGCTCAGCCCTCCTCTATCTCTCTTCTCAGCCAGCGAGCAGACGCGCGGAGCCCATCATCTGTTTGCTCATATGCGGTCCCACATGTCAGTGAAAACGCAAGAGGACCCACTGAACCTGCACATCTTTCACCTCGACGTGCTGGTGATGAAAAACAAATCTAGTAATGATCTTCGGTGGCCGCTTTTGGAGTTACTCAAGAGTAGTAAGATTCTATTTACAGTTTAACCCCAGAGGCACATCACGTGGCTTCAACTACCACTCTATTTTCTTGCATGACACGACCTGGATGCTGGATGTCCCATGTGTCGGCAAAAGGAGGAAGAACTCGACCAAATCTTCGGTTGTGCTCTCGGATTAGACTAGTTGTGCCAACTTAAAATTTTATTGTGTAGAATGGATGCAAGTTTTGGTATTGGGAAGAAGAGTACAACGATATATTGATATAGCGCAATTTAGTAGATGTTCTAGCACTTTTAGCTAGCATAGAGGCTAGAGATGAGACTAGTGCACTTGTTGATAGAATAGAGGCTAGACACGTCTACTTCTTTACACTCGAAGAAGAAAGAAGCACGCAAGATCGAGCCTCCGCAGATCAACAATGAATGCATCGAGAAGGCACTAATCCAACTTACAGGAGCAGTTATGGAAGTTGGATATCTTCTAAAATGTATTCTTGTGGTTCTTGTTTTCTTTGGTCTTGCTTTTCTAGTCAAAATTTTGGTGATGTATTTCCATGTACCAAAAAATCAATGATGAAAAAAAGATATGTGTTTGCAAAGAAAAATGTATGCGGCCGGGATGCGTCCGCGCGTTCGGCGCACGGTCACCGCATCCGAGAAATGGCCTGGACACGACCCCATTGCCCTACCCAAACGGACAGAATCCGGGCAAAACGGAGGTCCGTTTGGGGTCGGGCATTGGAGTTGGCCTTACAAGTGGGACCGCAGTTGAGCAAACCGACTATCGGCAAACCCCCACCTCGCTCGCCGCGCGATGGCTAAGTTAGAGAAACGACGAGGTTGAAGAGATTGTTGTAGCACGTACTCCAAGAAATATGGTGTCAGATGGAAGTCGTGTTGGTGGTGTGTGCCTTACTCCTGGACGTGAATGCTTGTTCTGGCCCATGCCACCCTACTACTCCTACTACTTATAGTAGTAGTATTGAGGATTCGAGGTGCTGGTTACGTAAAGCGAACACATTAACATATGGCCCACCTCACACTGTGGCCAAATTTCCTAGAGTCTGTGCTAGGTTAAAAAGTGTTCTTTGTGAGGATGGGTGGCTGGTCTCAAGTTTAAAACTTGTTGTATTACGTACGTAGACGTAGAGATAGTGCAGCATGTGAAGCTAGTACAAATAGTGTACTATTGTTGATTGGCCTCATCCAACAACTTGTTGCAATGCACGTACAATTATGTATTCAGAAAATATTTTTTTACCTCGTCGCAGCACCCACTCAGAGAAGCGACTCAAAAGCCATTCATAAATTTAGTAAGTTTATCACAGGCATATTATTTTATTACATACAACAGGTCATCAACCCACAACGACAACGAGGATACATTATAAATACTAAAGTTTTCATCACACAACAAATAACAAGCAATGAAATGAACTTCAACTCAACCAATCCTCCGCGTTGGAAACGCTTGCTTTGAACCACAAGTGATTCTCTGGGAAGGGCCAGCTATTGTCAATCTCGAGACCAACGCAGGACTATTCATAGAGGCTGAAGCGGCCTACTATATCACGACCAGGGTAGGGAACCACCTCAATGTCTGACGTATAGATACAGTTGCTTCTCAAAAATGGTAGTAACATTGTGTCAACAGGAGTTGGATCTCCTTTCACCATCATTGGATAGTTTTGTCCAAGGAAGAGCGAGTTTGCTCCAAGACTATCAGTACTGTACCAGGGAGAAGGTGTTGGCGCTAGCACACTAGTATCCACCCCGAATACCATGCAACGGGTGTTGGAATAGGTCCGGAGAGTGCGACCATGGGAGACAACACCTGCTCCCTCAGTAGTAACATCAACAGTGGACTGTATACAGACAAGAAGTGGTGATCCATTGGAATTAGTTGCCAGCCGCGAGTGAGCATATGGGCCCTGCTCGTCCTCATGCTCGTGATCATCACCATCGTCATCTCCCCCTTGGTTATAAATTTTTTCAAGTATAGGTGGTGGAATTTTCACAGGACCATGGAAACACAAGAAGAAGGTTAATTAGTAGAGAAGGGAAACTTGCTAACTCGCATGCATGTGGATGAAACAATTATAATTACGGTGGAAGACAAACGTACCGAAACTACGAGGATCCCATGCAAAAATAGTGCCACGAGTGGTGGCAGCAAACACAAGACCCTCGTATTCAATTGCATCACAGTACACACCCGTGTATAGAAACTAATTTTTGAGCAATATCCATCCAGTCGAACCACGAAGGGCGGCAACAAACTTGTAGAAGATGGCAACAACTTGATAGTTCTTGTAATTCCAAGAGCGGTTGGGAACTCGAGAAATTGCTATCTTCCGTAGACGACAGTCACCATGATCATATTTGAACGTACGTAGATCATCTGTGTGCTCAACCTCAGGGCACTCGGAGATTTTTGGAAGTGGAATCCGCTGACGAGTGTACACGTTCACAAGTTCCCACTCGCAATTGTACCCAATATAAACAACCCAATCTCCATTTGCGCCTGCCCAGGCCTTGCCCTCAAGCGATGGCATCTTAACATCATACATATCATTATCAAGCGACATCAACTTGCACAAGGTGAGGCTTCCCTCGTCCCTGCGCCAGTCAGCAGGGTCACGGCGAAGAAGATAGGGGAGATCAAACCGCTCCTGGACCCTTGGGTTCCTTGTAATGATGTTATTAGTTGAGTCGAGAATGGTCTTGAACGAACCCGCCATGCTAGCCGAGGTGATGACGTCGCACCGATCAATGAGTTCCCCCACCACGTCATCTTTCAGATCGGGGCAAGAATAACGGGGTCGTTTCCGGCTTGTTCCCTCCATGGAGAAGACGATCGAACAATGGCAGGAGGAAGGGTGAAGGCAAATGGAGGAGGGAGGAAGAGCGTGCGACAACAGTTCCAAATCGAGAGGGAAAGGCGAAGAGTTGGTGGACGGTTGCCAGTTTGCCACGGTACACGAAGAGGCGCCCCAGCCTACACGTCCTTTCGGAAATTGTACAAAAGGACTCGCCGTCGTCTCACTGACATTTTAGAACGGGACCACATGTCAACGAAACATGGTGTGTAATTTCTCATGCAAAATGCGATCTGGCGCGTTGGCCCGAGGTGCCGCATTAGTTATCGACCTTTATTTTTTTAACATACAATCTGAGTGGATAGCTCCTGTGGTCATCACACGTGAGCGGATATATAGGTGGTCTAGGTGGGCAGGCGGCAACAATCTAAGTGCTAAAAGAGTTGATCTCGAAAAAAGAGTTGATCCAATGCTTGGTTTTGTTTGGATTTTCCAACTATGACCATTGGATAGAGTGAATCAATGGCTTACGTTCAAAGTTATTCTCATACTATAGAATGGTATAGGAACATGGAGAGATTTGGTTGATTTTATATCGCTGAATAATATAAAATATTATGAGTGCAGACGCTCCACCCCAAGGTTTGTAGCTCCTTCTCGGTCGTCGGGAATCTATGTTCTTCCACTCTTTCATTTAAGACATGAGCTTTGTTCATCCTGTTGCCGACACGCGGGACATATATATGCCTCCATTTTACAAAATCATAATATTTGCCTCCATGACACGCGGGACATCTAGCATCAAGGTGGCGTTTCATGCAAGAAAATGGAGATATGCAGTGCGTAAGTGAGTCGTGCACTTCGATGGCACCTAGTACTACGCAATAATTTTTCTCCTCAATGGCACATGAATAGTGCACGTACTCAATGACAGAGCACAGGATGGTAGCCATGGACATGGCCGACCCTTTTTGAAGAGAGTACTAATAAATACGTAACTTTGATGTGTCCCGTCAACTCGCAGAACGACGAGAAGCTTTCTTACTACGCCTTCTCCCTCGCCAACGCGTGTGCGGTGGCTCGCAGCACGAGGAGAAACTTTTGCTTACAAGCGGTGGTCGTGCAGCAGTTCATTTTGTGTCAGATTGCTAGAAGTAGTACAATACCATCATTATTGTTCGACTTCCGGAAGAGGAGAAGAGCCAAGCGCAAGGTCACCTAACAACCTAGTACAGTACTACTACAGCCAAAGCTGGTCCACCTTTTTAGAGCATGGTTAATTAATATAGGTGAATCTTGCAGCGGCACATTATTTAGAGCAAGTACTCTCTTCGTAGGATCAAAGGAAGTGAAACAAAAGTTGGAGTGGATGCTAGATTGCCAATTAAAGCATGATTACATAGGAAAAAAATCATATAGCATTCTATCCTATGAATCAAACGACCAATGTAGGAAAATTATGAGGGGGGTCTCTCCAATAGTGTTCCTCGGCTCGCACCTAGCATCACGTGGTCGAACTTGGAGTCATTCATCTGGTACACGTGGCATCTCAGATCTGGTACTCCAATTTTTGGTTGGCTTTGTGTGATGTGGCAACTTCATATACTAACCGGATGCTGGCTATACTACTACGGTACTCACACTCCAAGAAGTGACTCAAAAACCATTCATAAATTGAGTCTATGACACGCATTTGAAAATGTACCATTCATTACATACAAAAGGTCATCAACACACAACGACAACGATGATACATGTTGGATTATAGATTATTTCCAACAAAACATTCCAGTAAATACTGAAGTTTTCATCACACAACAAATAACACACAATGAAATGAACTTCAACTCAACCAATCCTTGGCGTTGGAAACGCTTGCTTTGAACCATAGGTGCTCTGGGAAGGGCCAGCTATTGTCAATATCGAGAGCAACGCAGGACTGATCATCCAGGCTGAAGCGACATATATCAGGAGCAGGGTAGGGAACCACCGCAATGTCCGAGGTATAGATACATTTGCTTCTCATAAATGGTAGTAACGTTGTGTCAACAGCAGCTGGATCGCCTTTAACCATCATTGGATAGTTTGGTCCAAGGGAGAGCGAGTTTGCTCCAAGACTACCAATACTGTACCAGGGAGAAGGTGTTGGCGCTAGCACACTAGTATCCATCCCGAATACCCTGCAGCGGGTCTTGGAATAGGTCCGGAGAGGGCGACCATGGGAGACAACACCTGCTACCTCAATAGTAACAATCACAGTGCACTGTATACAGACAAGAAGAGGTGATCCATCGGAATTAGTTGCCAGGCGCCACTGAGTATATAAGTTCTTCTCGTCCTCATGCTCGTGATCATCACCATCGTCATCTCCCCCTTGGTTATAAAATTTTCCAAGTATAGGTGGTGGAATGTTCACAGGACCTTGGAAACACAAGAAGAAGGTTAATTAGTAAAGGGAAACTTGCTAACCCGCATGCATGTGGCTGCAACTATAATTACGTTGGAAGAAAAACGTACCGAAACTACGGGGATCCCATGTAAAAATAGTGCCACAAGTGGTGGCAGCAAACACAAGATCCTCGTATTCAATTGCATCACAGTACTCATCCGTGTACAGAAACTAATTTTTGAGCAATATCCATGGACGAACCATGGAATCAGTAACGACAGCAACAAGCTTGTCGAAGATAGCAACAACTTGATAGTTCTCGTAATTCCAAGAGCGGTTGGGAACTCGAGAAATTGCTATCTTCCGTAGACGACAGTCACCATGATCGTATTTGAACGTACGTAGATCATCTGTGTGCTCAACCTGAGGGCACTCGGAGATTTTTGCAAGTGGAATCCGCTGACGAGTGTACACATTCACAAGTTCCCACTCGCAATTGTACCCAATATAAACAACCCAATCTCCATTTGCGCCAGCCCAGGCCTTACCCTGAAGCGATGGCATCTTGACATCACACGTATCGTTATAGAGCGGCATCAACTTGCACAAGGCGAGGCCTCCATCGTCCACGCCCATGCGAACAGGCTTATAGCAAAGAAGATAAGGGAGATCAAACCGCTCTTGGACCCTTGGGTTCCTTGTAATGATGTTATTAGTTGAGTCGAGAATGGTCTTGAACGAACCTGCCATGCTAGCCGAGGTGATGACGTCGCACCGATCAATGAGTTCCCCCACCACGTCATCTTTCAGATTGGGGCAAGAATAACGGGGTCATTTCCGGCTTGTTCCCTCCATGGAGAAGACGATCGAACAATGGCAGAAGGAAGTGTGAAGGCAAATGGAGGAGGGAGGAAGAGCGTGCGACATCAGTTCCAAATCGAGAGGGAATTGCGAAGAGTCGGTGGATGGTTGCCAAGTTGCCACTGTACATGAAGAGGCGCCCCGGCCTACACGTCCTTTCGGAAATTGTACAAAAGGACTCGCCGTCGTCTCACTGACATGTTGGAATGGGACCACATGTCAACGAAACATGGTGTGTAATTTCTTATGCAAAATGCGATCTGGCCGCGTTAGCCCGAGGTGCCGCATTAGTTATCGACCTTTATTTTTTTAATGGCGTGCCGTTCGGTTTGGAAGCACGACTAACTGGTACTGTTTGCAGAGAAAATATAAACTACTCTACCACTACTCCACCTCTAGTACTAGTAGTATAAAAAAGATATATAGGCTGGAGCTTCAGAGCTTTCTTGCTAAGGGCTGCCCACTTGCTTCTCACACTATCACCCTCTCTCCAGATCTAAAAAAGACGGCCTCTCTCTCCCTCCTCACCGGTGGTCACAGATCCGCCGGGGAAGAAAAGGACGTGCAGCATTGTCGCACTCGTCATCGGTGAGCGAGGTCACGCACTGACGACAAGGCCGTCCTCTTAGTCCTAGCGCCCGCGCGGGATGGCCTCCGTCCCCAAGCTCGCTGCCCTAGTGCGTGCGGTGGACAACGACCACGAGCGAAGCCACTTACCTCCGACCCTCAGGTATGCTACCTCTTTTCGAACCATACCCTTGTTCTATTGCCCCATCTACCACGTCGCTGCATGTGGATCTTTTTCCACTCCACCATCTTCCCAATTTGCTATCCTCTGCTCTGCTGGTCACGCAGACGAAAACCTTAATTTGCACTATTAAAGGAAACCCTACTTCATGCAGACTAATCCATGTCTGGGTTGAATAAGGAAAGGAAGGGAGACTGTACTGTCCAAGAGAGTAGGCATCGAACCCGCATCTAGGTTGAAAAGGGGAAAATCAGTAGCTAAGGAACGAGTCTCGTGTCTCTTGGTTGAAGAAGGGTAGAAAGGCATGACAACGCAATAGAGAATGACTAGGTCGATCGGTTTGTTGTCCTCACATAGGAAAAAGGTGGCTAAACAGAACAAAAATGGGACGTAATCCACATATGCTGCCTGGATATTTGTTGCTCTGGGCAACCATACCTCCCTCACCACTCTATGCGTCTGTGGAGGTACATCGTATTGGTGCACCCACTGTCCGTATGGGCCTCCCATGCTCTTATTTTCACTTTTTTGCTGTTAGTATAACGCCAGCAGCCAAGTCAAGCAATACTACTGCTAAAGTGATGCCACATTTAACTAATGCCGCACTCAGTCTAATGCCACCGATAAATTTAAGCAATGCCATTTAATGTCACTGGATTATTTCAGGGTTAGGTGTTGATTGTGGATGTATTAAAGATTTTTCAGCTAAGGCATTCTAATGCTGTTGCACAACCAGTATACCAACGATGAAACTTGTTACTACCTTCAGATTTTTGCACCGTTAAAGCTTATAGATTACATACCTCACTTTCATGAGATAAGTTAATTTTTTTGTACAGTGTCACCAAAATGCCAAGGCGCTGATGTCATTTTATTTTGGTTAAACTGCACAAAAAATTATGAAGACAAGAGGAAAGGTCAAGAGTGGGCACCTCCTCCTCCGGCTGTTCTCTTGATTCGTTCGATCAAGTTTTTATGTTTGATCGATTATCAAGATTGGGATAAAAAAATTTAAGGTCCCCCCGAGTTCGAAATGATATTTACCTTGGAGGTACATGGTTTGCAATTTTTTTATACTGTCATTAGTTAATAATGCTAGTTACCTTTAGACTTTTGTATTTGGTTTAATGCTCATGCACAGCTAGTATACCAATGCTGAAACGTGTTACCTTTACATTTTGTATTGTTAATTCTTATAGAAATCTTCTAGTGCTAGAGTTTATTGAAATCTGTTCAGTAAAACCATTGTACTATACCCTGTAATAAAATAACTACTCTACTATTGCACTAGCCACTGGATTAGTGTATATTTGTAGTATTCAAAATTTCGAATGGTGTTGCATTAGCGTATGGACATAAATAAAGTGTGGCAAGCTTTCCCAGATATGTGCTCAAGAAAACTACTACCTGTTTTTCTAAATACTAGACGTTTGGGTACTTTAAATTGAACCGTGAAAATGTCCTTATATTAAGGAATAGAGGGTGTAGAGTTCACTCAACTTATCCCGGTAAAGCTAGTCACACCTTTGTTAAAATTAATGTTCATTATGTTATCGGAGGAGGTCTGTAAGTTTGTCTCTAATGCCTGTCGACTATATACCTGACATCATGATGTAATGTTAAGTCATTTCGTTTTGTATAGTGTCACTGAATTGTCAAGGCGGTGATGGCATTTTATTTTAGTTGAACTGCACAAAATATGCTTAAAAGAAGAGGAAAGGTCAGGAATCGATCATTCTTTTAGAAAGAACTATATATGCCTTTCTGACATCAGCAGCTGTTGCCTTATTTATTCCTTCAAACAGGTGGTTAGAAACAGTCTTGCTACCTTTTCCCATTAAGAAATTGGAATGTTTATATTTGTGAGTCTATGCTTCAACTAGTGCCACTTTTCTAGTAATCACACTTTCAATATCTATGCAAACAGGGATGCTCGATTTTAGTGGAACTGCACAAAAAGTCCAACTGGTTCAACATTAGGAGCATGTTTTCTTCCAAACCTTTATATCCAATTGGTGGCACTATGAGCTGTTCATTATGAAGGTACATGCTTTGCTACTATCTTGCTACTCTTTTTGTACTATCATTAGATAGTAATACTAGTGGTTTGCATGTGAATTTATTGGCAGGGTGGACCTACATTGGAGGTGCGGGACGGGATTCAATGATTGGATGCTCAATTTCGGTTGTATCGATTTCACCTCTTCCATCACTGTGAACATGGATATCCTTGGTCTGATGAAGAATAGGTGCTATATTTCTGCTCTGAACCAGCCAATCAATTCAGTATGAAATTGTCCAGGGGAAAACATGGCTGTATCAAATTGTCCAGTGCAAAACATGACAGATGCTAAGCGGAAGAGACATGTTTAAACCGAAAATACAAGGTGGGGTATATGTTTACTAGCTGCTTGATATTTGTGCAGACAGAGATGTCTGCCCGTTGCTATTTGTCAAACACACAAAGTAACCGCAATTTTGGTTGAACTGCACAAGAGAATAGTATAGTCACTGCATGCAGTGCCATTTGAAAATAGACACAGAAAGATTGGATAGTCACTTCATGGACTGCAGAAAGTAGTATTGTACTATTTATTGGCCAACACTAGGTGCTTCATTGCTTTGGTCTGATTATACAATGGGCATCATTTTGCCTAAGTTAAAGTTTGTATTCCGAAAATAGTCTCGCTGTGTGATCGAGAGAAGACCAAATCATATTGCAGTGGATGTTCCTCCATCATGTGTGGTTCATTCTCATGGTTCCAGCTGTTGGTGAAACCACTTACGTTTGCAAGAGGAATTGTAGACTTCACAAACAAATTTGTCTTCCAGTCTGTACTGAATGTGCCAAGAGAAGCATCCATGTTAGTAGGCAGAACAAATGTTTTTTCTAGATCTTTGCTTTTGGAGCCACATATTTGTATATGATCTATGAATCATTGAGATGCATTAACATGTTGATCTTATGTACGGGAATCATACTAGTTGGTTTTAGTTGCGACGCAAGATCTGAAGTGGCTGATCTTTGCTTTTGGAGCTACATATTTGTATATGATTTGTGAATCATTGAGATGCATTAACAGTTCCTTATTTCTGTTCGCTCAGTGTTTACAAGTTACTAATCGATCACTAGCTAGCCTACTAATGCGCTCCTGGCAGTTTTAGTTGCGACGCAAGATCCAAAGTGGCAATTTTTTGAATAAAAATGCCTACCTCTGAAGAACTGACAAGCTACTCTGAAGAAAATGCCATGCGAATTTGAAGAAACTGCCAGCGAAAACGTTCGCAAATGCCTTATCTACTAGCTAAAGTTCATCAACTAATGCCCTCGGCTGTTACTCGTTGCATGCTGCTCCGCGTACTGGCTGCGAGCGATTTTGAGTGCCTGCATGCAGCTGGCCGTAATTACGGCAGCTAACTGATGCAAAAAAAGATGTGCTTTAATTGTTGCGGGCCTTTTAAATCTGTGGAATCATTATTGACAAGGAGGGAGATGATTCGAGTGCACTTGTTTGACCGTCATGCCGGCGTGCGACCCAGCACGGACGGGACGGGACGGCACAGTCATAATTTCAGTTTCTCTAGTTTTCCACGGCAAGCTGGCGCGCTAAGCCATGCCTGCTTAATTATGCATTGAATTCCGATGACCGTCGCGCTACCTTCTGCATATAAGTACTGTTTCTCGGCCTTCTATGGTGTCACCGTGACCCAACTCGCCCTATCCTCATAAGCCCCCACCGGCCCGAAGTCACTCGCCACTTATCCTCACTCTCGCCACGTCCGCCATGCCCCTGCCCGTACGTGATAGGAGAGGCCGGAGGCGGTCACTGCCGGAACTAGTGTTCGGTTTTTCACCGGAAGGCAGATGGAGGGAGGAGGCATTCTATCGGTCTTTAGATGGCAATGCGGAGATCGAGGACTTGTTGGAGCGTGACCGCCTGGCGGAGGAGCAGGAGTTGTTGGAGCGCGACCGCTTGGCGGAGGAGCAGTGTATTGCCGATTTGCGCCGCCAGCGGGACATGGAGCAGCAGCACACCGACGCTCTGAGTCGCGAGCAGAGCGCCCGCAACTGGGCCGACTACGTGGAGGCCGGCGCCGGCAAATAGCCTTGGAGGCTGTCGGGCATGCACGCGTTCGCGACGCTGATTTTTACTACCAGCTCATCAAGTGGGTTTCCCGCTTAGAAGCCGAAGCTTCGATGGACCACGCCGGCATGGAAAGGGCCAACGTGCACGAGCAACGCGCCCTATCACACCTCTGGCAAGTCCGAGGCGAGGCGGAGGACGCCTGTGCCGGCGTTTAGCATGTACCGCACATGACGGCCGGCATCGTCTAGTTAGCTAAGAGTAAGTTAGTACTTGTACGCTACTAGAGTATTAGTGGGAGTAGATAGTTAACTTGGCTATGATGGTTGTCAACGTGGAAGTTCAGTACTCTATATGTGGATCAG
This sequence comes from Aegilops tauschii subsp. strangulata, assembly GCF_002575655.3. Lineage (NCBI taxonomy): Eukaryota > Viridiplantae > Streptophyta > Magnoliopsida > Poales > Poaceae > Aegilops > Aegilops tauschii. The sequence continues at coordinate 148,054,625 of NC_053037.3, forward strand.
ACCTGTTACTTTGCTCTGAATGTTGAATTCCGTTTGAACGTATGGAATGGGCTGTTATTTTTTTAAATGGGTTGTATTTGTCCTCCACGGGTTTAGAGGCTGACTTGTGGGCCTACCAAGTTGACGCGTACACAATTAGGAGATGATTGTACGTGGAGAGGATGACAGCAGGGACCCGCCAAGGTCATGGCTGTACACAAGCAAGTGCCCCCTTATTTCAAGCCAATAAAAAATGGCTCCTCCTAATGGATTTCTGACATCTGGGTCCCATGCCGTTGTCAACGTAGTCAATAAACGAGAGAATTGCACAACGAGCGGCTGACACCAGGGACCCAGCAGCTCGCCCAGTTATTTTTGTTTTGGGTTAATTTGATAAATGCCACTCCAAATATGGTGTTTCTGAGAAATGCCACTACAATTTCCAAACTTTGAAAAATGCCATTTCATGCCATTTCCAGTGGCATTTTTCGAAGTCTGGAGTGGCGTTTTTCAAAGTTTGCAAATTGCAGTGGCGTTTTCCAAAGTTTGCAAAAATTGCAGTGGCATTTTTCAAAGTTTGGAAATTGCAGTGGCATTTTTATGAATCGCCATAATTGGAGTGGCATTATCTAATTTGTTTTTGAGACAGAAGCAGGGTGTCAACTGGGCTGTGCGGGGCACTCTGGCCTGTCTAGACAACCTTCTCTTTTATGTTTACCACAGACTAGCCCAGTAGTTTTTTTTCTTTCTGAAAATGGCTAGCCTAGTTTTTTTGTGATTTGCCAAGTAAGTCGCTTTGTCAGGCCTGTTGGGCCACAAATCTTTCAAGACGAGGACAGCTTCATTCGGCTGGCCCAGAAATGGCCTATCAGTAATGAGAAATGGGGTGTACATACACATCAAACCGGCAATTAGTTTCAAATTTCTTTTTTTCATTTCGAGATTTGAAAATGCATTAATTTTTATGCGTGGACAATTTGTTGGATTTTATATTGATATACATTTATTTTTAAAATCAGTTTGAATGTGACTCAAAATTTCGGGATTAAAAACAGTTCGGACCGCACCGAAATATGCCAAATTTCGTATAATTTTTTAACTGTGGCCACAATATGGGCTGTAATGCTAACAAAAAGAATATGGGCTCCAAAAAAACCTTAAGAATTAGCAAATGGGCTGTAAATTATTAGAAATAATGGCAGATGGGTTGTATGCTGTTTTCCACAGATTTGAGGCTTTCCTAAAAAAAGGTTGATGCACAAGTAGTGACTGTTGGATGACCATCCAACGGCCGTCGTGCTTCTTCAATCTCTGCTCTTCCTGCTCCAGCCGCTCAAACAAGCGCCGGTGGGACTGCCTGCTCCCTCCTCCCAGCGGCCAGCTATGCTGCCGCTCAGGCCTCACCACCCGACCGTACTCCCATCGCTGGCCTAGCCATCCCTCTACACACCCACACCTGTTGTTATTCTCCGGCGACGGCAGACGAACCAGTAAACCCTCATATAGTCGTACTCCCCTCCGCGTGGGAAACAACTGCCGAGTCTTCCCTGCCTCCGTGTCGTTCCCTTCCTAGGCCTCGCCATCGTCCACCGCCCTGGTGCTCTCGGTGCGGCCTGGTCAACGTGGTCAACGACCGACATGCATCTGAAGTGGACTGTACATGGAGAGGCTGACAGCTGGGTCCACGGCCGCACGCAAGGAAATGCCTCCTTATTACGCACAAAATAATGATTCCTCCACGTGACATCTGGGACCCACCGAAAGGGCCTCTGTATTTCGCGAAAAAATGTTACCGCCGCTGACAGCTCGGACCCACCAGCTATATCTTCGCACGCAAGGAAGTGCCTCCTTATTACGCACAAAAAATGAATACTCCCCCTGCTAGCTGGGACCCAGTATAGTGGCAGGCTGACTTGTGGGCCTACTAAGTTGACGGGGACGGAGGGCTTTGTCAACTTAGTCAATATGCATGATTCTAGCTCCAGTGACCGTACGATGTCCATCCAACGGCCTTAGTGCTTCTTCAACCTCTGGTCTTCTTGCTCCAGCCGCCCAAACCAGCGCCGGTCGTGCCTCGTGCTCCTGCCTCCCGTGGCCGGCTGCGATGTGGCGGAGGACTCACCGCCCGCTACTACTCCCACCGTTGGCCAGGCCATCCCTCTACTCACCCACACCCCCTGTTATTCTGCGGCGACGGCAACCTCACACCACAACGAACCACTGAACTCTCATAGTCCTCTACGCGTGGGCATCCACTGCCGCGCCTTCCCTAGCTCCGCGTCGTCCCCTTGGCCTCACCGTCGTCCACCGCCCTGGTGCTCTCAGCGCGGCGTGGTCAACGTGGTCAAGGAACGACTTCCATTGGAAGAGTACTGTACGTGGAGAGGCTGACAGCTGGGTCCACGGTAGCCGTAAGGAAGTGCCTCCTTATTATGCGGAAAATAATTATTCCTCCACCTGATAGTAGGGACCCACCGGACGGGCCACCATATTTGGCGAAAAAACGTTTCCCCCCTGACTGCTGGGACCCACCGGATGGGCCACCGTATTTCGTGAAAAAAACGTTCCCCCCGCTGTCAGCTCGGACCCACCGGAAGTGCCACCTTATTACGCACACAAAAAATGAATACTCCCCCTGCTAGTTGGGACTCACCTTGGTGGGTGGTTGACTTGTGGGCCTACTAAGTTGACGGGGACGGAGTGCTTTGTCAACTTAGTCAATATGAACGATTCTAGCTCCAGTGACCGTACGATGTCCATCCAACGGCCGTAGTGCTTCTTCAACCTCTGGTCTTCTTGCTCCAGCCGCCCAAAGCAACGCCGGTCGTGTCGCATGTTCCTGCCTCACGTGGCCGGCTGTGCTGCCGCGGAGGACCCACCGCCTATTCCCACCGCTGGCCAGGCCCTGCGGCGACGGCAGCCTCACACCACAGCCGAACCAGTGAACCCTCGTACTCCTCTCCGCGCGGGCTTCCACTGCCGCGTCTTCCCCGGCTCCGCGTCGTCCCCTTCCTAGGCTTCGCCGTCGTCCACCGCCCTGGTGCTCTCGGCGCGGCGTGGTCAAGGAACGACTTCCATCGGAAGAGTACTGTACGTGGAGAGGCTGACAGCTGGGTCCACGGCCGCAGCAAAGGAAGTGCCTCCTTATTACGCACAAAATAATTATTCCTCCACCTAACAGCGGGGACCCACCGGAAGGGCCACCGTATTTCGCGAAAAAAACGTTTCCCCCTGACTGCTGGGACCCACCAGCTACATCTTCGCACGCAAGGAAGTGCGTCCAAAAAAAACAATTCGCCCCCCTGACTGCTGGGACCCACCAGCTACATCTTCACAGGCAAGGAAGTGCCTAAAAGTCGGGACCCATCTGGTCGAAGCGTACATAGCGTTCTCATTCTGGTCGCGAACGTGTACGTACATACTGGTCGATGTAGAGGCGCACACGTGTCGTAGTAGAGGCGCGCACGTAGCATGTACACGTACGTACAGCGGCCAGTGTGCAAGAAGGAAAATACGGCCACGTACGTACATGCGGGCAGGGTCTCGAACGCCTACTCGCGCATACGTACGGCCAGGGCTCGTGTACATTGCTGGGTCGGAATCGAGAAACTGCGTCGTCGTCATGTACATCGGGAGCCAACCGGCTGGTTCGGAACGGAATGCGTCGTCGCGTTCATCGGGAGGGCTTGGACGGAACAGCCGATGGAAACAAGGCCTGGCGTATGCTACGTCTTGAGCTTGCTATGGTTTTCCTTGAAGAGGAAAGGGTGATGCAGCACAGTAGCGTAAGTATTTCCTCAGTTTTTGAGAACCAAGGTATCAATCCAGTAGGAAGTTCCTTCAAAGTCCCACACACCTAGACAAACAAACAAACAAAGAACTCGCTACCAACGCAATAAAAGGGTTGTCAATCCCTTCACCGCCACTTGCGAAAGTGAGATCTGATAGAGTTAATATGATAAGATAAATATATTTTTGGTATTTTATAATATAGATGCAAAAAGTAAAGATGCAAATAAAAGTAGATTGAAAGATTATATGATAGAAGATAGACCCGGGGGCCATAGGTTTCACTAGTGGCTTCTCTCAATATAGCATAAGTATTACGGTGGGTGAACAAATTACTGTCGAGCAATTGATAGAAAAGCGAATAATTATGAGATTATCTAGGCATGATCATGTATATAGGCATCACGTCCGTGACAAGTAGACCGACTCCTGCCTGCATCTACTACTATTACTCCACACATCGACCGCTATCCAGCATGCATCTAGAGTATTAAGTTCATAAAAAACAGAGTAACGCATTAAGAAAGATGACATGATGTAGAGGGATAAACTCATGCAATATGATATAAACCCCATCTTTTTATCCTCGATGGCAACAGTACAATACGTGCCTTGCAACCCTTTCTGTCACTGGGTAAGGACAGCGCAAGATTGAACCCAAAGCTAAGCACTTCTCCCCTGGCAAGAAAGACCAATCTAGTAGGCCAAACCAAACTGATAATTCGAAGAGACTTGCAAAGATAACTCAATCATACATAAAAGAATTCAGAAGAGATTCAAATATTTCTCATAGATAAACTTGATCATAAACCCACAATTCATCGAATCTCGACAAACACATCGCAAAAAGAGTTTACATCGAATAGATCTCCATGAGAGAGGGGGAGAACATTGTATTGAGATCCAAAAAGAGAGAAGAAGCCATCTAGCTAATAACTATGGACCCGAAGGTCTGTGGTAAACTACTCACAACTCATCGGAAGGGCTATGGTGTTGATGTAGAAGCCCTCCGTGATCGATTCCCCCTCCGGCGGAGCACCGGCGAAGGCTCCAAGATGGGATCTCGCGGATACAGAAGGTTACGGCGATGGAAATTGTTTTTTGGTGGCTCCCTGGATGGTTTCGCGGTACGTAGGTATGTATAGGAGGAAGAAGTAGGTCGGTGGCTGCTCGTGGGGCCCAGGAGACAAGGGCGCGCCCTACACCCTCCTGGCCTCCTCGCTCGCTTCTTGATGTGCACTCCAAGTCCTCTGGATCACGTTCGTTCCAAAAATCACGTTCCCGAAGGTTTTATTCCGTTTGATATTCCTTTCCTTCAAAATACTGAAATAGGCAAAAAAACAACAATACGGGTTGGGCCTCCGATTAGTAGGTTAGTCCCAAAAATGATATAAATGTGTAAAATAAAGCCCATAAACATCCAAAAGGGGTAATATAATAGCATGGAACAACCAAAAATTATAGAGACGTTGGAGACGTATCAAGCATCCCCAAGCTTAATTCCTGCTCGTCCTCGAGTAGGTAAATGATAAAAACAGAATTTTTGATGTGGAATGCTACCTAGCATATTTCTAAATATAATTTTCTTTATTGTGGCATGAATGTTCAGATCCAAATGATTCAAAATAAAAGTTCATATTGACATAAGAAATAATAATACTTCAAGCATACTAATAAAAGTAATCATGTCTTCTCAAAATAGCATGGCTAAAGAAAGTTATCCCTACAAAATCATATAGTCTGGCTAAGCTCTATCTTCATCACACAAAGTATTTAATCATGCACAACCCCGATGACAAGCCAAGCAATTGTTTCATACTTTAGTAATCTCAAACTTTTTCAATCTTTCACGCAATACGTGAGCGTGAGCCATGGACATAGCACTTATGTGGAATAGGATGGTGGTTGTGGAGAAGACAAAAAGGAGGAAGATAGTCTCACATCAACTAGGCGTATCAACGGGCTATGGAGATGCCCATTAATAGATATCAATGTGAGTGAGTAGGGATTGCCATGCAACAGATGCACTAGAGCTATAAATATATGAAAGCTCAACAAGAGAAACTAAGTGCGTGTGCATCCAACTCGCTTGCTCACGAAGACCTAGGACATTTTGAGGAAGCCCATCATTGGAATATACAAGCCAAGTTCTATAATGAAAATTCCCACTAGTATATGAAAGTGACAACATAGGAGACTCTCTGTCATGAAGATCATGGTGCTACTTTGAAGCACAAGTGTGGTAAAAAGGATAGTAGCATTGTCCCTTCTCTCTTTTCTCTCATTTTTTGGTGGGCTTCTTTGGCCTCTTTTTTTATTAAGTCCGGAATCTCATCCCGACTTGTGGGGGAATCATAGTCCCCATCATCCTTTCCTCACTGGGACAATGCTCTAGTAATGAAGATCATCACACTTTTATTTATTTACAACTCAATACTTAGAACAAGATATGACTCTATATGAATGCCTCCGGTGGTGTACCGGGATATGCAATGAGTCAAGAGTGACATGTATGAAATTATGAAGGTGGCTTTTCCACACATACGATGCCATCTACATGATCATGCAAAGAGCAATATGACAATGATGATGCGTGTCATATGAACAGAACGGTGGAAAGTTGCATGGCAATATATCTTGGAATGGCTATGGAAATGCCATAATAGGTAGGTATGGTGGCTGTTTTGAGGAAGGTATATGGTGGGTGTATGGTACCGGCGAAAGTTGCACGGCACAAGAGAGGCGAGCAATGGTGGAAGGGTGAGAATGCGTATAATCCATGGACTCATCATTAGTCAAAAGAACTCATATACTTATTGCAAAAAATCTAAAAGTCATCAAAAACCAAGCACTACGCGCATGCTCCTAGGGGGATAGATTGGTAGGAAAAGACCATCGCTCGTCCCCGACCGCCACTCATAAGGAAGACAATCAATAAATAAATCGTGCTCCGACTTCATCACAAAGCGGTTCACCATACGTGCATGCTACGGGAATCACAAACTTCAACACAAGTACTCTTTAAATTCATAATTACCCAACTAGCATGACTCTAATATCACTACCTCCATATCTCAAAACAATTATCAAGTATCAAATTGATCATAGCATCCAATTCACTTTCTATGATAGTTTTTATTATACCCACCTTGGATGCCTACCATTCTAGGACCAATTTTATAACCATAGCAAATACCATGCTGTTCTAAAAGACTCTCAAAATAATATAAGTTAAGCATGGGAGACTAGCAATTTCTACAAAATTAAGCCACCGCCGTGCTCTAAAAGATATAAGTGAAGCACTAGAGCAAAAACTATTTAGCTCAAAAGATATAAGTGAAGCTCATAGAGTATTCTAATAAATTATAATCAAGTGGGCTTCTCCCAAAAGGTGTGTACAGAAAGGATGATTGTGGCAAACTAAAAAGCAAAGACTAATATCATACAAGATGCTCCAAGCAAAACACATATCATGTGGTGAATAAAAATATAGCTCCAAGTAAAGTTACCGATAAAAGAAGACGAAAGAGGGGATGCCTTCCCGGGGTGTGACGCCCCCGATTTGACCGTACACTAATCATGCACGCAAATGTGTACGATCAAGATCAAGGACTCACGGGAAGATATCACAACACAACTCTAAAACATAAATAAGTCATACAAGCATCATAATACAAGCCAGGGGCCTCGAGGGCTCGAATACAATTGCTCGATCATAGACGAGTCAGCGGAAGCAACAATATCTGAGTACAGACATAAGTTAAACAAGTTTGCCTTAAGAAGGCTAGCACAAACTAGGATACAGATCGAACGAGGCACATGCCTCCTGCCTGGGATCCTCCTAACTACTCTTGGTCGTCGTCAGCGGGCTGCACGTAGTAGTAGGCACCTCCAGTGTCGTAGGAGTCGTCGTCGACGGTGGCGTCTAGCTCCTGGACTCCAGCATCTGGTTGCGACAACCAGGTAGAAAGGAAAGGGGAAAAAGAGGGGGAAAGGCAACCGTGAGTACTCATCCAAAGTACTCGCAAGCAAGGAGCTACACTACATATGCATGGGTATATGTGTAAAGGCATATCAGTGGACTGAACTGCAGAATGCCAGAATAAGAGGGGGATAGCTAATCCTGTCGAAGACTACGCTTCTGGCCATCTCCATCTTGCAGCATGTAGAAGAGAGTAGATTGAAGTCCTCCAAGTAGCATCGTATAGCATAATCCTACCCGGCGATCCCCTCCTCGTCGCCCTGTTAGAGAGCGATCACTGGGTTGTATCTGGCACTTGGAAGGGTGTATTTTATTCAGTATCCGGTTCTAGTTGTCATAAGGTCAAGGTACAACTCCGGTTCGTCCTTTTACCGAGGGACACGGCTATTCGAATAGATAAAATTCCCTGCAGGGGTGCACCACATAACCCAACACGCTCGGTCCCATTTGGCCGGACACACTTTTCTGGGTCATGCCTGGCCTCGGAAGATCAACACGTCACAGCCCCACCTAGGCTCAGCAGAGAGGTCAACACGCCGGTCTAAATCCTATGCGCGCAGGGGTCTGGGCCCATCGCCCATTACACACCTGCACGTTGCGAGGGCGGCCGGAAGCAGACCTAGCCTAGCAGGCGTTCCAGTCCAATCCGGCGCGCGCCGCTCCGTCACTGATGTCAAGAAGAGCTTCGGCTGATACCACGACGTTGGGATACCCATAACTACTCCCGCGTAGATGGTTAGTGCGTATAGACCAAATGGCCAGACTCAGATCAAATACCCAGAACTCGTTATGCGTGTTATTTATCCACGAACGCCGACCAGGGCCAGGCCCACCTCTCTCCTAGGTGGTCTCAACCTACCCTGTCGCTCCGCCATAAAGTAACCGTCGGGGGCCGTCAGGAACCCAGGCCCACCTCTACCGGGATGGAGCCACCTGTCCTTTCAGCCCCCTCATCAGAATCACTTGCGGGTACTCAACGAGCCGACCCGACTTTAGTCACCACCCGTGATCACCTCCCGAAGTGATCATGACCCAGTAGTATAGCATGGCAGACGGACAAGAGTATAGGGCCTCTGATGGAACACTAGCATCCTATACTAAGCAGTAGGATAGCAGGTAAGGGTAACAACTGTAGCAACAATGACAGGCTATGCATCAGGATAGGATTAACGGAAAGCAGTAACATGCTACACTACTCTAATGCAAGCAGTATAGAGAAGAATAGGCGATATCTGGTGATCAAGGGGGGGCTTGCCTGGTTGCTCAGACAAGAAGGAGGGGTCGTCGGTGACGTAGTCGACCACAGGGGCAGCATCGGTCTCGGGGTCTACCGGAGAGAAGAGGGGAAGAAACAGTAAATACAATGCAAACATAAGCATGACGATGCGTGGCATGACAATGAGCATTGCTAGGTGTGCCCTAACGCGGCAGTAGGTGGTACCGGCGAAGGGGGGAACATCCGGGAAAGTATTCCCGATGTTTCGCGTTTTTGGACAGATGAACCGGAGGTGAAATGTTACAGGTTCACTATGCTAGGGACGCGTGGCAGACGAACGGGCTGCGTATCTGGATTCATCTCGTCGTTTTGAGCAACTTTCATGTACAAAGTATTTTCATCCGAGCTACGGTTTATTTTATATGAATTTTAAAATATTTAAATTAATTTCTGGAATTTATTTAATTATTTAATATATACATTATCTGAAACAGTGTTGTGATGACATCAGCATGACATCATGCTGACGTCAGCAGTCATCTGACATGTGGGTCCCACATGTCATAGACTGATTAGGGTAATTAGGGTTAACTAATTAATTAACTATTAATTAAATTAACTAATTAATTAGATTAATCTAAACAGGGTTAATTAACTAATTAATTAATTATTTTTATTTTTACTTTTATTTTTATTTTCTTTATTTATTCATTTATTAATTTTTATTAGTTAATTTATTATTATTATTATTAATTCTTTTTTATTAAACGTTCTGGGGTCGGGCCCCACATGTCTGTGGCCCCGGGGGCCTAGTGGGTTTGCGGGCGCAGGGTGCGGGCGTGCGGGTGTGGTGCCCGTGCCTGAGTCCGACCACCGGCGCGACCGTGGAGAGGCCGGCCGGCCGGAGCGCGCGGGTGCCAGAGGCGCGGGCGCCAGAGGACAGCGGTGGCGGCGACGGCTTGGCCGGAGCAGAACCGCGACAGGGATGGGCAGCGGCGGCCACGCGCGGCCATGAGCGCGTGTGGGAGCGAGGGTGCGGGGCGAGGCCACAGTGAGGCGCGCGGCTGGTCGGGATCGGACGCAGGCGTTGCCGCACGTCGACTGGTGGCGGTGGCTTGGCCGGGGACGGCCAGAGTCGACGTCGGGGATGGGCGACGCGGTGGCCGAAGCTCGTACACGGACGGTCATGGCCACGACGCGGTGAGCGCGGGCGGGGGACGGCGAGCAGGAAAAGGGGAAGGAGAGGAGGGGCGCGGCTCACGGCGGGGTTGTAGGGCACGGGGTAGTGGGCGCGGGGTGGAGGTCGAGGACGACGCGACGGAGACGAGGCGCAGCCGCGTGCATCGACGGTGTCGGGGAGGCGGAGTCGAGGTAGCTTCGGGCGAGGTCCAACCATGGCGAGCGGCGAGGGGCAGGCGCAGGGTCGGGGTGCGCCGTGCGGGAGGAGACGGAGAGGCGCGCAGATGAGGTGGCTTGGGGCGGCGGCGAGGTGGTCGGGGCTCGCTGCCCCGATCTCGATCCAGACGGGATCGGGTGAGGGAGGGGGAGTGGGGAAAGTGTCGGTGGAGTGGGTGGGGGTGAGGGGATAAGGGAGGCCGGTTGGGCCAGGGTGGAGCTGGGCCAGGTGGGTCGGAGTGGGCGTTTCGGCCGGGGGGGATGGTGCTGGCCGGCTGGGCCGCTTGGCCTAGTTGGCCAGGGGGGTTCCTTTCATTTTTTTTTGTGTTTCTTTTCTGTTTTATTTTAGTTACATTTTATTTTAGTTTTGTAAAATGCCAAATGAGCACCTAAATTAGTATTACTAATTAGTCCACTGCCACAATTAACTTGGCACCTAAAATAAAATATTTTGTAATTGTTTAGTATTTAAAGTATTTAAATAATAGTTTTGCTACTGTTTTATTACCATTTGAATATTTGAACATTTTATAAAAGTGTGGTTCTCCACCATAATTACCTACACATTATTTGGCACAACCCGAACATTTTAGTTTTAAAGTTTGAAAACTTTTGTTGTTTGCCTTTTATTGAATTTTGAATTTGAATTGGTTTTTGAACTAACGCGGGATTAACTACAGTGACAGAGGTGACGTGGCATCAATAGCAAGGAATTACTGTAGTCTAATTATCCGGGCGTCACAATTCTCCTCCACTACAAGAAATCTCGTCCCGAGATTTAAGAGGGGTGTAAGGGGGAAAGTTCTGGTTACGAAAGTCTAATGGATCTTCTTGTCTTTGGTTGCTCTCCTCGAAGAGGTCGATCCATAGCATTGATGTCTTCAGTCCTATGCCTCAATGCATCATGATGAAATTGTCGTCCTTCCTTCAGGATCTCCATCGTACTTACGAAAGAATAAAGGGTGGTTATTCTGTAAGAACGGACCTTTGCAAGGTTGACTACCTGGTAGTTCACAGCGGGGAAGGAGGCGAAAAGTAACTCTCGAATTGAAACTTAAGAAAATATCAAGAGCAAGGTAAGGAGGTATCATGGGAAGTTTCGAGCAGGCAGACAATCGTTCGATGCCTGAAACAAAGTGTGAAAGGGGTTCAAAGCAATCGGAATAAGTATTATGTCTGATGCCAGTATAGGTCAGTAGGACGGTGGTCCGTGAATTACATACGAGGCCATGCGCGATGAATAAATTTGGGAACAGGGGGTGCACAGGAGAGTCAGGTTTCGATCCTGTGGAACTGTGGGTTATGGGCCCACCATGTGGGTTAAAAGTAGGAAGGGCGGTGACATCTTGCACGATCATGATAGCAAGGCATGTCAGAGGGTAGCCTGTCAGTTATATGTCAGCAACATCGTCGGTACCAAGGGCGAGGGACGAAGAGAACCATTTTCCTGCTCGTTGAAACGAGGCGGACCATTAGGCAAAGTTCTCGTCCATCGGTGGTTACCGAAAATATGATTATCAGATTAAACAGAAGAATGGAAAGGAAAATGTGTTTAAACACATATTTCAAGGGTATATCCTTCCCAAGGACAAGCTGAGCATGATATCCATGACAGGATATAATGTAGAAAACTCTTTAGGTAGGGGAGAGAAATTTCATGACATTACCCTTACAACGGTGTTTGGATAATTGAGCAGGGAACACTTAGCATTGGGCTTCAAATGTTCCTGTTGAAAATCGGAGTACCATAGACATGCTTCGAGATAGCATTGACATGGTCATTAGGTAAGATCAGGCTATGGATACACAAAGGATCCATCAGGAACAACTTATAGAGTATGTCTTACAATTTCCTCATGGAAGAATAGCTAACCTTGCTAAAAAGGGAAAATTTATAACAATAGGTCCTCCGGCTAGGTGGGTTAGGCATGACATTACCTTATCGGGTCATAAATAGACCAATGTTGTAACTCTTGGAAATATGTTCCAACCATCATATTTGACTGAGATTCAGATCTGATTGGTGTCAGGATAACTCAGACTCAGGATGCCTGAGGAGAAAGGTGCAACACAAATTGTCCAAACGACATCGAAGATTCTCGGGAGATGAACTATGGAAGCGAGTTCCGAAACAAGAGTCCATCAGTATACCAACGAGAGGATGAGGAGGTGGCTGATTGACTCAGCGACAATCCATTGAGATTTCCAAAAGATGGATTTCCACAACTATGTGACCAAGGAGATAACATTAGCTAGATCGAATGATATAATGAGGTATGCTCGAGGAAAACATACCCAATTAAACATTGGTTGAAAGGTGCACCCGAAATATGGGATGGGTTGCACGACCAACGTCGGAATGGTGATTCAATAATCAATAGTCTAAGAATGAACAGCCGACCATTGACTTCAAAGCAATAGGGTTGCTAGAAGTTTTAAAATCCGAACAACACAGTTCACCTGTTGGTATCCCGGTTAGAATCAACACGTGAACCTGGAAATGAATGGAGATGGCGAGAAGTATTACTATATCAGGAATTCTTAAGAGGTGGGGCAATCCTCACAACATCCTTGACATCAAAGATGGTAATACTCCATGGTAGAACATAACATAGGTTGGATAGCAGGGAAGTCAAGATACAACACAAAATATGAACAAGTTTGTGTTGGGGGGAAGGCAAGAATGTTGTCGATGATAACACAATTCATCGAGGGGCAAGGATGGTATTTCTCATCCTGAATTTCGACACGCAACTTGGAAGAAGTCAAATTGTTGACAATGATCACGACAAATTTGTCGAGAGGTTTTCAAGAAGACGAAATTGATCGACGATGACATCAAGTCAAAGGAATGATGAAAGCGAAAGGTTATTGGAACCATGGGTACGACACAAACTCGAAATCAAGCTTGTTGTTCAAGGTGAAATGATATGACGAGAAAGATCGACGTAAGCTTAGCTCATCGTCGAAAGTCGTGCTTTGGGATTAAGGACCAGGTAGCACACAGCTGAAAAGTTGCACGATATTGATGTAGCCAATCAGGCTAGGAATGACGTGATCGGGTACAAACTCATAAGTAAAGAAGATTACTAAGAGTTGTTTAATCGCAGTGCGGACTCGATTCAGTTATCGGTGGTTTTGAGTGTTTAATAACTCAGAGCCCGTGAAAAATTGGAATCAATGAGAATGTAGTACTTGATGGAGAACTCATAAGAAGTTATGCAGTTTCGTGATAATCTCGAGATACCAGGGGGTAATACTCAAAGACATATCAAAGTAGAGGTCGGACTGGGGTATTGCTCTGCAGAAGACAAGTGCTTAAACTTGCCCGAGAAATGGGATCTAAGAAGAACATATGGTCGGAATCACGATCGCAAGGGATCAACTCACAGATACAAGATGATATTATATCAATGAAATAGTTATTATTACAAGAAGCTTCTATGGTAGGATCTACATCGTGTCCATGGGCATGACACAAAGTTCAAGGTCGACTCCCACTTCTTCAATGTATAACCTTCCATTCACCTCTCACTTTCGAAGAAGTTGTAGTGTTGAAATTTTACCTAGCAAAATACCAGAAGAGTATGACTCATGAAAACTTTCGAGTTCACACATATTAAGGAAGGCATAGGTTCAACCCGTTAGGGTATCGTGGAAACATATACCACAAGCTTCAATAGTAAATACCACCAGCTTGAAAACAAAGCATGGTTGAGAAAACAGAGGATACAATTTAGCAAAGGCTTTATATATCCGTGGAAAGGCTCACAAGGATATTGAATATGAAGGACATTGTCGGATAAAATCCAACAAAGGATCTGGTAGTCCATAAAGGATCTGATGCGAGTATCGGCACAAAACCAGAGCAAGAAACAATGCAAAGACATTGAATTATAGAAACAACTGACTAAATCAGAGCTCAATTGCAAAGGAATTATGATTTCCAAATCAAGGGATCACAAGAAACGCTCTGATTAAGGATGGATAAGTTGAATAGCCTTAGGGGTACAATCGACGGTAATTTGATTGGTCGAGAACCAACTCATGTTTAATATGACATCTGAGCCGGAAGAATGAATTCTAGGCTCTGATTGAGGATTGCGAGCATTCGCAACAAATTGAATCAACGGACTCAAAATGATAATGACAAGAGATGCCAATAAGATTTAGACTTATGGGATTAACCATAATGCAAGCAAGTAAGAATTTCAAGAGCAATAGGCTACTCAGGATTTTCGGTAGATCGAATGGTATTTTGAACACTTTTGTGAAATACTTGAATCAACTGGGGATGAGAAAATATCCGGTGAGTGCTAGAAGTTATCCATAGTGGTATTCATGTGGCAAAGAACAGCAAGGCAGTAAGCTCAAAGGATTCTCGGAGCAACAAAGAGAATTTCGAGGTATCTTGTAATAACAAGATCAACTAGGAAACATTGCATGAATGGCGAGTATACGTGGCTATCCATAGGAGTTTATCGTTGAAAGGGAATTGCAAAAGCGATGAACACAAGTTCTCGGGTTATCAGCGGAGAGTATCTTCAGGGTCTTCACGTGCAGCAGACGATCATCAGTAATAAGGGGCTCTCCGGGTGAAAGTGATAACGAGATCCTAATGTCAGATTTAGCAAAATTCAATTAACCCGAATAGAAGAGAGATCAGAGTCCCAGAGTATAGACAAGGAGTAAAAGATCCTAGTACCACCCAATGGCGACGTGGGCCCGTAAGCCACACAGCCATGTTAGTAAAAGTTTTTCAATCACTAGACTCGACTTCGGCCAAGGAGTTGGAAAGGGGGATTCCTACAGGCAGTCGGCACTGATACCAACTTGTGACGCCCCCGATTTGACCGTACACTAATCATGCACGCAAATGTGTACGATCAAGATCAGGGACTCACAGGAAGATATCACAACACAACTCTAAAACATAAATAAGTCATACAAGCATCATAATACAAGCCAGGGGCCTCAAGGGCTCGAATACAATTGCTCGATCATAGACGAGTCAGCGGAAGCAACAATATCTGAGTACATACATAAGTTAAACAAGTTTGCCTTAAGAAGGCTAGCACAAACTGGGATACAGATCGAACGAGGCACATGCCTCTTGCCTGGGATCCTCCTAACTACTCCTGGTCGTCGTCAGCGGGCTGCACGTAGTAGTAGGCACCTCCAGTGTCGTAGGAGTCGTCGTCGACGGTGGCGTCTAGCTCCTGGACTCCAGCATCTGGTTGCGACAACCAGGTAGAAAGGAAAGGGGAAAAAGAGGGGGAAAGGTAACCGTGAGTACTCATCCAAAGTACTCGCAACCAAGGAGCTACACTACATATGCATGGGTATATGTGTAAAGGCATATCAGTGGACTGAACTGCAGAATGCCAGAATAAGAGGGGGATAGCTAATCCTGTCGAAGACTACGCTTCTGGCCATCTCCATCTTGCAGCATGTAGAAGAGACTAGATTGAAGTCCTCCAAGTAGCATCGTATAGCATAATCCTACCCGGTGATCCCCTCCTCGTCGCCCTGTTAGAGAGCGATCACCGGGTTGTATCTGGCACTTGGAAGGGTGTATTTTATTCAGTATCCGGTTCTAGTTGTCATAAGGTCAAGGTACAACTCCGGGTCGTCCTTTTACCGAGGGACACGGCTATTCGAATAGATAAACTTCCCTGCAGGGGTGCACCACATAACCCAACACGCTCGATCCCATTTGGCCGGACACACTTTTCTGGGTCATGCCCGGCCTCGGAAGATCAACACGTCACAGCCCCACCTAGGCTCAGCAGAGAGGTCAACACGCCGGTCTAAATCCTATGCGCGCAAGGGTTTGGGCCCATTGCCCATTGCACACCTGCACGTTGCGAGGGCGGCCGGAAGCAGACCTAGCCTAGCAGGCGTTCCAGTCCAATCCGGCGCGCGCCGCTCCGTCGCTGACATCAAGAAGAGCTTCGGCTGATACCACGACGTCGGGATACCCATAACTACTCCCGCGTAGATGCTTAGTGCGTATAGACCAAATGGCCAGACTCAGATCAAATACCCAGAACTCGTTAAGCGTGTTATTTATCCGCGAACGCCGACCAGGGCCAGGCCCACCTCTCTCCTAGGTGGTCTCAACCTGCCCTGTCGCTCCGCCATAAAGTAACCGTCGGGGGCCGTCAGGAACCCAGGCCCACCTCTACCGGGATGGAGCCACCTGTCCTTTCAGCCCCCTCATCAGAATCACTTGCGGGTACTCAACGAGCCGACCCGACTTTAGTCACCACATGTGTCATGTATAGAGTATATAAGTATATACCCGTGATCACCTCCTGAAGTGATCACACCCCAGTAGTATAGCATGGCAGACGGACAAGAGTGTAGGGCCTCTGATGGAACACTAGCATCCTATACTAAGCAGTAGGATAGCAGGTAAGGGTAACAACTGTAGCAACAATGACAGGCTATGCATCAGGATAGGATTAACGGAAAGCAGTAACATGCTACACTACTCTAATGCAAGCAGTATAGAGAAGAATAGGCGATATCTGGTGATCAAGGGGGGGCTTGCCTGGTTGCTCAGACAAGAAGGAGGGGTCGTCGGTGATGTAGTCGACCACAGGGGCAGCATCGGTCTCGGGGTCTACCGGAGAGAAGAGGGGAAGAAACAGTAAATACAATGCAAACATAAGCATGACGATGTGTGGCATGACAATGAGCGGTGCTAGGTGTGCCCCAACGCGGCAGTAGGTGGTGCCGGCGAATGGGGGGAACATCCGGGAAAGTATTCCCGATGTTTCGCGTTTTCGGACAGATGAACCGGAGGTGAAATGTTAGAGGTTCACTATGGTAGGGACGCGTGGCGGACGAATGGGCTGCGTATCCGGATTCGTCTCGTCGTTCTGAGCAACTTTCATGTACAAAGTATTTTCATCCGAGCTACGGTTTATTTTATATGAATTTTAAAAGATTTAAATTAATTTCTGGAATTTATTTAATTATTTAATATATACATTATCCGAAACAGTGTTATGATGACATCAGCATGACATCATGCTGACGTCAGCAGTCATCTGACACGTGGGTCCCACATGTCATAGACTGATTAGGGTAATTAGGGTTAACTAATTAATTAACCATTAATTAAATTAACTAATTAATTAGATTAATCTAAACAGGGTTAATTAATTAATTATTTTTATTTTTACTTTTATTTTTATTTTCTTTATTTATTCATTTATTAATTTTTATTAATTAATTTATTATTTTTATTATTATTATTTTTTAATTCTTTTTTATTAAACGTTCTGGGGTCGGGCCCCACATGTCTGTGGCCCCGGGGGCCTAGTGGGTTTGCGGGCGCAGGGTGCGGGCGTGCGGGTGTGGTGCCCGTGCCCGAGTCCGACCACCAGCGCGACCGTGGAGAGACCGGTCGGCCGGAGCGCGCGGGTGCTAGAGGCGCGGGCGCTAGAGGACAGCGGTGGCGGCGACGGCTTGGCTGGAGCAGAACCGCGGCAGGGACGGGCAGCGGCGGCCACATGCGGCCATGAGCGCGTGTGGGGGCGAGGGTGCGGGGCGAGACCACGGTGAGGCGCGCGGCTGGTCGGGATCGGACGCAGGCGTTGCCGCACGTCGACTGGTGGCGGTGGCTTGGCCGGGGACGGCCAGAGTCGACGTCGGGGATGGGCGACGCGGTGGCCGAAGCTCGTACACGGACGGTCATGGCCACGACGCGGTGAGCGCGGGCGGGGGACGGCGAGCAGGAATAGGGGAAGGAGAGGAGGTGCGCGGCTCACGGCGGGGTTGTAGGGCACGGGGCAGTGGGCGCGGTGTGGAGGTCGAGGACGACGCGAGGAGACGAGGCGCAGCGGCGTGCGTCGACGGCGTCGGGGAGGCGGAGTCGAGGTAGCTTCGGGCGAGGTCCAACCATGGCGAGCGGCGGGGCGACGGCGTCAGGGGCAGGCGCAGGGTCGGGGTGTGCCGTGCGGGAGGAGACGGAGAGGCGGCGCAGATGAGGCGGCGAGGGGCGACGGCGAGGTGGTCGGGGCTCGCTGCCCCGATCTCGATCCAGACGGGATCGGGTGAGGGAGGGGGAGTGGGGAAGTGTCGGTGGAGTGGGTGGGGGTGAGGGGATAAGGGAGGCCGGTTGGGCCAGGGTGGAGCTGGGCCAGGTGGGTCGGAGTGGGCCTTTCGGCCGGGGGGATGGTGCTGGCCGGCTGGGCCGCTTGGCCCAGTTGGCCAGGGGGGTTCCTTTCATTTTTTTTTTGTGTTTTATTTTGGTTACATTTTATTTTAGTTTTGTAAAATGCCAAATGAGCACCTAAATTAGTATTACTAATTAGTCCACTGCCACAATTAACTTGGCACCTAAAATAAAATATTTTGTAATTGTTTAGTATTTAAAGTATTTAAATAATAGTTTTGCTACTGTTTTATTACCATTTGAATATTTGAACATTTTATAAAAGTGTGGTTCTCCACCATAATTACCTACACATTATTTGGCACAACCCGAACATTTTAGTTTTAAAGTTTGAAAACTTTTGTTGTTTGCCTTTTATTCAATTTTGAATTTGAATTGGTTTTCGAACTAACGCGGGATTAACTACAGTGACAGAGGTGACGTGGCATCAATAGCAGGGAATTACTGTAGTCTAATTATCCGGGCGTCACACGGGGCATCCCCAAGCTTAGGCTTTTGGCTATTCTTGGATATCTTGGGGTGCCTTGGGCATCCCCAAGCTTAGGCTCTTGCCACTCCTTATTCCATAGTTCATCAAATCTTTACCCAAAACTTGAAAACTTCACAACACAAAACTCAACAGAAATCTCGTAAGCTCCGTTAGTGAAAGAAAGCAAAACCACCACATAAGGTACTGTAATGAACTAATTCTTTATTTATATTGGTGTTAAACCTACTGTATTCCAACTTCTCTATGGTTTATAAACTATTTTACTAGCCATAGATGCATCAAAATAAGCAAACAACACATGAAAAACAGAATCTGTCAAAAACAGAACAGTCTGTAGTAATCTGTAATTAACGCAAACTTCTGGAACTAAAAAAGTTCTACCAACATAGGAAGACCTAGATAATTTGTTTATTGATCTACTGCAATTGGAATCAGTATTTTATCACGTTCTGATGATTTTAAACAATTGTTTTCGTGAACAGAAAGTTTCTGGAATTTTCAGCAAGATCAAATATTCATCATCCAAGAAAGTCCTATAGGTTCTACTTGGCACAAACACTAATTAAAACATAAAAACACATCTAAACAGAAGGTGGATGATAAATTTATTACTAAACAGAACCAAAAACAAAAAACACAAATAAAATTGGGTTACCTCCCAACTAGCGCTATCGTTTAACGCCCCTAGCTAGGCATAAAAGCGAATATAGATCTAAGTAGTGCCATCTTTGGAACCCAATTCTTTAATAGAGCACTTAATATCCTTAAGAGTTTCTTTCTTTTCAGTAATGATTAAGCTTGAAGGAAAGAAATCAAGAAACTCATTCGTAGAAAAAGGTTCCTTAATGATAGCAAAAGCATTGGGATGAACACTTATTGATTTGAGATCGGCACAATCTTTATTAGAAGATTCACCCTTATTTTTAGGAACATACATGACTTTGGCAATTTTAGTAGGAGGATTTGAGGTATTTTTCATAGATGAAAAAGCAGACCCTAAATTGGTGATAACATCCTCTAGTTTACTAATTCTTGTAGAATCGAGATCTATCCTTTCATTAACTAAAGGTTCTTTTTCTTTAAAAAAATTCAAGGTAACCCCAACCTTAGATCCATATTGGGTAATCTGATTGTGGATCTTTTTATCTAAATTTTCAATTAACTCAACAGTGGCAACTTTATTCTCAATAATTTCAAGCCTTTGCATGACATGTTCCAAAGTTAAAATAGTTCCATTAACCAAAAGAGGGGGTGGACCAAATAGATCTAACATGGCATTATAAGCATCAAAAGTATGGCTACCCAAGAAGTTTCCTCCGGTAATGGTATCGAGAATATATCTATTCCAAGGAGTAATGCCTACATAAAAATTGCGAAGAAGAACGGAAGTGGATTGCTTCCTAGTAGATCTATTTTGAGCATTGCAAATTCTATGCCAAGCATCTTTTAATTTTTCTCCCTCCCTTTGTTTAAAATTGAGAACTTCATGATCGGGAGTATTAATAATGATAGGTGAACTAGCCATGGTGACAAGATAAAAGACCCAACACACGAGCAAACAAGAGGCAAGCAAAAAAGAGAGGAGAAGATTGGGAAAGAGAGGGCAAATAAAAAGGCAAGGTTGAAGTGGGGGAGAGGAAAACGAGAGGCAAATGGCAGATAATGTAAATGCGAGGGAGATGATTTTGTGATGGGTACTTGGTATGTCTTGACTTGATGGAAGCTTCCCCGGCAACGGCGCCAGAAATCCTTCTTGCTACGTCTTGAGCTTGCGTTGGTTTTCCTTGAAGAGGAAAGGGTGATGCAGCACAGTAGCGTAATTATGTCCCTTAGTTTTTGAGAACCAAGGTATCAATCCAGTAGGAAGTTCCTTCAAAGTCCCACGCACCTACACAAACAAACAAAGAACTCTCAACCAACGCAATAAAGGGGTTGTCAATCCCTTCACCGCCACTTGCGAAAGTGAGATCTGATAGAGATAATATGATAAGATAAATATATTTTTGGTATTTTATAATATAGATGCAAAAAGTAAAGATGCAAATAAAGGTAGATTGAAAGCTTATATGATAAAAGATAGACCCGGGGGCCATAGGTTTCACTAGTGGCTTCTCTCAAGATAGCATAAGTATTACGGTGGGTGAACAAATTACTATCGAGCAATTGATAGAAAAGCGAATAATTATGAGATTATCTAGGCATGATCATGTATATAGGCATCACGTCCGTGACAAGTAGACCGACTCCTTCCTGCATCTACTACTATTACTCCACACATCGACCGCTATCCAGCATGCATCTAGAGTATTAAGTTCATAAAGAACAGAGTAACACATTAAGAAAGATGACATGATGTAGAGGGATAAACTCATGCAATATGATATAAACCCCATCTTTTTATCCTCGACGGCAACAATACAATACGTGCCTTGCAACCCTTTCTGTCACTGGGTAAGGACACCGCAAGATTGAACCCAAAGCTAAGCACTTCTCCCATGGCAAGAAAGATCAATCTAGTAGGCCAAACCAAACTGATAATTCGAAGAGACTTGCAAAGATAAATCAATCATACATAAAAGAATTCAGAAGAGATTCAGATATTTCTCATAGATAAACTTGATCATAAACCCACAATTCATCAGATCTCGCCAAACACACCGCAAAAAGAGTTTACATCGAATAGATCTCCACGAGAGAGGGGGAGAACATTGTATTGAGATCCAAAAAGAGAGAAGAAGCCATCTAGCTAATAACTATGGACCCGAAGGTCTATGGTAAACTACTCACAACTCATCGGAAGGGCTATGGTGTTGATGTAGAAGCCCTCCATGATCGATTCCCCCTCCGGCGGAGCGCCGGCGAAGGCTCCAAGATGGGATCTCGCGGATACAGAAGGTTACGGCGATGGAAATTGTTTTTCGGTGGATCCCTGGATGGTTTCGGGGTACGTAGGTATATATAGGAGGAAGAAGTAGGTCGGTGGCCGCTCGTGGGGCCCAGGAGACAGGGGGCGCGCCCACTAGGGAAGGGCGCGCCCTCCACCCTCCTGCCCTCCTCGATCGCTTCTTGACGTGCACTCCAAGTCCTCTGGATCACGTTCATTCCGAAAATCACGTTCCCGAAGGTTTTATTCCGTTTGGACTCCGGTTGATATTCCTTTTCTTCGAAATACTGAAATAGGCAAAAAAAACAGCAATACGGGCTGGGCCTCCGGTTAGTAGGTTAGTCCCAAAAATGATATAAATGTGTAAAATAAAGCCCATAAACATCCAAAAGGGGTAATATAATAGCATGGAACAATCAAAAATTATAGATACGTTGGACACATATCAGCGTACCGCAGAACGGAGGAAACGGCCTTGTGTTCGACCGGCCATGTTCGAAACAGGATCTTGTTCATCGGGAGGGGTCTGACGTACCGAAAAATAGAGGAAATGGACCTCCTGCGGTCGAAACGGGGGTCTTGTTGATCGGGAGGGGTGTGGCCTACCGCCAAACGGAGGAAACGGACTTGTGTTGGAGTGCTACGGTCGAAACGGGGGTCCTGTTCATCAGGAGGGGTGTGGCGTACCGCAAAACGGGACTTCAGGGGATACTGTTCATCTCCACCGTCGACCCCCTCCAGCCTCCACGGGCTACTGTTCATCCACCGTTGACCTCCTCCAGCCTCCACCTGCGACTGTTCATCCACGGGCTCCTGTTCATCCAGCCTCCACCGCGCGCTACTCCACCGGCTACTGTTCAACCAGCCCTCTCCGCGGGCTCTTGTTCAACCACCCCTCCACGGGATATTGTTCATCCAGCCCTCCACCGTCTACTGTTCATTTAGCCCTCCACGGGGTGGTCCTGTTCATCCAGCCCTCCACGGGGTCCTGTTCATCCAGCCCCAACTCGCTCGGTCGATCGAGGTCCTGTTCATCCAGAGGCAACACCACGGGGGCCTGTTCATCCACCCCACCGGGAACAGTTCATCCAAACCCACCCAGCAACGCTCACTGTTCATCTAGAGGCAGCATCGATCGGCTTCAGTTAGTAGCAGTAGTGAAGGAATCGCTCGATCGGGTTCAGTTAACAGCCATCGATCGATCTCTCGGGTTCATTCACAGCCCAACGCCTCGCTCGGGTTCAGTAACGTGTAGCCTGCAGTGTAATCGCTCGGGTTCAGTCAGAGCCCAATGCCTCGCTCGGGTTCATTTAGAGCCCAATGCCTCGCACCCACGCGCGTGCGTGTACGAGAGAAACGCGCATCGCTCGGCCCCGACCACCCACCATAACCGGGAACACCCCGATATTTTCCTCGCCCTCGCTTCTACCACGGTTTTTTCCATCATGGACGGCCCAACGAATTTCATGCAGCTGCGTCTCCGGCCCGCCCAAGACGAAAAGCCCATTTTCTGTCATGATTTTTTGTCATAGAAGTAGGACCCCACCACATCTATGATGATACCGGTTTTGTCACAATTATCGTCATAGAAGTTTCATAAGTATGACAGAAAAAAATTTCGTTCGGCCCAAAATGTCACGGATGTGTCTTTTTTTTGTAGTGTATATGATAAAAGTCTTATGTTTAATTTTGTTGCTGTTATAATAATCTACATGATGCTTCTATGTCCGTACTTTGTTTTTATCGACACCTCTCTCTCAAAGCATGTGGACATGTTTTTCAATTTTGGTTTTCGCTTGAGGACAAGTGAGGTCTAAGCTTTGGGGGAGTTGATACGTCCATTTTGCATCATGTTTTGTTACTGTTATTTATAATGTTTTTATCCATAATAATGCTCTTTGGTGTAATTCTAATGCCTTTTCTCTCATGATATGCAAGGTATACACAAAGAGGGAGAATTCCGGCAGCCGGAAATCTGGACCTGGAAAAGCTACGTCAGGCTACCTATTCTGCAGAACTCCAAATAAGCTGAAACTTCACGGAGAATTTTTATGGAATATATAAAGAATATTGGAGCAAATAACTACTAGAGGGGGCCCACCAGGTGGGCACAACCCACCTAGGCACGCCGGGCAGCCCAGGCGCGCCCTGGTGGGTTGTGCTCACCCAGGCCCACCTCCGGTGCCCATCTTTTGGTATATAAGTCATTTTGACCTAAAAAAAATAAGGAGAGGACTTTCGGGACGGAGCGCCGCCGCCTTGAGGCGGAATTTGGGCAAGAGCACTTTTGCCCTCCGGCGGAGCGATTCTGCCGTGGGAACTTCCCTCCCGGAGGGGGAAATCATCATCATCATCATCATCACCAACAACTCTCCCATCTTGGGGAGGGCAATCTCCATCAACATCTTCAACAACACCATCTCCTCTCAAACCCTAGTTCATCTCTTGTGTTCAATATTGTTACCAAAACTATAGATTGGTGCTTGTGGGTGACTAGTAGTATTGATTACATCTTGTAGTTGATTACTACATGGTTTATTTGGTGGAAGATTATATGTGCAGATCTGATATGCTATTTAATACCCCTCTGATCATGAGGAAGTTTATCATTTGTGAGTAGTTACTTTTGTTCTTGAGTTCAGGGGAGAAATCATGTTGCAAGTAATCATGTGAACTTGATATGTGTTTGATATTTTGATAGTATGTATGTTGTGATTCCCTTAGTGGTGTCATGTGAACGTCAACTACATGACACTTCACCATATTTGGTACTAAGGGAATGCATTATGGAGTAGCAATTAGATGATGGGTTGCGAGAGTGACAGAAGCATAAACCCGAGTTTATGCGCTATTCTGTAAGGGACCGATTAGATCCAAAAGTTTAATGCTATGGTTAGAATTTATTCTTAATACTTTTCTTGTAGTTGCGGATGCTTGCGGGAGGGTTAATCATAAGTAGGACGGTTGTTCAAGTAAGAACAACACCTAAGCACTGGTCCGCCCACATATCAAACTATGAAAGTACCGAACACGAATTAGGCCAACATGATGAAAGTGACTAGATGAAATTCCCGTGTACCCTCAAGAACGCTTTGCTTATCATAAGAGACCGTTTTGGCCTGTCCTTTGCCTCAAAATGATTGGGCTACCTTGCTGCACTTTTGTTACTACTATTGTTACTTGCTCGTTACAAATTACCTTGCTATCAAACTACACTGCTACTTACAATTTCAGCACTTGCAGTTACTTTGCTGAAAACCACTTATCATTTCCTTCTGCTCCTCGTTGGGTTCGACACTCTTACTTATCGAAAATAGCTACAGTTAATCCCCTATACTTGTGGGTCATCAGGGATCGGGATGGGGAAGGGGATCTGTTTGAAAGGGGGCATTTGGCAGGCGTCATCTAAGAAACTCAGGGCGGCCTGGGTACGGAGATCGGTGGGTAAGTTGCACGGGCAAACCGGCAGATGATGAGAATGGAGGCCTTGCGGCGGCGTCGTGGACCTTGCTAGGGTTTCGAGCGAGGGAGGGTGTGTGTGTGCACGCGCACGCCCGAGGAGGTTTTGGTGTGTGTATGTGTGTGTGTGTGGTGGGGGGCGAGGGGTGTTTGAGGAAATGACGCGGGTACTGAAAATTTTACTATGCCGGAGTGAAATGCCGGGTCTATTGAAAATTTTGATGATAGTGCATCACACACGGTCCAGAGATAACAACTGTGTGTTATGAAACAGAAAAACCCTCGAGCCGAGCAGATATTTTTGAGGGATGCAGACGGGATTGGGAACAAGAAACAGGACACACGGTCGAAACACAATAACCGTGTGTTACCAAACAGAAAAAAGCTGCAGGCAGGTAGCTATTTTTGAGAGGGGAAGCCTCGTGGAGCCCAATGCACACAAATAGTTTGAATGAACTGTGTCTGTTGCGTCATCCGACTTGTCTAATGTTCATAAATTTGGCAAAAAATGACACGGGAGAGGGTCAGAACACGAACACACTTGCATGTGGACCAAATTTATGTATGAAACCGGTGGTTTGATTTTCAAATACCAAATGCAACTTCGATGTGGCACCTATCTCGCAAAGCGCACGGTATTGCTTGCCCCCACCTCCCCCCCTCGTGTCATCACGAAGGTAATCCTAAGCTATGAATGCATGCCTCCGCGCCCCCCCCCCCAACTGAGGTTCACCTAGCAAAGTGCGAAGTAGCTAGCAGCCCCCCTCCCTCGTGTCTGCATGAAGGGAATCCTAAGCTATGAATGCATGCCCCCGAACCGAGGTTCACCTAGCAAAGTGTGAAGTAGCTAGCAGCCCCCCTTCCCTCGTGTCGGCTCAAAGGGAATCCTAAGCTATGAATGCATGCCTCCCCAACCGAGGTTCACCTAGCAAAGTGCGAAGTAGCTAGCAACCCCCCCCCTCTTGTTGGCACGAAGGGAATCCTAAGCTATGAATGCATACCCCCCTCCCCCCAACCGAGGTTCACCTAGGCAAAGTGCAAAGTAGCTAGCAGCCCCCCCTCGTGTCTTCACGAAGGGAATCCTAAGCTATGAACGCATGCCCCCCCCAACCGAGGTTCACCTAGCAAAGTGCGAAGTACGTAGCAGCCCCCCTCCCCCACACACACACTTTCAGTCAGTGGGCCAGAGAGGCATATCTCACCAAGATGGATCGTAAAACGGACCAAGAATAACCCACCTTGGTCGTACAACCTCTCTCTTGTTGTTGGTCAAAGTGATGGCCGTCTAGGCGACCCCGGAGATGGGCTAGCTCGCCAATAATCACGCAAGTAGCTAGTCCCCGAAGACAACCACTGCGTACATGTGGCCCAAACATATGTATGGAGAGGTGTGTTTTTGAGTAACAATGGAACATGATGTGGCACCGTGATTTCGAACTAGAAACCCCCACACTGAGTGAGGGTTAGGTTGACGATGCATATGTATGTTACACCACACTTCAAGCCAACGATGGGGATTCATGCATGCATGCGTGCATAGTATATGTGCTCAAACTTAATTAGGTCTGAATCTCACCATGACCTATACTACGATAACACGAACCAAATGAAGAATCCGCCATGGTAACCTATCTTGTTGTCGGTCAAGGTGATCATGGATGTCCACGCGGGCCCATGAATATATAGGCATGTCGCCGAGAACCACACGAGGGAGTGTACCATTCGAAGGCAACCACTACATGCATATGTATGGAGGTGATGCGTGCATGCATGTTTGAATACCATTTCAAAACATTGACGTGGCGCGTGCGTCAAAAATTGTACACTAGCTCCCCACACAGAGCGAGATCGGTTCATGACGTGTCGTTGTACTAGCCACTTCGACTTGATGGGAGGGATTCATGCGTACACATGCATGTGTGTGTGCTCAAACTATATCATGCATGTCATCCCAGTGTTGGGGAACGTAGCATGCAATTTGAAAAAAAAATCCTACGATCATGCAAGATCTATCTAGGAGATGCATATCAACGAGAGGGGGAGAGTGTGTCCACGTACCCTCGTAGACCAAAAGCGGAAGCGTTAGGTTAATGTGGTTGATGTAGTCGAACGTCTTCACGATCCAACCGATCCAAGTACCGAACGTATGGCACCTCTCTGTTCAGCACACGTTCAGCTCGATGACGTCTCTTGAACTCTTTATCCAGTAGAGGCTCGAGGGAGAGTTCCGTCAGCACGACGACGTGGTGACGGTGATGGTAATGTGATCCACGTAGGGCTTCGCCTAAGCACTATGACGCTATGACCGGAGGAGTAAACTGTGGAGGGGGGCACCACACACGGCTAAGAGAAATCTTGGTGTGACTTTTGGGTGCACCCTTCCCACGTATATAAAGGAGGAGGGAGAGAGGCCGGCGGCCAGGAGGAGCGCGCCATGGGGGAGTCCTACTTGGACTCCTAGTCCAAGTAGGATTCGCCCCCCCCCCCCTTTTCCTTTCTCCACCGGAGGGAATAGGAAAGAGAGGGAGAGGGAAAGGGAAGGGGGCGCCGCCCCTCCTCCTTGTCCTATTCGGACTCCCTAGGAGGGGGCCGCGCGGCCACCCCCCATGGGCTTCCCTCTCTCTCCCTTCAGGCCCATGTATGGCCCAACACTTCCTCGGGGGGGGGGGGTCCGGTAACCCGTCGGTACTTCGGAAAAATACCCGAATCACTCGGAACCATTCCGATGTCCGAATATAACCTTCCAATACATGAATCCTTACCTCTCGACCATTTCGAGACTCCTCGTCATGTTCGTGATCTCATTCGGGACCTTGAACAAACTTCGGTCACCAAAACACATAACTCATAATACAAATCGTCATCAAACATTAAGCGTGCGGACCCTACGGGTTTGAGAACTATGTAGACATGACCGAGACACATCTCCGGTCAATAACCAATAGCGGAACCTGGATCCTCATATTGGCTCCTACATATTCTTCGAAGATCTTTATCGGTCAAACCGCATAACAACATATGGTATTCCCTTTGTCATTGGTATGTTACTTGCCCGAGATTCGATCGTCGGTATCCTCATACCTAGTTCAATATTGTTACCGGCAAGTCTCTTTACTCATTCCATAATGCATCATCCCACAACTAACTCATTAGTCACGTTGCTTGCAAGGCTTATAGTGATGTGCATTTCCGAGAGGGCCCAGAGATACCTCTGTGATACACAGAGTGATAAATCCTAATCTTGATCTATGACAACTCAACAAACACCTTCGGAGACACCTGTAGAGCATCTTTATAATCACCCAGTTACGTTGTGACGTTTGACAGCACATAAGGTGTTCCTCCGGTATTCGGGAGTTGCATAATCTCATACTCAGAGGAATATGTATAAGTCATGAAGAAAGCAATAGCAATAAAACTAAACGATCATAATGCTAAGCTAACGGATGGGTCTTCTCCATCACATCATTCTCTAATGATGTCATCCCGTTCATCAAATGACAACACATGTCCATGGTCAGGAAACTTAACCATCTTTGATTAAAGAGCTAGTCAAGTAGAGGCACACTAGGGACACTCTATTTTGTCTATGTATTCACACATGTACTAAGTTTCCGGTTAATACAATTCTAGCATGAATAATAAACATTTATCATGATATAAGGAAATATAAATAAAAACTTTATTATTGCCTCTAGGGCATATTTCCTTCAGTCTCCCACTTGCACTAGAGTCAATAATCTAGATTTCATAGTAATGATTCTAACACCCATGGAGTCTTGGTGTTGATCATGTTTTGCTTGTGAGAGAGGCTTAGTCAACGGGTCTGCAACATTCAGATCCGTATGTATCTTCCAAATCTCTATGTCTCCCTCCTTGACTTGATCGCGGATGGAATTGAAGCGTCTCTTGATGTGTTTGGTTCTCTTGTGAAATCTGGATTCCTTCGCCAAGGCAATTGCTCCAGTATTGTCACAAAAGATTTTCATTGGACCCGATGCACTAGGTATTACACCTAGATCGGATATGAACTCCTTCATCCAGACTCCTTCATTTGCTGCTTCCGAAGCAGCTATGTACTTTGCTTCACACGTAGATACCGCCATGATGGTCTGCTTGGAATTGCACCAACTGATAGCTCCACCATTCAATATATATACGTATCCGGTTTGTGACTTAGAGTCATCCGGATCAGTGTCAAAGCTTGCATCGACGTAACCATTTATGACAAGCTCTTTCTCACCTCCATAAATGAGAAACATATCCTTAGTCCTTTTCAGGTATTTCAGGATGATCTTGACCGATGTCCAGTGATCCACTCCTGGATTACTTTGGTACCTCCCTGCTAAACTTATAGCAAGGCACACATCTGGTCTGGTACACAACATTGCATACATGATAGAACCTATGGCTGAGGCATAGGGAATGACTTTCATTTTCTCTCTATCTTCTGCAGTGGTCGGGCATTGAGTCTGACACAACTTCACACCTTGTAACATAGGCAAGAACCCTTTCTTTGACTGATCCATTTTGAACTTTTTCAAAACTTTATCAAGGTATGTGCTTTGTGAAAGTCCAATTAAGCATCTTGATCTATCTCTATAGATCTTGCTGCCCAATATATAAGCAGCTTCACCAAGGTCTTTCATTGAAAATTCTTATTCAAGTATCCTTTTATGCTATCCAGAAATTCTGTATTATTTCCAATCAACAATATGTCATCCACATATAATATTAGAAAAGCTACAGACCTACCACTCACTTTCTTGTAAATACATGCTTCTCCAAAAGTTTGTATGAAACCATATGCTTTGATCACACTATCAAAGCGTATATTCCAACTCCGAGAGGCTTGCACCGGTCCATAAATGGATCGCTGGAGCTTGCACACTTTGTTAGCACCTTTAGGATCGACAAAACCTTTTGGTTGCATCATATACAACTATTCTTTAAGATATCCATTAAGGAATGCATTTTTTACATCCATTTGCCAAATTTCGTAATCATAAAATGCGGCAATTGCTAACATGATTCGGACAGACTTAAACTACGGGTGAGAAGGTCTCATCGTACTCAACCCCTTGAACTTGTCGAAAACCATTCGCAACAAGTCGAGCTTTGTAGACGGTAACATTACCGTCAGCGTCAGTCTTCTTCTTGAAGATGCATTTATTCTCTATGGCTTGCCGATCATTGGGCAAGTCAACCAAAGTCCACACTTTGTTCTCATACATGGTTCCCATCTCAGATTTCATGGCCTCAAGACATTTCACGGAATCTGGGCTCATCATCGCTTCCTCATAGTTCGTAGGTTCGTCATGGTCAAGTAAGATGACCTCCAGAACAGGATTACCGTACCACTCTGGTGCGGATCATACTCTGGTTAACCTACAAGGGTCGGTAGTAACTTCATCTGAAGTTTAATGATCATCATCATTATCTTCCTCACTAATTGGTGTAGGAGTCACTGGGATTGATTTCTGTGATGAACTACATTCCAATTCTGGAGAAGGTACAATTACCTCATCAAGTTTTTTTTCCTCCCACTCACTTCTTTCGAGAGAAACTCCTCTAGAAAGGATCCATGAATATCTTGCCTTCTGATATGTGATAGAAGGTGTACCCAACAGTCTCCTTTCAGTATCCTATGAAGACACATTACTCCGATTTGGGTTCGAGCTTATCAGGTTGAAGCTTTTTCACATAAGCATTGCAGCCCCAAACTTTAAGAAACGACAGCTTAGGTTTCTTGCCAAACCACAGTTCATATGATGTCGTCTCAACGGATTTAGATGGTGCCCTATTTAACGTGAATGCAGCCGTCTCTAAAGCATAACCCCAAAATGATAGCGGTAAATCGATAAGAGACATCATAGATCGCACCATATCTAATAAAGTATGGTTACGACGTTCAGACACACCATTACGTTGTGGTGTTCCAGGTGGCGTGAGTTGTGAAACTATTCCACATTCTTTCAAATGAAGACCAAACTCATAACTCAAATATTCACCTCCACTATAAGATCGTAGAAACTTTATTTTCTTGTTACGATGATTTTCCACTTCACTCTGAAATTCTTTGAACTTTTCAAATGTTTCAGACTTATGTTTCATTAATTAGATATACCCATATCTGCTCAGATCATCTGTGAAGGTCATAAAATAACGATACCCGCCGCGAGCCTCAACACTCATCGGATCGCATACATCAGTATGTACTATTTCTAATAAGTCAGTGTCGGCGTCCTGGGAACGGGGTCCCCAGACTTGCCTGCCTGCGACCCATGGTGTGGCTCCGCCAGCGGCCCTGTACGGCCCATCTTCATCAGCAAACACTCAAGACCCTCGCGAGGAGCACAGCCTGGCGAGGGGGACGACACAAGACCTCCTCGGGGGCGGCCTCACTAGGCTGGCTCGCAAGGGGCGGAGAGATCAAGGCAAGGGGCACCTCGCGAGGTCCCTATGACGCGAGCCATGATGACCAAGGCCAGGCAGGCGCTAGCATGCGCAGTGTACTCGTTTCCTCTTTGGTGCTAAAGAGGCAAGCGCGGGCGAGGAGTCCCGAGGCATCAGGTAAAGGATGCCATATCGGTGCAACAAGACCAAGACCGGCCGGACGGCAGGACGGAGGTCACCATGGAGCCAAGGACGGCGTCATCACCAGAGCCTTTGGCAGGCGAAGACCACCTTTAGTCAAGATAACTTGTACTAGTTGTCTCCCTTCAAAATTGGCCATTGTTGGATCCCTTCCCGCTCAATATTTGGGAAGAGGACCAGAGCCTCTATAAATAGGACTAGCCACCATAGTAGAAGGGGACGGATCTTGGGCCATTCAGACCACCCTCAACCGCACAAGCTCACCAAGCTCAAGGACACCACTCCTCAGGAGGCTGTTCTTCCTTTGTACTTGTTCATCCTCAGCCCAAGAGGCAATCCACCACACCACACTGGAGTAGGGTATTACACCAATCGGTGGCCCAAACCAGTATAAACCCTGTGTCCCTAGTTTTGCGAGTTCGACGTGCCGAGCTTTGAGATCGTGGTGAGCGTGTGAGCTAGGGGGGAGAGATCTTCATGCGCACCCCAGTGTTTGAACCTCAAGGGTTTTGCCAGAACCCGTAATCCGACATTTGGCACACCAGGTAGGGGTGCGCTGAAGCTTCCCTTCCGTTGATCCACGCTCCGCCACCTCTGCACCTTGCCCCCATGGCTAGCGTTGCTCCCCCGACTGGGATGACGGACGCCCACGACGGCGCTAGGGGGCTCAGGGCCTTTGCCCCCGCCTTGCGACGGGTACAATGGCCGCCCAAGTTCAAGCCGGAGATGCCGCCGCGTTATGATGGTGTGGCGGACCCGTCGGCCTTCCTGCTGGTATATGAGGAGGCCGTCCTGAAGGCTGTGGGCGACGACAA
The DNA here is from genome assembly GCF_002575655.3 of Aegilops tauschii subsp. strangulata. Classification (NCBI taxonomy): domain Eukaryota; kingdom Viridiplantae; phylum Streptophyta; class Magnoliopsida; order Poales; family Poaceae; genus Aegilops; species Aegilops tauschii. Next base: position 148,087,419 of record NC_053037.3, read on the forward strand.
GGTCATGGCCAACTGGCTTCCCATGGCCCTCGCTGGTGCACCACGCGCCTGGCTGCTCGCCCTCCCAGGATGCTCGGTGGCATCTTGGGAGGAGCGGCACGGCCTCTTTGTCGCGTGCTTCACGGCACCAGCGCCCCTCATCGTCGCGGCCCTCCTCGGTGACTCGCAAGCACCGCCCTCGGACCACCACACGAAGTCGTTCTTTCGCCAGATTGGTGCAACTTCTGTGCAGCAAGGAGCTCCCCCGGGCTGGGCGGTGCCCAAGGCCGACCTCATCTTCGACTCGGGGGATCACCCTGTCACCACCGTCGGCTCAGGCGTGCTTCCAATGCTTTGCACGCCCACCATCTTCCACGTAGTTGTCACCAAGACCCTCATCGACAGCGGCGCCGGCCTCAACGTGCTCTCTGTGGAGGCTTTTAGCCTTCTTCACGTACCACTCAAACGGCTCCGTCCCAGCAAGCCCTTCTCCAGGGTCAGAGGCGGCTCCGCCAGCCCCCTGGGGCAGATCCGCCTCCCTTTCACCTTCGGCACTCGGGACAACTACCGCATCGAGCTCATCAACTTCGACGTCGCCGGCATTGGCCTCCCGTACAATGCCATCCTTGGATACCCGGCTCTGGCTCAGTTTATGGCGGCGACCCATCCGGCCTACAACCTCATGAAGATGCCAGGGAGCAAGGACGTTCTCACCGTAGTTGGAGATACCAAGGAGGCTCTGGCGGCGCTCAAGCTTGCCCTCAAGACCGCCGGGGGAGCGCGACCGGCCGACGAGGCCACCCCTGGAGCTAAGGAGGCCGCACCAGCAAAGAAAAAGTAGTTGTTCACTCAAAATCATGCCGAAACCAAGCAGGTGCCGGTCGAGGAAGATGGGTCCTCGGGAGCCACCTTCACCATAGGCGCCAACCTCGACCCGGACCAAGAGGAGGCACTGATGAAGTTCCTACGCGCGAACAAGGATGTATTCGCCTGGGAACCCAAGCAGCTAATAGGGTCCCAAGAGGGATGATCAAGCATCCCTTGAGGGTGTGCCCCAATGTGCGACTTGTGAAGCAGAAGGCGCGGCGACAGTCCACAGAGAAGCAGTCCTTCATCATCCAGGAAACCTGCAAGCTGGAGGCAGCAGGTGTCATTCACGAGGTTCGGTACCCTGAGTGGCTGGCGAACCCCGTCGTCGTACCGAAGAAAGGCGGGAAGGAGCACATGTGTGTCGACTTCACCAACCTCAACAAGGCCTGTCCCCAAGACCCGTTCCCGCTCCCGCGCATCGACCAGATTGTCGACTCCACCGCCGAGTGTGACCTGATGTGCTTCCTGGACGCGTTTTCGGGCTATCATCAGATCAAGATGGCAGTGGAGGATGTGGAGAAGACGGCCTTCCTGACCCCGTGTGGGGTGTACTGCTACACTTGCATGTCGTTCGGGCTGCACAATGCAGGCGCGACCTTCCAACGGCTGATGCACATCGCCCTGGTTCAGCAGCTCGGGAGGAACGCTGAAGCCTACGTCAACAACATTGTGGTGAAATCTCGGGAGGCAAGAACTTTTATTCAAGACCTGGAGGAGACCTTCGCAAGCCTGTGCCAGGTAGACCTACGGCTCAACCCAGAGAAGTGCGCGTTCGGTGTCCCCTCTGGCAAGCTGCTGTGCTTCCTCGTGTCCCACAGGGGGATCGAGGCTAACCCGGAGAAGGTCAAGGTGATAGAGGACATGAGCCCACCACAAACTCTCAAGGAGATACAGAAGCTTGCAGGCTGCGTGACCTCGCTGGGGCGCTTCATCTCCAAGTTGGGAGAGCGCACCCTGCCATTCTTCAAGCTGATGAAGAAGAAGGGCCCGTTCGAGTGGACCTCGAAGGCTGACCAAGCGTTCCAAGACCTCAAGAGGTACCTGACCATCCCACCGGTGATGGTGGCACCTCGCCCTCTCGAGCCCTTGGTGCTTTACCTTGCCGCCACTCCCTACTCCGCTAGCGCAGCTCTGGTGGCGGTCCGGGAAGAGCGCAGGACCAAGGGTCCGCCGCACCGCGCCGTACCTCCTGCCGGGGCTATGAAGGACCCAGGAGGCACCGCAAAGACTGCAGCAATGCCAACGAGTGACCAGGCCCACCAAGGCGGCATTTGCGATCCAGCAGAGGCCCCGGTGGGCGACCAGGCTCTTGGGGACCCATCACCTCAGGAGACATCCCAACCTATGGCAGGCGCAGGCTCCGCCGACAGTGTCGACGCTCCTGCCCTCGTCGAGCACCCAGTGTACTTCGGCAGCACGGTACTGCGGGATGCAAGGGCACGGTACCTCATGCCTCAGAAGCTCTTGCTCGCGCTCTTAGTGGCCTCGCGCAAACTGTGGCACTACTTCCAAGGTCACCCAATCAAGGTCGTCTCGACCTACCCGCTAGAGAGGGTACTCAGGAGCCCCAACGCAGCTCAAAGAGTCGCCGAATAGAACATCAAGCTGCAAGCATTCCAACTGGAGTTCAGCACAACCAGGGTCATCAAGGGAGCCGTGCTCGCCGACTTCGTGGCGGAATGGACGGACGCCCCAGGGTTTGAAACAGGCGAGGACTGATCCCTCTCGCCGGGAAGTTAAGCACCAGATGGCTGGGTCATGTTTTTCGATGGCGCGTTCACACGCCAGGGCACGGGAGCTGGAGCAGTGCTCATCTCGCCCACTCAGGACAAGCTCTACTACGCTGTGCAGCTCTGCTTCCAGCAAGGCGAGAAGGTATCCAACAACATCGCAGAGTACGAAGGCCTCATCGCTGGCCTTAAGGCGGCCGTGGCCCTGGGGGTGAAGCGCCTCACCATCAGGGGCGACTCGTAGCTCCTCGTCAACTTATCCAACAAGGTATACAAGCCGAGGGATGAGCACATGGAGGCATACCTCGTGGAGGTACGCAAAATGGAAAAGCATTTCCTAGGTCTAGAGTTGCAGCACGTGCCCCGTGGCACCAACAAGGAGGCTGACGACATCGCCAAGAGGGCATCCAAGCGACAACCCCAAGAGCCTACCGTCTTTGAGGAGCGGCTCTTCAAGCCGTCAGCAGCACCTCCGCCTTCGGTGCTGGTGCCGCCTCGGGAGGAACTCCCCCAACCACCTGCCTCGGGAGCCCCGGCCTGCGGCCCGACCTCGAGAGCGCTGAGGGAGTCCTGGACTAAGGGGTCCTCGAGCGTCCGGCGTATTATCAATGGGCCGGACTGGTGGGCTGTGAAGACATGAAGGCCGAAGACTGTACCCGTGTACGGATTGGACTCTCCTTGGTGTGGAAGGCAAGCTTGGCAACCAACTATGAAGATTCCTTCTTATGTAACCGACTCTATGTAACCCTAGACCCCCCCAGTGTCTATATAAACCGAAGGATGTAGTCCAGAAAGGATATACTCATTACCATTGTCATACAGGCTAGGCTTCTAGAGTTTAGCCATTACGATGACGTGGTAGATCAACTCTTGTAATACTCATATTCATCAAGATCAATCAAGCAGGAAGTAGGGTATTACCTCCATAGAGAGGGCCCGAACCTGGGTAAACATCGTGTCCGCCGTCTCCTGCAACCATCGACCTTAGACGCACAGTTCGGGACACCCTACCCTAGATCCGCCGGTTTTGACACCGACATTGGTGCTTTCATTGAGAGTTCCACTGTGAAGTCGATGAAAGGTTCGATGGCTCGCCTTGTCCTTAAAGACAACATCACCTCCGGGGGAGTCCTGGCCCCAGGCCAAACCCTCCGGCTGGGCGGCTTTGCCATGATCGCCCGTTCGGCTGTTGAGCCGACGATGACCTCTCAGGCCATCGAAAACCCCCTTCGCATCAACTCCGAACACTCCAAGCAGATGGATCCGGCAGAGTTTTCTTCCTTGAACGAGCTCCTAGATCGCATCACCGCTTTGGGAATCGCCACAGATTACGATCAGATCGGGCCTAAAACCGATCAAGGAGAAATCAAAACTCCACCTGTCACCCATCAGATCGCGGTAGTCGAGGAGCAGGACGGTGAGTTTTCTTCTATATCGAAGACGGACAATGTTCGGATCGCCGATCAAGAAGAACCGGATCCCACCAGCGAAAGGATGCGACCAGCCCTCCAAACATAGAATCGGAAGGCAGTCCTAAGCAATCAGAAGATACTCTGGAGCCCGGACTGTTGAGTCTGGAAGGTCTTCAAACTCCGGATAATCGGTCAGGTCAGGGTTTGGATTTAATTCCACCCACCCACCCGGACATAGACGCTCTCATGAGCATAAAACAACAGTCTCAGGAAATGGTCCACCACTTCTGGGCCAGATTCCTCCTTGTCAAAGACAAGGTAAAAGATTGCCGCGACGAGGACGCGATATCAATGTTCTGCAACAATTGCATGGACGAAGGAATCCTCAACACCATCAATCGCCGCCGCATACTAAAGTTCGCTGACTTAGCAACTATCGTACAGAAGTACAGCGTGATGGAAAGCGCCTGGAAAACTCAGGCAGCTTGTTGGGAACCGTCAGTCCCAACTCAACTCCTCCTACAAGCAAAGAGGGCGCACCCCCGTGGCACGCCCAGTCCAACAGTCAAGAAACATAAACCCATTACGCAGCACGGCACCGTTCTGGAGGGACGGCTCGATGGCCCATGCAAAATACACACGACACCAGATACCGTGGCAACCCACAACCTTAGAGCATGTTGGATACTTTGGCAGGTAGCCAAGAGCGGCGGGGACATCCTTATCAACGACACCCCAGAACAGCACCCTCCAGAAAACGACGACACAAGAGTATTGACGGTCTTTGAGACATTCGCTTCAAACAACAAGCGCAAAAGGCACTTCGCGACCTCGCCGAAGTCTGCCAAATCACTGCAATAAACCCTTGGAACGACACGGCTATAACATTTAATGCCGGTGATGAACCAAAGTACAGGACAGCCCGAGTGCCAGCTGCATTAGTCCTCAGTCCCATCATGGACGGGTTTCGACTTACCAAGGTGCTCATGGACGGCGGTAGCGAACTAAACCTCGTTTAGGAGGACACACTCCACAAAATGGAAATAGACAGGAGTCGCATCAAGCAAAGTAGCACCACCTTTCGAGGAATCATTCCCAGTTGAGACGCGCGATGCGCAAGAAAAATCACACTTGACGTGGTATTCGGCACGCCGCAGAATTATCAGTCCGAAGAAATCACCTTCCAAGTGGCCCCTTTCAGCAGCGGATACCACGTCCTGTTGGGGCGGGATGCTTTTACACGCTTCCAAGCTATACCTCATTACGGGTATATGAAGCTCAAAATGCCCGGACCAAATGGTATAATCACTCTCGTCAGTGATCCGGACATAGCACTACGCGCTCAAACCAAAACTGCATTGTTGGATATGGGGTTCCGGCAAAACCCTTAAGGTTCGAACTCTGGGGTGCGCGCGGAGATCTTCCCCCTACCGATCCACGTCCCAACGCTTCACTGAGAATCTAAGCTACACGATCAAGAACACAAGAGACACGAGGTTTATACTGGTTCGGGCCATCGTTGTGGTGTGATACCCTAATCCAGTGTGGTGTGGTGGATTGCCTTAGGGGCTGATGATGAACAGTACAGAGGAAGAACAGCCTCGCGAGGGGTGTTCTTGAGCTGGTGCGGTGTGTTTGAGCTAGGATCGATCCCCCTCTCTACTGTGGTGGCTAGCTCTATATATAGAGGCCCTGGTCCTTTTCCCAAATATTAAGCGGGAAGGGCGCCAACGACGGCCATTTTGAAGGGGAACATCTAGTACAAGTTATCCTGACTAAAGGTGGTCTTCGGCTGCCAAAGGCACTGGCGGTGACGCCGTCTTGGGCTCCACGGTGACCTCCGTCCTGCCGCTCTGCTGGTCTTGGTATCGTTGCACTGGAATGGTAACCTTTGCTTGATGCCTTGGTACTCCGCGTCTGTGCTTGCCCCCTTTGCACCAACGAGGAAACAAGGACACTGCATAGGCCGATGCCCGCCTGGCCTCGATCGTCATGGCTTGCGTCACGGGCACCTCGCGAGGTACCCCTGCCTTGATCTCTCCGCCTCCTCGCGAGCCTGCCTGGTGAGGTCGATCCTGAGGAAGCCTTGCGTCGTCCGCCCCGCGAGGCTTGGCCCCTCGCGAGGGTCTTGAGCTTGGGTTGATGAAGATGGGCCGTACTGGGCCACCCCTTGAGCCACACCGCAGGCAGGCAAGTCTGGGGACCCCCGTTCCCAGAACGCCGACAATAGCCCCCGGGCCCAAGGCGCGCTCGGGCTTGGCTTAGCAGCGAAGCGAAAGGGCAAGTGCAGAGCGCCGCGGGCCCCAACAGCCTGCGGCCTTGGTCGCCGCGTGGCGGTTGATTGGACGTGGGCGTCTCCGCTTCCCCACGTTGCCTTGGCAACCGTCCGATTTGACGAGTCCCTGCATGCGAAAATGGGTCATGATTACCTGCGATCATGGAGGCTGATGGTTGGCCTCCCCCGGGCTATAAGTACAGGGGGCGTGAGACCCCGCAGTCCATCTCCTCCCGCTCCGCTTGCTTCTTCTTCCTCCTTCCCCCAGCTGCTCGCCATGTTCCATGGCGCCCGCAAAGAGGTTCTCAGCCGCGGAAAAAGGGAAGGCTCGCCAGGAAGGGCCTGGTTCTCCTCCACCCAAGCGTGGCCGACGCCATCCCCGCAAGCATCCTGCGACTCCTGCAGCGTCTCCTTCTGATCGTGATCCTTCGCGCGTGTAACACCCCGCATGTAACTTGCCATATTTGTAACTCCGACTCTTGCCATTTCCGGCTATGTGATATGTTTTTCCCTCCATTGTTGGGTTTTGTCTTTCGTTTTGTATTTTTTCATGTCATGCATTTTCATATCATGTCATCATGCGCATTACATTTGCATACGTGTTCGTCTCATGCATCCGAGCATTTTCCCCGTTGTCCGTTTTGCAATCCGGCGCTCCTATCTCCTCCGGTGCACCCCTCTTGTTTTCTTTCGTGTGCGTGTGTCAAACTTTCTCGGAATGGACCGAGGCTTGTTAAGTGGTCTTAATATACCACCCGGAGACTACCGGTCAAGTTTCGTTCCATTCGGAGGTCGTTTGGTACTCCAACAGTTAACCGGGCATCCGCAAAGTCCATTTGAGTGTCCAGCAGAAACCCCCTCCAAAACCAGCCCAAAACCCACCAAACTCTCTTCCATGCTCTAGGTCGTTCGATCATGATCGTGTGGGCGAAAACCGCACCTCATTTGGAGTCTCCTAGCTCCCTCTACCTATTTATAAGTGGGCATCCCGAAAAACGAAATCTCAGACGAAACCCTAACCCTCTTCCTCCGCGCCGCGCCGGACGCGTCCGCTCCGGCCGGACAACGTCCGCCGCGCGCCCGGCCAACCGGAGCGCGACACGTGTCCCGCCGGCCTCTCCACCGCGCCGCCGGCCCATCGCCGGCCCTCCCGGGCCCGAGCTCCGCCGCCGCCCTCGCCGCCTCCGGCACCCGAGCTCCGCCGCCGCCCGACGTCCGCCGGCCGCCGCCGCGCCGCGGGCCCCGCCACCGACCGCCGCCGCGCCGGTCCCCGCCGGCGCCGCCCTCCGCAGCCCCCGCCGGCGACCCCCGCGTCCGGCGCCTCCTCTCCTTCCCACGGCCGCCGCCACCGCCTCCTTTCCTCCTCCCGCCGGCGAGCGAGCCCGAGCTCGAGCGAGTCGCTCGATCCGATCTGGTACAGTCCCGTTGACCTTCCCCTCGCGTCCGTTTTTTTCCTAAGTCCCAGATTTTTATCAGCAAGTGCTTCTGTTCCCGATGCAATAACTCTGGGCATGTAGCTCCGATTCGCGCGTGTAATATGTCAAACTGTTCGCCTCGTGATGCTCTTCATTTTGTTCAATTGCACCATGTTCTTTAGAGGTCATCTTGATGCCCAAAGCTTCGTTGGAAGAGGGCTAGTTGCTGTTAATCTCTGGTTCTTATCAGAACTTGGAGATTTGTCATTTTTGTATCATTTATTCTGTGCATCTTTTGAGCATGAGCTCTACATGTGTTTTGAAGTATCCCATTCCATCTTTCCAGTGGTGTAGTCAATGTATTTTTGTGATCTCTGTGGTGACTAGCACAAGCATGAAAAGTAGGCCCCGTAATATTTCTGATTTCAGGGACTTAGTGATTTCTCTAAGTCTTTGTCTGCTGTAATTTTGTTGCCATGTAAACTTGATGCTACAGAGAGATCCATGCATATTTTGGAGATGTTCAGTAAGGATGTTTTGTAGATATAGTTGTAGTTGATCCATTCCTGCAATTGTTTGCAATTGTAGAGTACCATAGCATGACTCAATCTTGCTCTACTTGTGCTATAAAATATTTCTGGCAGATTCTTAACATGACATGCATTTTTGCCAAGCTTATTGTAGTTGATCCATACATGCTATGTAATTGTTCTTTCCATGGATAGCTTCATAAACAAGCCATCTTGCTGTAGGTATGCTTGGTTTGTCATGCATTGCTCTGTAGTGAGTGCATCAAGCTCACAAAGAGGCCTACATATTAATATTTCTGCCATGCTCTGTTTTCTGCTAAGTCTGAAACCTGATAACGAAACTTGCTATGTTTACATGCTTGCCATCATATCTTCTGGCCCTTTTTGGCTTATGGTCAGTAAGGGACTTTTGTCATGTGCATTTAGTAGAACACTACTGTGCCTTGTTTTGCTATCTTAAGTTCCTGTAGCATGTTGATTTCGTGCTCTGAACATTGCTACCTGATGCTGATTTCTGCCATGTCCAGTTTTTCACCAAGTCTGTGAACCTGTAATCTTTTGCACTTTTGCCATGCTTGTTTGAGCTTGATATGTTGTGAACTAGCCGTAGCTCAGTGTTCATCTTTTGTCAAAAATCTCCTGTAGATTACTTCCATGTGCTTTGTTGCTATGTTGGGGTGCTGTAGCATTGTTACTTGTTGTATTTTAAGTGCTATCTTGCTGTTTATCGCAGATTAGTGTCATTCTTGTTTTGCTTGCCATTTGCAAACCGTGTATCCGATTCCGGTGATCTTTATATCGATTTCGACCGAAACCATCTCATCTTTCCAGTGGCATGCTTGGTTTGCCAAGTTACTGCCATGTTCGTCATTTTCCTTCCGGAGCACGCATATGCATCGCATATCATAACTTGCATATCATACATGTTGCATCATGTTGCTTGCGCATTTCTCGTTGTTGATTATGGTTCCATTTGTTTGTGTTCTTGTCTTGGGTAGAGCCGGGAGACGAGTTCGTGAACGAGGAACCTGTCGAGTACGCTTACGAGGATCAAGCTTTCGACAACTCTGAGGATCTTGCAGGCAAGATGACCACCCCTCGAAATCACTTCTATCTTCGCTATGCTAGTTGTTCGCTCTATTGCCATGCTCCGCTACCTATCACTTGATATATCATGTCTCCTATTTTAAGCCATGTCAGCCTCTAACCATCCTCTCCTAGCAAACCGTTGTGTGGCTATGTTACCGCTTTTGCTCAGCCCCTCTTATAGCGTTGCTAGTTGCAGGTGAAGTTGAAGTTTGTTCCATGTCGGAACATGGACATGTTGGGATATCACAATATCTCTTATTTAATTAATGCATCTATATATTTTGGTAAAGGGTGGAAGGCTCGGCCTTATGCCTGGTGTTTTGTTCCACTCTTGCCGCCCTAGTTACTGTTATACCGGGATTATGTTCCTTGAGTTTGCGTTCCTTACGCGGTCGGGTGATTTATGGGACCCCCTTGACAGTTCGCCTTGAATAAAACTCCTCCAGCAAGGCCCAACCTTGGTTTTACTATTCGCTACCTAAACCTTTTTCCCCCGGGTTTTCGCGAGCCCGAGGGTCATCTTATTTTAACCCCCCCGGGCCAGTGCTCCTTCGAGTGTTGGTCCGAACTGAGCAGACTGCGGGGCCCCCTCCTGGAAACTCGAGGTCTGGTTTTACTCGTAGGATGTCTCATCCGGTGTGCCCTGAGAACGAGATATGTGCAGCTCCTATCGGGATTTGTCGGCACATTCGGGTGGCTTTGCTGGTCTTGTTTTACCATTGTCGAGATGTCTTGTAAACCGGGATTCCGAGACTGATCGGGTCTTTCCGGGAGAAGGTTTATCCTTCGTTGACCGTGAGAGCTTATGATGGGCTAAGTTGGGACACCCCTGCAGGGTATTATCTTTCGAAAGCCGTGCCCGCGGTTATGAGGCAGATGGGAATTTGTTAATGTCCGGTTGTAGATAACTTGTCACTTGACCCAATTAAAATACACCAAGTGCGTGTGTAGCCGTGATGGTCTCTTCTCGGCGGAGTCCGGGAAGTGAACACGGTCTGTGTTATGTATGACGTAAGTAGGTGTTCAGGATCACTTCTTGGTCATTGCTAGATGACGACCGCTCCTTTGCTTCTCTTCTCGCTCTCATTTGCGCAGTTAGCCACCATACATGCTTTTGCCGCTGCAGCTCCACCTCTTTGCACCTCCTTGTCCTACAAGCTTAAATAGTCTTGATCTCGCGGGTGTGAGATTGCTGAGTCCCCGTGACTCACAGATTCTACCAAAACAGTTGCAGGTGCCGACGATGCCAGTGCAGATGACGGCGTCGATCTCAAGTGGGAGTTCGACGAGGAACGTGGTCGTTACTATGTGTCCTTTCCTGATGATCAGTAGCGGAGCCCAGTTGGGACGATCGGGGATCTAGCATTTGGGGTTGTCTTATTTTCATCCGGATTTTGACCGTAGTCGGTCTATATGATTGTATTTTGGATGATGTATGATGATATTTATGTATTGTGTGAAGTGGCGATTGTAAGCCAACTCTTTATCCCATTCTTGTTCATTACATGGGATTGTGTGAAGATGACCCTTCTTGCGACAAAACCACTATGCGGTTATGCCTCTAAGTCGTGCCTCGACACGTGGGAGATATAGCCGCATCGTGGGCGTTACAAGTTGGTAATCAGAGCCATCCCCGACTTAGGAGCCCCCTGCTTGATCGAATCGCTGGCGTTGTTGAGTCTAGAACAAAAATGTTTTGAGTCTTAGGACTATATATATCGGAGAGTAGGATTCTTTTTACTCCTCAGTCCCTTCGTCGCTCTGGTGAGGTCTCCTGACGTAGAAGTTTTGACTATTCTCTCCTCAAATTTCACTAAAAAAATTTAGGATCACGCGGGTATCTTGGAATCGTTCCGATCGATTTGTGACGAGAATATTGTTCTTGGTGCCTCCTGTCATTTAGGGGTTGTGGCAGTGTCCCGGGGAGTTGAGCTCCGAGGTGTTGTCGTCACAATTTTATCGTTGCAGTTCTGGAATACCTGAGTTTCGCCGACATCGAAATCTCTTTTATGCAGTTGTTGGTGAGATCACCTCGACGCCACCCAGTACTGGGGCGGGAGTTCGGGAGTATTGCCATAACTTGTATAACGGATGTTTTTCGAAGGTTGAGGTAAACGATTTCCGAAGGTTTCTTGGTTATGTGTTGACGGATGGATACAGCTGGATCTAGGGATTGTTAGTTTGGGTGATATATATTTGTGTCCCCTGTATCCCCTACACCAGATTGCATAACCAGAAAGTTTCGGGAGTTTATAAGTGGGAATTCAAGTAGCCTTAGGATTTCTTTCCGACAGACGCATGATATGAGATTGGGGTTCGACGTCTAGTGGTCCGCCTGTATACGGTTGATTTTACAGTGGTCTCGTTGTGTCTTAAAGAGTCCATGGCTTTGCCGACTCGGGGACGCTTCGTATGTCATGTGCACAGCCTTGTACATGATGGTGCTGTACGATTGAGCCCGTGTGGGCCCCACCACGAAAACTTCGGACGAAATTTCTATCATATGTTTGTTCCGGCTTATTCTGCAAGCCAATACTTTGTTTTATTTTGTATTGTGGTATTCGAGTTCCCTTCGAATTCATATGTTCATTCCATATCTTTTTCAAGTGGCTTCTCAACTTATGGAAGTGTGATGATTTACTACGGAATTCATTCGTTCATCTTCGTTCGAATGTTTATTGTGAAGACTATATGTTGCAATTTCTATCCGTTGATTCTACTTATCTTTTGTCTATCAAGATGCTAACGGATGTCACCCTCTTCAGGATGGCTCCGCCAACGCGTCAGGATCCGAATCGCAATGAAGGGAGTCAAGCGAACCCTCCGCCACCACCTCCACCTCCGGAGGCATGGCAAGCAATCATGGTAGCCACCAACGCCAATGCTCAGATGATTCTGCAACTCTTGCAAGAACGTACTCAAGGGCAAGGCAATCAAGGTCAAGGCAACAATCAGTTTCACTTTGCCACTCTCAACCAGTTTCTCGCAAATCAGCCCAAGTCTTTCAGCTACTGTGCCGAGGCCACGGATGCCGATGATTGGCTCGTGGACATCAACAAGCATTTTGAATGTAGCAATGTCAGGCCTGAGGACTTTGTCAAGTTCGCTTCTTTCCAGCTCAAGGACCAAGCCGCTGATTGGTTTCAGCAATACAAAGATTCCAGAGGAGGTCGTGTGATTACTTGGACTGACTTCTGTCGGGACTTCAAAGCGCACCACATTCCACAAAGTGTTGTTGAGAGCAAGCGTGAGGAGTTCCGCAATATCAAGCAAGGAAACATGTCTGTGTATCAATACAACATTCAGTTCCAAAAACTTGCTCGCTTCGCTAAACAAGACGTTCCTGATGAGAAGAGCGTGATCTATCACTTCAGAGGTGGCCTTAAAGAGGATCTGCAGTTAGCTCTCGTTCTTGTTGAGCCTACTCACTTTGATCAATTCTACAATATGGCACTGAAGCAAGAGGCTGCTCAGCTTAAGTGTGAGGCTTCTAAGAAAAGAGTCAGGGACGCAGTTCAGTCTTCTTCTTCCTCACTTGTGACAGCTAAGCAACAGAAGTTCTGGTTGCCTCCTCCTCCTCCGTTTCGTCAGCCTTACCAGCAGAAGAACAAAGGTGGCCACGGTTCTTCAAACTCTTCCAACTCTGGCTATCAGAACAAGTCTCAGAATCAAGCTCCCAAGTCCAATGCTCCTTATCACCGTCCACTCTCAGAGGTGACTTGCAACAAATGTCAGCAGAAAGGTCACTATGCTAACAAGTGCTTCAACCAGAGGCGTCTTCCTCCTCCTCCTGTCAGATCTTCCAGCAATGCAGTGGTCAAGCATAATCCAAAGTCTGCAAAGGTGAACATGATGAATGCAGCTCAAGCGGAGGAATCTACTGATGTGATAATGGGTAATCTCTCAGTTAATGATATTTCTGCAAAAGTTCTTTTTGATACTGGTGCATCGCATTCTTTCTTGTCATACCCATTTGCATCGAAGCACAATGTTGACACAGAGATTTTATCCAAAGTCATGCAAGTTGTTTCTCCGGGTAAGCTTTTGTCGTCTAGTTTGGTTGCTCCCGATGTTTCCATCAAGATGGGCGACTATAGATTCCAGTCTTCTCCAATTGTTCTTGGTGATTCGGATATTGATCTTATTCTCGGGATGGATTGGCTTTCTAAGCACAAGGCTCAACTTGATTGTGCTGCCAGAGAAATTCAATTGACACACTCGTCTGAGGATGTGATTATTTTTGCCGCTCGTGATGAAGCCATTCGGTTTTTCTCTCTCAATGAGAAGGGCGAATTGGATGCCATCTCTCAAATTCCAGTCGTTTGCGAGTATCAAGATGTTTTTCCAGAAGAGCTTCCGGGTATGCCTCCGCACCGGCCAGTTGAGTTCGTTATCGAACTAGAGCCTGGTACTGTACCCGTTTGCAAGCGTCCATACAAGCTTGGACCAAACGAGCTGAAGGAATTGAAGAAGCAGCTCGATGAATAAGAACGTCTGGGTTTGATCAGACCGAGTTCTTCTCCATGGGGTTGTGGTGTTCTTTTTGTCAAGAAGAAGGATGGCACGGACCGACTTTGTGTCGACTACCGTCCATTGAACAAGAAGACAATCAAGAACAAGTATCCACTTCCCAACATCAATGAGCTATTTGAGCAACTCAAAGGGGCTAAAGTATTCTCGAAGCTTGACCTTCGTATGGGTTATCATCAGATTCGCATTCGTGAAGAAGATATTCCTAAGACAGCATTCAGAACAAGCTTTGGTTCTTATGAATATACTGTCGTGTCTTTCGGCCTTGTCAATGCTCCTCCGGTGTTCTCTCGGATGATGAATTTCATCTTCAACCCCTATACCAATGAATTTGTTCTGGTGTATCTCGATGATATCTTGGTCTTCTCCAAGAATAAGCAGGATCATGCCGAACATTTGCGATTGGTGCTCGACAAGCTCAGAGAGTATCAATTCTATGCGAAGTTCTCCAAATGTGAGTTTTGGCTCGATGAAGTTCTTTTCCTTGGTCACATCATCTCCGCCAAAGGCATCGCTGTTAACCCCGAGAAGGTGTCCGCAGTTCTGGATTGGGAACCTCCTCAAAATGTCAAGCAGCTCCGCAGTTTTCTGGGTCTTGCAAGCTATTGCCGAAGATTCGTTGAGAATTTCTCCAAGATTGCAAAGCCTCTTTCCAATCTCCTTCAGAAGCATGTGAAATTCGTCTGGTCTCCTGAGTGTGACATTGCTTTCAACACTCTCAAACAGAAACTAGTCACAGCTCCTGTCTTGACTCCTCCTGATGAATCCAAGCCGTATGAAGTTTTCTGTGATGCTTCTCTCCAAGGTCTCGGTGCTGTGTTAATGCAAGAGAAGAAAGTTGTGGCCTATACCTCTCGGCAGTTGAAGCCCAACGAGAAAAACTACCCCACGCACGATCTTGAGTTGGCGGCAGTTGTCCATGCATTGATTACGTGGAGACATCTCTTGTTGGGAAGACAAGTGGACATTTTCACTGATCACAAGAGTCTCAAGTATATCTTCACGCAGCCCAACCTCAACCTCAGGCAGACTCGATGGGTCAAAATGATTCAAGAGTACAATCCGAGTATTGAAATTACTCCAGGCAAGGCAAATGTCATTGCAGATGCTTTAAGCAGGAAAGCTTATTGCAACAGCTTAATTCTCAAGCCTTTCCAGCCGGATCTTTGTGAAGCTTTCCGCAAGCTGAATCTCCAAGTTGTTCCTCAAGGCGTTCTTGCCAACCTCATAGTATCTCCTACTTTGGAAGATCAAATTCGTGAGGCACAATTCCTTGATGCCATGGTGAAGAAGGTGAAACGTGGTATCGACAAGGCTCTTTCCAAATACAAGTGCTATCGCATTGATGACAGAGACACTTTGTTCTTCGAGGACCGGATTGTGGTTCCGAAAGGTGATCTAAGGAAAGTCATAATGAACGAGGCGCACAATTCTCTCCTTTCCATTCATCCTGGAAGTACGAAGATGTATCATGACCTCAGGCAGTCGTATTGGTGGACTCGAATGAAGCGAGAGATTGCTCAATTCGTGAATGAATGTGATGTCTGCCGAAGAGTGAAAGCAGAACACCAACGACCAGCTGGTCTCCTCCAACCTCTTGCTATCCCAGAATGGAAGTTTGATCATATCGAAATGGACTTCGTGACTGGATTTCCCAAATCCAAGCGCGGAAATGATGCTATCTTTGTTGTCATCGACAAGCTCTCTAAAGTGGCTCATTTCCTCCCAATCAAAGAATCCATCACAGCAGCTCAGCTGGCAGAGCTCTACACCTCCAGAATTGTCTCCTTGCACGGCATTCCACAATTGATTTCTTCGGATCGTGGAAGCATCTTCACCTCTAAGTTCTGGGACTCCTTCCAGAAGGCCATGGGCACAAACATTCGCTTCAGCACAGCTTTCCACCCTCAAACTAGTGGCCAAGTCGAGCGAGTCAATCAAATTCTTGAAGATATGCTCAGGGCTTGTGTCATTTCCTTTGGCATGAAATGGGAAGATTGTCTTCCATATGCTGAATTCTCCTACAACAACAGCTTCCAAGCGAGTTCGGGCAAGGCCCCATTCGAGATTCTCTATGGCAGAAAGTGCCGTACCCCTCTCAATTGGTCAGAGTCTGGCGAACGCCAACTTCTTGGCAATGACTTAATCACTGAAGCTGAAGAAATGTGTAAAGTCATCCGTGATAATCTCAAAGCCGCGCAATCGCGTCAGAAGAGCTACTATGATAGTAAGCATCGTGATTTGGCATTCGAGATCGGAGACCATGTCTACCTCCGCGTCTCTCCAATGAAAGGCACTCGTCGCTTCGGTATCAAAGGGAAGCTTGCCCCAAGATACGTGGGTCCTTTCAAGATCATTGGTAAAAGAGGCGACCTCGCCTATCAACTTGAGCTTCCTTCCAACTTCGCGAACGTGCACGATGTGTTCCACGTGTCACAACTCCGCAAGTGCTTCAAGACGCCTGAGCGCACTATCGACTTCGAAGAGATTGACCTCCAAGAAGATTTGTCTTATCATGAGCACCCCGTTGCTATTCTTGAGGAAACTGAGCGCAAGACTCGCAACAAGTCTATCAAATTCCTGAAAGTGAAGTGGTCGCACCATTCCGACCGGGAAGCCACCTGGGAACGCGAGGACCATCTCCGTTCCGAATATCCGGAGTTCTTTCAGTCCTAGATCTCGGGACGAGATCCTCTCGTAGTGGTGGAGTGTTGTAACACCCCGCATGTAACTTGCCATATTTGTAACTCCGACTCTTGCCATTTCCGGCTATGTGATATGTTTTTCCCTCCGTTGTTGGGTTTTGTCTTTCGTTTTGTATTTTGTCATGTCATGCATTTTCATATCATGTCATCATGCGCATTACATTTGCATACGTGTTCGTCTCATGCATCCGAGCATTTTCCCCGTTGTCCGTTTTGCAATCCGGCGCTCCTATCTCCTCCGGTGCACCCCTCTTGTTTTCTTTCGTGTGCGTGTGTCAAACTTTCTCGAAATGGACCGAGGCTTGTTAAGTGGTCTTAATATACCACCCGGAGACTACCGGTCAAGTTTCGTTCCATTCGGAGGTCGTTTGGTACTCCAACGGTTAACCGGGCATCCGCAAAGTCCATTTGAGTGTCCAGCAAAAACCCCCTCCAAAACCAGCCCAAAACCCACCAAACTCTCTTCCATGCTCTAGGTCGTTCGATCACGATCGTGTGGGCAAAAACCGCACCTCATTTGGAGTCTCCTAGCTCCCTCTACCTATTTATAAGTGGGCATCCCGAAAAACGAAATCTCAGACGAAACCCTAACCCTCTTCCTCCGCGCCGCGCCGGACGCGTCCGCTCCGGCCGGACAACGTCCGCCGCGCGCCCGGCCAACCGGAGCGCGACACGTGTCCCGCCGGCCTCTCCACCGCGCCGCCGGCCCGCAGGCCCATCGCCGGCCCTCCCGGGCCCGAGCTCCGCCGCCGCCCTCGCCGCCTCCGGCACCCGAGCTCCGCCGCCGCCCGACGTCCGCCGGCCGCCGCCGCGCCGCGGGCCCCGCCACCGACCGCCGCCGCGCCGGTCCCCGCCGGCGCCGCCCTCCGCAGCCCCCGCCGGCGACCCCCGCGTCCGGCGCCTCCTCTCCTTCCCACGGCCGCCGCCACCGCCTCCTTTCCTCCTCCCGCCGGCGAGCGAGCCCGAGCTCGAGCGAGTCGCTCGATCCGATCTGGTACAGTCCCGTTGACCTTCCCCTCGCGTCCGTTTTTTTCCTAAGTCCCAGATTTTTATCAGCAAGTGCTTCTGTTCCCGATGCAATAACTCTGGGCATGTAGCTCCGATTCGCGCGTGTAATATGTCAAACTGTTCGCCTCGTGATGCTCTTCATTTTGTTCAATTGCACCATGTTCTTTAGAGGTCATCTTGATGCCCAAAGCTTCGTTGGAAGAGGGCTAGTTGCTGTTAATCTCTGGTTCTTATCAGAACTTGGAGATTTGTCATTTTTGTATCATTTATTCTGTGCATCTTTTGAGCATGAGCTCTACATGTGTTTTGAAGTATCCCATTCCATCTTTCCAGTGGTGTAGTCAATGTATTTTTGTGATCTCTGTGGTGACTAGCACAAGCATGAAAAGTAGGCCCCGTAATATTTCTGATTTCAGGGACTTAGTGATTTCTCTAAGTCTTTGTCTGCTGTAATTTTGTTGCCATGTAAACTTGATGCTACAGAGAGATCCATGCATATTTTGGAGATGTTCAGTAAGGATGTTTTGTAGATATAGTTGTAGTTGATCCATTCCTGCAATTGTTTGCAATTGTAGAGTACCATAGCATGACTCAATCTTGCTCTACTTGTGCTATAAAATATTTCTGGCAGATTCTTAACATGACATGCATTTTTGCCAAGCTTATTGTAGTTGATCCATACATGCTATGTAATTGTTCTTTCCATGGATAGCTTCATAAACAAGCCATCTTGCTGTAGGTATGCTTGGTTTGTCATGCATTGCTCTGTAGTGAGTGCATCAAGCTCACAAAGAGGCCTACATATTAATATTTCTGCCATGCTCTGTTTTCTGCTAAGTCTGAAACCTGATAACGAAACTTGCTATGTTTACATGCTTGCCATCATATCTTCTGGCCCTTTTTGGCTTATGGTCAGTAAGGGACTTTTGTCATGTGCATTTAGTAGAACACTACTGTGCCTTGTTTTGCTATCTTAAGTTCCTGTAGCATGTTGATTTCGTGCTCTGAACATTGCTACCTGATGCTGATTTCTGCCATGTCCAGTTTTTCACCAAGTCTGTGAACCTGTAATCTTTTGCACTTTTGCCATGCTTGTTTGAGCTTGATATGTTGTGAACTAGCCGTAGCTCAGTGTTCATCTTTTGTCAAAAATCTCCTGTAGATTACTTCCATGTGCTTTGTTGCTATGTTGGGGTGCTGTAGCATTGTTACTTGTTGTATTTTAAGTGCTATCTTGCTGTTTATCGCAGATTAGTGTCATTCTTGTTTTGCTTGCCATTTGCAAACCGTGTATCCGATTCCGGTGATCTTTATATCGATTTCGACCGAAACCATCTCATCTTTCCAGTGGCATGCTTGGTTTGCCAAGTTACTGCCATGTTCGTCATTTTCCTTCCGGAGCACGCATATGCATCGCATATCATAACTTGCATATCATACATGTTGCATCATGTTGCTTGCGCATTTCTCGTTGTTGATTATGGTTCCATTTGTTTGTGTTCTTGTCTTGGGTAGAGCCGGGAGACGAGTTCGTGAACGAGGAACCTGTCGAGTACGCTTACGAGGATCAAGCTTTCGACAACTCTGAGGATCTTGCAGGCAAGATGACCACCCCTCGAAATCACTTCTATCTTCGCTATGCTAGTTGTTCGCTCTATTGCCATGCTCCGCTACCTATCACTTGATATATCATGTCTCCTATTTTAAGCCATGTCAGCCTCTAACCATCCTCTCCTAGCAAACCGTTGTGTGGCTATGTTACCGCTTTTGCTCAGCCCCTCTTATAGCGTTGCTAGTTGCAGGTGAAGTTGAAGTTTGTTCCATGTCGGAACATGGACATGTTGGGATATCACAATATCTCTTATTTAATTAATGCATCTATATATTTTGGTAAAGGGTGGAAGGCTCGGCCTTATGCCTGGTGTTTTGTTCCACTCTTGCCGCCCTAGTTACTGTTATACCGGGATTATGTTCCTTGAGTTTGCGTTCCTTACGCGGTCGGGTGATTTATGGGACCCCCTTGACAGTTCGCCTTGAATAAAACTCCTCCAGCAAGGCCCAACCTTGGTTTTACTATTCGCTACCTAAACCTTTTTCCCCCGGGTTTTCGCGAGCCCGAGGGTCATCTTATTTTAACCCCCCCGGGCCAGTGCTCCTTCGAGTGTTGGTCCGAACTGAGCAGACTGCGGGGCCCCCTCCTGGAAACTCGAGGTCTGGTTTTACTCGTAGGATGTCTCATCCGGTGTGCCCTGAGAACGAGATATGTGCAGCTCCTATCGGGATTTGTCGGCACATTCGGGTGGCTTTGCTGGTCTTGTTTTACCATTGTCGAGATGTCTTGTAAACCGGGATTCCGAGACTGATCGGGTCTTTCCGGGAGAAGGTTTATCCTTCGTTGACCGTGAGAGCTTATGATGGGCTAAGTTGGGACACCCCTGCAGGGTATTATCTTTCGAAAGCCGTGCCCGCGGTTATGAGGCAGATGGGAATTTGTTAATGTCCGGTTGTAGATAACTTGTCACTTGACCCAATTAAAATACACCAAGTGCGTGTGTAGCCGTGATGGTCTCTTCTCGGCGGAGTCCGGGAAGTGAACACGGTCTGTGTTATGTATGACGTAAGTAGGTGTTCAGGATCACTTCTTGGTCATTGCTAGATGACGACCGCTCCTTTGCTTCTCTTCTCGCTCTCATTTGCGCAGTTAGCCACCATACATGCTTTTGCCGCTGCAGCTCCACCTCTTTGCACCTCCTTGTCCTACAAGCTTAAATAGTCTTGATCTCGCGGGTGTGAGATTGCTGAGTCCCCGTGACTCACAGATTCTACCAAAACAGTTGCAGGTGCCGACGATGCCAGTGCAGATGACGGCGTCGATCTCAAGTGGGAGTTCGACGAGGAACGTGGTCGTTACTATGTGTCCTTTCCTGATGATCAGTAGCGGAGCCCAGTTGGGACGATCGGGGATCTAGCATTTGGGGTTGTCTTATTTTCATCCGGATTTTGACCGTAGTCGGTCTATATGATTGTATTTTGGATGATGTATGATGATATTTATGTATTGTGTGAAGTGGCGATTGTAAGCCAACTCTTTATCCCATTCTTGTTCATTACATGGGATTGTGTGAAGATGACCCTTCTTGCGACAAAACCACTATGCGGTTATGCCTCTAAGTCGTGCCTCGACACGTGGGAGATATAGCCGCATCGTGGGCGTTACAGCGCGGTGAAGGCCACTCGATTGGCGGGGGAAGGCGTGTCGTGGCTGCGCGGCCTCCCCGTCCACGCTTTCACTCGGCAGAGGTGCTGCCGGAGTTTGTCGTGTGGTCGACGGATCCAACCGGCAACTGGCTCGAGCTTCCCCTCTTCTTCGCCAGCGAACTGCCGGCCGGTGCCCCCGGCGGGCTCTGGCTCCAGGCGGACGGCTGCTGCAGCAGGGCCTCCTGGGTCGCGGTGAAGATCTCCGCCGCCGGGAGCGTGGCCCTGGCCCGCGGTTGGCAGACGTTTGCCCGCGCGCGCAGCCTTTGCTGGCGGTGCACCCTCCACTTCAAGTTTGATGGCGACGCGACCCTCTACGTGAGGGTGTTTGGAGAAGACGATCGCCGCGTCGGGTGTTGCCCTGAAGACAACAACGGCGACGA
Organism: Aegilops tauschii subsp. strangulata; assembly: GCF_002575655.3. NCBI lineage: Eukaryota > Viridiplantae > Streptophyta > Magnoliopsida > Poales > Poaceae > Aegilops > Aegilops tauschii. The sequence goes on from NC_053037.3 coordinate 148,108,600, forward strand.
GGGCGAAGGCGAGCTTGCTCCTGGCGGCGTCCGCAGCTCACCGAGCTTCAGTGGCTCTTCCTCTGGTGATAGCTCCTCCAGCGATGGCCGCGATCAGCCGCCACGTCGCCGTGCCCGCTTTGAGGGAGGTAGCGGGTCGTCCCACCGTCGCGCCTTGGTGAAGTGCGAGGAGGTGTCTAGTTGAGCTTAGGAGGGCGGTACGGGCCCCTCCTCGCGAGCCATCGAGCGGTGCGCCGCGTTTATTTTGTTTTTCTCTTTTTCCTGCATTGAGAGAGAGAAGTATGGGGCCCTGTAGGGGGCGTGCAAGACTATTTTCTTTAATGATCATGCTAATTCTACCATTCCCGTGCTTTGTTATGGTGTTGTTACTGTGTGTTCGCGTGTAGGAACAACTTAGCTCGGGAGGTTCGCTGTAGTTTTCGCCCCGCGAGGTACTTGTCTGGGGCCTCGCCGGGCGTCTTAGGGCCTGCAAAAATTAGTTGGGAGGATAGCTTGAGAACCTTTGCCGCGAGGGTAATCAGCTTAGGTCCCTCGTTTGTGTCGCGATGCCCGTGGGGCATGGACCGGGAGGGGTGCCCCCGCTGGAAACTTGAGTGAGGGAGCCTCTCAAAATCAGGCAAGAAAGCGCTCACGGGGGCGCCCGCGTAACCCCCTCGTGAGGCTTGCGAGAGAGAGAAGGAATCAGGCGAAAAACCAAAACAGAGAACCACGGGCAAGGGACGGCAACAACACTAGATGCAACTCCAATAAAGTTTCGAACAAAGGTGAACAAGCCAACTGCGGAAAGCAAATGAAAAGCCGCGTCCGGCACCTAGTCTAGTCTTCGACGTCTTCTCACCAGCGCGGAGCTAAGTGCTGCCACTGGGCGTGGGCGGGAACCCCCGAGGCCCAAGGACGGCACTCTAGAGACTCCGGGGCGTGTACAACCCCAACTCATTATTACGTGAGAGTGTCACGGGCGGCGAGCTTCACAGGCATTGGCCTTCTTCACAGGCACCGGGCCTTTTCATGGGGCGACGAGCTTCACAGGCATTGGCCTTCTTCACAGGCATCGGGCCTTTTCATGGGGCGACAAGCTTCACAGGCATTGGCCTTCTTCACAGGCACTGGGCCTTTTCATGGGGCGACAAGCTTCACAGGCACCGGGCCTTTTCATGGGTAGAACCTCCGGAGGTGTTGGATGTTCCACACGTTTGGGATGGGCACCCCCTCCTGGGTCTCCAAGCGTGCGGCGCCAGGTCTGGAAACATGAACAACCTTGAACGGGCCCTCCCACATGGACGAGAGCTTGTGCAGCCCTTCCTTGGAGAGCACCCGCCTGAGCACGAGGTCGCCTACCTCGAGAGTCCTGGGGCGGATGTTGCGGCAGTGGTATCGCCGCAGCGCGTGCTGGTATCTTGCCGCTCGAAGCGCGTCCTCCCGACGGTGTTCCTCCCCCACCACGAGATCCATCCCCCGCATGGCGTCCTGCTACGCTTCATCAAATGCCAGGACCCACGTGGAGCGATGCCTAACCTCGTGAGGGAGGACCGCCTCTGCTCCGTAGACGAGGAAGAACGGGGTTTCGCCGGTCGACTTGGTGGCGGTAGTGCGGATAGACCATAGCACGGACTGGAGCTCGTCGTACCAGCCCCTGCCACAGGCCTCCAGCTTCTTCTTGAAGGTCCTGGTTTTGAGGCCCTTCAGGACCTCTGCGTTGGCGCACTCAGCCTGGCCATTGCTCCGAGGGCGTGCCACCGAGGCGTAGCATATCTGCGTTCCAAGGTTAGCGCAATATGTTTTGAAGAGATTGCTAGTGAACTGCGAACCGTTGTCGGTGATGATGCGATTGGGCACCCCGAATTGGCTTACGAGGCCCTTGATGAACTTGACTGCGGAGCCATCCGGAATGGCGCAGACAGCTTCCACCTCTGCCCACTTGGTGAACTTGTCGCTGGCGACGTAGAGGTAGCGATAGCCCCCTGGCGCCCAAGGAAACGGGCCTAGGATGTCCAGCCCCCAAACCGCGAACAGCCTTGAGAGTGGAATGGTCTGCAAGCCCTGAGCTGGCTGATGAATCTGCTTTGCGTGGAATTGACAGGCTTCACAAGCCTTCACCAGCTCGACTGCGTCGTCGAGTGCTGTAGGCCAATAAAACCCGCTGTGAAATGCCTTGCCGACGAGTGTCCGTGATGACGAGTGGTGCCCACAATCTCCACCATGGATGTCAGTCAGCAACTCTTTCCCCTGTTCCCTGGAGATGCAACGCAGGGAAACACCGTTTGGCCGCTTCCGATAAAGCTCTCTGTCTTGGATGCAGTAAGCCGTGGCCTACCGGGCTACGCGTTCCGCATCCTCATCCTTCTCTAGTAGAGTCCCTTGCGTCAGGTAATCCTTGAGCTCCGCGGTCCAGCATCCTTCCTGAGGCTCCAGCGCCAGGAGCAAGCGTGCTCCTGAGGCCAGGCCACAGGCCGGAGCTCCTGAGGCGGGCGGTTGGGGGAGTTGCTCCCGAGGCTGCGTTGTGCTTGATAGCAACGGTGCTGCTGAGGGCTTGAAGAGTCGCTCCTCGAAAACGCCAGGCTCCTGAAGCAGCCGCCTCGATGCCCTCCTGGCGATGTCATCAGCCTGCTGGTTGGTGCCGCGAGGCACGTGCTGCAGCTCCAGCCCCAGAAACTGCTTTTCCATCTTGCACACTTCTGCAAGATACACCTCCATGTGCTCGTCCCTGGGCTCGTATACTTTTTTGGAGAAGTTGACGGGGAGCTTTGAGTCCCCCTTGACGATGAGGCGCTTTACCCCCAGTGTGGCCGCGGCCCTTAAGCCGGCTATGAGGCCCTCGTATTCTGCTATGTTGTTGGAAACCTTTTCGCCCTGCTGGAAATAGAGTTGCACGGCGTAATAGAGCTTGTCCTGAGTGGGGGATACGAGCACTGCGCTGGCTCCCGCGCCGTGTCGCGAGAATGCTCCATCGAAGTACATGACCCAGCCGTTTGGTGCTTCGCTTCCTGGGGAAAGCCACCGATCTTTGCCTGCTTCGAGCCCTGGCGCCTCTGTCCACTCCGCCACAAAATCTGCAAGGGCAGCTCCCTTGATGACCCTGGTTGTGCTGAATTCCAGCTGGAACGCTTGCAGCTCGATGTTCCATTCAGTGACTCTTCTGGCTGAATTGGGGCTCCTGAGTACCCTTTCCAACGGGTAGGCCGAGACGACTTTGATGGGGTGACCTTGAAAGTAATGCCACAACTTACGCGAGGGCACCAGTAACGCAAGCAAGAGCTTCTGAGGCATGGGGTATCATGCCCTTGCATCCCGCAACACCGTGCTGACGAAGTACACGGGGTGCTCGACAAGAGTGGGTGTGCTGGCGGGGCCTGTGCCCTCCGGAGGGTTTTGCGCCTCCTGAGGCGACGGAGCCCCCAGCGCCTGGCTACCTGGCGTGACCTCTTCAGTCCTAGGGGCGTCTTCCTGCTGAGGCTGGACTCCATCTGCCGAGGCCGTGGCCTTCGCGAGGCCTTCTTGGTCTTGTGCCGCCATGGCTGGGGCCGTGGCTGGGCACAACGCAGCCTTGACCCGGCGCTCTTCCCGAACCGCCACGAGAGCTGCGCTGGCGGAGTAGGGCGTGGCGGCGAGGTAGAGTACCGGGGGCTTGAGGCGGCGTGGCGCCACCATCACAGGAGGGCTGTTCAGATACCTATGGAGGTCTTGAAACACTTCATCAGCCTCCGGTGTCCATTCAAACGGGCCCTTCTTCTTCATCAGCTTGAAGAAGGGCAGGGCGCATTCCCCCAACTTGGAGATGAAGCGCCCCAACGCTGTTACGCGCCCGGCGAGCTGCTGCATTTCTCTGAGGGATTGGGGCGGACTCATGTCTTCGATTGCCTTGACCTTCTCTGGGTTGGCCTTGATTCCTTTGTGGGAGACGAGGAAGCCCAGAAGCTTGCCGGAAGGAACGCCAAACACGCACTTCTCTGGGTTGAGCTGCAGGTCCACTTCACGAAGGCACGTGAAGGTTTCTTCCAGGTCTTGTATCAGGGTCTTGGCCTCCCGAGACTTCACCATGATGTCATCGACATAGGCCTCGGCGTTTCTCCCGAGCTGCCGGCCCAAGGCGATATGCATCAGTCGCTGAAAGGTTGCGCCTGCATTGCGCAATCCGAACGGCATGCAGGTGTAGCAGTACACCCCGCACGGGGTCAGGAAGGTCGTTTTCTCCACGTCTTCCACCGCCATCTTGATTTGGTGGTAGCCCGAGAACGCATCCAGGAAGCTCAGCAGGTCGCACTCAATGGTGGAGTCGACGATTTGATCAATGCGATGGAGCGGGAACGGATCTTGGGGGCAGGCCTTGTTGAGGTTGGTGAAGTCGACGCACATGCACTCCTTTCCTCCCTTTTTCGGCACAACAACAGGGTTTGCTAGCCACTCGGGGTAGCGAACCTCACGGATGGCACCTGCCGCCTCCAGCTTGTGAGTTTCTTGGACGATGAAGGCCTGCTTCTCGGTGGACTGCCGCCTTGCTTTCTGCTTCACGGGGCGTACATTGGGGCACACATTCAGGTGGTGCTCGATCACCTGCCTCGGACCCCTACTAGCTGCTTGGGTTCCCACGCGAACACCTCCTTGTTTGAGCGCAAGAATTTCACCAGCGCCTCCTCCTGGTCCGGGTTGCGATTGGCGCCTATGTTGAAGGTGGCGTCGGATGACCCATCCTCATCAACTGGCACCTGCTTGGTCTCCGCCTTGTCCTGGGTGAACAACTGCTTCTTCTTGGTTGGCGCAGCCCCCTTGGCTTTGGGGGCGGAGTCGTCGGCGGGCTGCGCCGCTGCGGCTGCCTTGAGGGCGAACTTGAGCACCAGGAAAGCTTCTTTGGTATCTCCGGCCACGGTGAGGACGCCGCCACTCCCGGGCATCTTCATGAGGTTATAGCCCGGATGGGTCGCGGCCATGAACTGGGCCAAGGCGGGGTACCCCAGGATGGCGTTGTGCGAGAGGCCGATGCGGGCGATGTCAAAGTTGACCAGCTCCGTGCGGAAGTTGTCGCGGGTTCTGAAGGTCACCGGGAGGCGGATCTGCCCCAAGGAGTCGGAGGGACCACCTCCGACGCCCGAGAAGGGCTGGCTGGGTTGGAGCTGCTCTGGCGGCATGTGGAGGAGGCTGAAGGCCTCCACCGAGAGCACGTTGAGGCCGGCACTGCCGTCGATGAGGGTCCTGGTAACGGCCACCTGGCAGATGGTGGGAGTGCACAGCATCGGGAACGCACCCGAGCAGGCGGTGTTGGCGGGGTGATCGTCCGAGCTGAAGGTCAAGTCGGCCTTGGGTGCCGCCCAGCCCGGGGGGGCTTCGCGGCGCGTGAGGGCGGCACCGATCTAGTGGACGTACGGCTTGACGTGGCGGCTCGAAGGTGGCGCTTGCGAGCCGCCCAGGAGAGCTGCGACGACCGGGGGCGCCGGCGCAGCATACTGGGCAAGGAAGAGGTCGCGCAACTCCTCCCAGGAGGCCACCGAGGCCGCCGGCAGGTGGAGCAGCCACATGCGCAGAACGCCGGTGAGGGCCATGGGAAGCCAGTTGGCCATGACCCTGTTGTCGCCCCCGGCCTTGAGGACAGCCTCCTCATATGCTAGCAGGAAAGCTAGCGGGTCCGCCGCGCCGTCGTAGCGCGGCGGCATCTCTGGCTTGAACTTGCTCGGCCACTGAACCTGTCGCAAGGCGGGGGCCAAGGCTTGGAGCCCCCTGCCCCCAGTGCCGGCACCGGCGGCCGGAGCGGGCGGCGCGTGGTCCGCCATGAGGGCGAAGCGCGGTGCTGACGGAGAGCGGGTCGACGGAAGGGAGAGCTCCGGCGCACCCCTACCTGGCGCGCCAAATGTCAGATATGGGGTTCCGGCAAAACCCTTAAGGTTCGAACTTTGGGGTGCGCGCGGAGATCTTCCCCCTACCGATCCACGTCCCAACGCCTCGCTGAGAATCTAAGCTACACGATCAAGAACACAAGAGACACGAGGTTTATACTGGTTCGGGCCACCGTTGTGGTGTAATACCCTAATCCAGTGTGTGTTGTGGTGGATTGCCTCAGGGGTGTTCTTGAGCTGGTGCGGTGTGTTTGAGCTAGGATCGATCCCCCTCTCTACTGTGGTGTCTAGCTCTATATATAGAGGCCCTGGTCCTCTTCCCAAATATTGAGCAGGAAGGGTGCCAACAACGGCCATTTTGAAGGGGAACATCTAGTACAAGTTATCCTGACTAAAGGTGGTCTTCGGCTGCCAAAGGCACTGGCGGTGACGCCGTCTTGGGCTCCACGGTGACCTCCGTCCTGCCGCTTTGCTAGTCTTGGTCTCGTTGCACTGGAATGGTAACCTTTGCTTGATGCCTCGGTACTCCGCGCCTGTGCTTGCCCCCTTTGCACCAAAGAGGAAACAAGGACACTGTGCAGGTCGGCGCCCGCCTGGCCTCGATCGTCATGGCTTGCGTCATGAGCACCTCGCGAGGTACCCCTGCCTTGATCTCTCTGCCTCCTCGCGAGCCTGCCTGGTGAGGCCGATCCTGAAGAAGCCTTGCGTCATCCGCCCCGTGAGGCTTGGCCCCTCGCGAGGGTCTTGAGCTTGGATTGATGAAGATGGTCCGTACTAGGCCACCCCTTGAGCCACGCTGCAGGCCGCAGGCAGGCAAGTCTGGGGACCCCCGTTCCCAGAACGCCGACACGCATCCCTGGCCCTTGAAGCCCTATCTGAAGCCCTCGTGGCCGAAGAATTAACTGCACTGCGCTCCACGATGGACATGGACGATGTGATCCTCGACAAACGCCCCAAATCCACCTCCTTCAAACCAGCAGAAGAAATAGTCAAATTCCAGGTCCACCCAACGGACCCCAAGAAGACAGCATCTATCGAAGCGCAACTAAACCCAACGGTTGGCGCCGCACTACGAGAATTCCTGCACAAAAACTGGGACATATTTGCCTGGCACCCGTCCGATATGCCAGGGATCCCACGCAAGCTGGCCGAACATAGGCTCAACATATTAAAGGGATTTAAACCGGTCAAGCAAACACTGCGGCGCCTTTCCGAACCCAAGCGACAAGCCATGGGGGAGGAGCTGGCCAAGCTTATCGAGGCCGGATTCATTAGAGAAATCAAACATCCGGACTGGCTGGCAAACCTGGTGATGGTACCAAAGAAGGACAAATCCTAGCGCCTATGTGTCGATTTCAAAGACCTCAACAAGGCTTCCCCTAAGGATCCCCTCCCCCTCCCCCACAATTATCAAATCATTGACGCCACCGCAGGACACGACTCACTGTGTTTCCTCGATGCATATTCCGGATACCATCAAATTAAAATGAAGGAGTCCGATTAAGCTGCAATAGCATTCATTACCCCATACGGGCCATTCTGCTTCAACACCATGCCCTTCGGGCTCAAGAACGCCGGCGCCACATACCAACGCATGATTCAAACATGCCTGGAGAGGCAGATCAGCAAGAGAGTATAAGCCTTTGTCGATGATGTCGTCATCAAAACTAGGCATGTCGAAACACTAATGGACGACTTACGTCTTACATTCGACAACCTCCGCGCGTATGACATTAAGCTCAACCCGGAAAAGTGTGTCTTCAGCGTCCCCGCTAGAAAACTGCTGGGCTTCATCGTTTCCAATAGAGGAATCGAAGCAAATCCAGCCAAAATCCGAGCTCTGTCACAGTTGGCTATGTCAACAGACCTCAAATAAGTCCAAAAACTAGCTGGTTGCGTGGCAGCGTTAAGTCGCTTTATCTCCAGATTAGGAGAAAATGCACTACCACTCTATCGCCTCTTACGGCGCACCGATAACTTCGAATGGACAGACGCGGCGACTGCCGGACTGGAGGAAATAAAGGCCCTCCTAGCAAGAAACCCAATCTTGGCCGCACCAAACGCTGGCGAACCCATGTTGTTATACATATCGGCAACACATCAGGTGGTGAGCGCCATGCTCGTCATCGAACGGGAGCAGGACGGACACAAATTCCCGCCTCAAAAGCCAGTATACTGCGTATCTACTATCCTCACACCATGCAAATCCCGGTACCCCCATTACCAAAAGATAGCATACGCGGTCTTCATGGCATCCCGAAAGCTACGACACTACTTCCAGGAGTGTTCAATCACGGTGGCTTCTGAAGTCCCACTCAATGACATAATAAACAACCGCGATGCCATGGGACGGATCGCCAAATGTGCCATAGAACTACTTCGATTCGACATAACATACAAGCCACGTCGAGCCATCAAATCCCAAGTACTGGCTGACTTCATTGCCGAATGGACAGAGGCCGAACTCCCTAAAAAGTATGGCGCATATTCCAATTGGGTCATGTATTTTGACGGCTCCAAAATGCTGGCGGGGCTAGGAGCGGGAGTCGTGTTAACATCCCCACAGGAGATGCCGTCCAGTATGTACTCCAAATACTATACACAGACTCCAACAACGCAGCCGAATATGAGGCCCTATTGCATGGTCTTCGGATGGCCGTATCCATGGGCATACAACGCCTAGAGGTGCGCGGGGATTCAAACCTCGCAATATCTCAAATAAACGGAGACATTGATGCCAAAGATCCAAAGATGGCAGCTTATCGTAATGCCTTCTTAAAAATGTCGGCTCGGTTCGTGGGGCTCGAATTTCATCACGTCGCCCGAGAAAGTAATCAGGCAGCGGACGTCCTTGCTCGCGTTGGCGCCAAGCGCGACCCCGTCCCACTCAACATTTTCCTAGAAAGGCTTTTCAAGCCATCCGTGGTGTGGCAAGGGGAGGGCGGCAACAACAGTCCAGATTCAAATACAACCCCAAATCCCGAACACACCAATAGTATCGGGGGCTCGGCCACCGAAATAACACCGTCGGCCCATCTCATTATGGCAGTCATTGCCCCATGTACCGGACCCTTCTTGGCCTACATTAATAGGAAGGAGCTTCCAGAAGACCAGAATGAAGCTCGTCGCATTGTCCGGCGTTCGAAGGCCTACAAGGTTCACGACGGAGAGCTCTACAAGAAAAGTACTACCGGAGTACTTCAACGATGTATCTCCGAGGAAGAGGGGCGGCAACTTTTAGCGGAAATTCACGCTGGTCTCGGCGGACACCACGCCGCAGCTCGGGCCCTTGTTAGCAAGGCCTTCCATACTGGGTTTTATTGGCCGACAGCCCGAGCAGACGCGCAGGACCTTGTCCAACGCTGCGTCGGATGCCAACTCTTCACCAACCAAAGCCACATGCCCCCAACTGCCTTACAAACTATCCCCATTACTTGGCCTTTCGTGGTCTGGGGACTGGATATGGTTGGACCCCTTAAAGGGGGAAGCCATAAGAAAAAATATCTACTGGTTATGGAGGACAAATTCACTAAGTGGATAGAGGCTAAACCAGTCAAAACGGCTGAGTCCGGCCCGGTGATAGAATTCATATCCGATGTTGTGCACCGTTATGGTGTCCCACACAACATCATCACCGACAACGACTCTAATTTCATAGCCGATGAGGTAAAAACCTGGTGTCCTAATCTTGGCATTAAACTCAATTACGCCTCCGTCTACCACCCGCAAACCAACGGTCAAGTCGAACAAGCCAATGGTCTTATTATGAGCGGCATCAAGCGTAGACTAGTGCGGTCTTTGAGAGAATCAGACACGCACTGGGTTGAGGAGCTCGACTCCGTCTTCTGGGGGCTGCGGACCACGCCCAACCGTACTACCGGATACACACCTTTCTTCATGGTGTATGCCGCGGAGGCTGTATTGCCCTGCGATATTATCCACGACTCACCTCGAGTGCGTATGTACGAAGAGAGAGAAGCCGAGCTTGATCGGCAGGACAACCTAGATGCCCTGGAAGAGGAGCGCGATGTTGCAAAAGCCCATTCAGCATTTTACCAACAGCAGGCTCGAAGATATCAAAGCAGAGAAGTATGGGCCAAGACCTACAACATTGGCGAACTCGTTCTACGCCTGCCAAAGAAGAAAAGGGACAAACTCAAGCCCAAATGGGAGGGTCCCTTCATAATTGACGAAGTTCTCACCGGAGGGGCGTACCGTCTTCGCGATGCATCAGACAGTCGCCTCAAACCGAACCCCTGGAACGCGGCCAGACTCCGAAGATTCTATGCCTAGCGCCGAACTCCTTGTTCGTCTCCTTCTCCCCTGTAGTTTCCATTATTTTTTCTCTCTTTTCTGATTACTTTTTTCTTTCTCGCTTTAAAGCTTTCGTACGGCTAGACCGCACACCCCTGACGCATACATCTTTAAATATGTACGTCCATTATACCTGGGGCTTCTTGGACAGAAGCTTTTTATTATTATTCCTTGAGCATCAAGCTCTTCACATATGAGTTTTTTCATATGTACCTTTTCTTCGCCACTATATGCATCGATATAACTTAAGTTTTGGCCAAGCTGGGTTGCCTGGCTCCTGTTCTTATGCCCTACATTCCCGTTAGTTCGGCTAGGGCATAAAGGGAGCACCTCTACGATTGTTACTGCCGGGTCATCCGGATGTGTACCTCAGACTAGGTGAAGCCGAAAGCTAACGTTCTTAAGGGAATATTCGGTCGGTGAATTAAAGATGTTTTTGCACTCACTCCATTGTGAACCCCCAGAAGCTATACACACTGTGATTTTCACATCACAATTCGGACATGTACACTAATGCATGCACACCCAGGGAAAGGAACCCTTAACGGAACTATTCTCTCTGGAAGATGTTTCTTACAATCTCAATGTAATATAACATAGCTAGCCGGATACAACTTGTCTGTTCAAGCAACTATGACCCCTACGCCTAGTTTCCGCGCATACCCCGGTCTATTCGGAACGCGCGGGTATTCGGAAACACCCCTCACCTTCGGGTCCGGAGGTTGAAGTGAAAAGGTCGGCCATGACAAATGCTATACAATTCAGCTAGAGTTACATATATCAAGGAAAGTACATAGTCACTTGGACTCAAACACTTCCTCCTCTACACCGTCCAAAAGGCGGTCTAACTTACAATCCTGTTGGGAATATTTGGCGGCCACCTCTACTTGGTCATATACTAAACTAACAGGAATTTCTTCCCCATTCGACCCTAGCGGTCTGACACGGGCCATGTGATTAGGATCCAGCTTGGTATATCGCGTCTTCACCATGGCCCAGGCCTCTCATGCACCCTCTCGGCAGGCCGATATCTTCCATAGTCGGATACGCCGCCGTGCTCCTTTGAACAGCTCTACAAGCTCCTCCATATTTCCTGGAGGGGAGGCGGATGGCCATAGGGCCTTGGCAACACTCCGCATTGCCAGCCGAGCCTGTTCGTGCACTTGCGACAACCCTTGCAGCAGATCACTTGATGATCCGGACACCTCCTCTTTAGGACGGCCCGTCAATATACCTGCAATCATAACTATATCAGTTACATTTATCTCCGAACTACTTTAAAAATAGTTCAGACACATACTGAATATGCCGCCCCGCAGCTTCTTGTTCTCCTTAATGGAATCGGCTAGCTGGGCTCGCACATCTTTCAATTCTTTACCCAATGTAGTGTTGGAATCTTGTAGCTTGTTTTTCTCCCCTCTGACTCGGGTCAGCACATGCTCGCCTGCGGCGTGTAGCCTTTTCGCCTCTTTTTCTCCCTCTTGGGCAATCTTCAACTTCTCTTCAAGTTGATCGGGCGATCCTATTATGCGATCAGCAACAGTATCAGTACAGTTGGTATACAATTATTGTTCCTCGATGGAGGGGAATGTTACCAGAAGACGCCTTCTTGAAGTTTTCCAGTTCGGCGGTAGCAGCATTTAGCTGTGCCCGACACTGCTCCAGCTCTTGGGCTAGCAGGCCATTCTTCTCTGTAAGGACCTAGTTATACAACGATCCTTAAATCAGTTGTACCAACTGCTTTCAGTCTTGGGGGCTACGGGCATATGGTTATCCTTTTTGGACAAAGAAAAACTTACTTGCACATCTGTCAAATGTTGCTTTGTGGCTTTTCTAAGCCCATCTCGAGTAGCCCGGATGTATGCGTCAGCCGAGCTGAAGGCATTGAATGCCTCCCCCGAGAACTTGGGGTCTCGTAAGACAGCCCTGCAGCGCCGATGATTCATGGCGCTCTCTACTTCCGAGTTGGTAACAGACATGTCTTCCGAACCCTCGGCCGAAGGACAGTCCGGCGTTGTCCCCATAGCGGCCCCCACCTCTTCGGTGGGATCTAAATACCGGTTGTTGGGAGTGCGACCGGCCGAACCCCCGGACATAGTCCGGCGAACCTTTTCCCTGATACAGGACCAACATAACAATCACTGTTGGGTACGACTGCCAAAGCATACCTTCAAATCCATACCTCTTCGATGAAGGACCGGCCTTGTCTTCGCCGACCTTCCTTTTCGAGGCCTTGCTCGGCGCGAGAGCCGCTCTTCTTGGAGTCATCCCCGGCGTAGCATGACGTGCCGAACACCTCCCCTTTGAAGCATGAGACAGTGCGGTGGGTGAGGCAGTGCGAGGAAACTCTTTCGAGGGGGATTTCTCCTGATTACTTACGTGGGAAGCTAGAAGAAGACTAGGATAATCGGCGATGATGGCCACTTCTGTGCCGTCATAGCTCGCCTGGTAAAACACCCTTGCCGCGAGTACCACGAATATATCTGGGTCCTCTTCGAACCCAGGATCAAGCTCCCGGTTGTGGTTCTCCGGCTGTGGGGCAGGGCTATTAAGCCCCTCAGTTACGTTCCGCCAGTGTTGTTTCAAAATAGACGGATTGGGAATTCATTAAAGATGGCTAAGAGAGCGGGGTGAATAAAAGCAAAGGGGTTGGGACTTACCCAGATGGGAGGGTTGTACATGGAGTACCCGTCTCTGCGATTGTGGTGGAGAAATTCTTCTTCCTCCCCTTTAAACAGCTCGGCCAGTATCTTGGCTAGGGCGGCGGGGGTGTCCGGACCTTTCCGACCACAACGGGAGGCGTCATCCTCCCCATTGTAGTGCCACATTGGGAGCCCTCTGTATTGAAGTGGCTGAACCCCTCGCACTATGGAGGTCGCCATTACTTCTACTATTGTAAAACCAGACTGGGCAAGCATCCTTATCTTGCCCAGGAGCTGACGACCTCCACACTGTCCTCCTCTTCAAGACTTCGGGGACGCCAGTTGTGACGTTTCTTCAACGGAACGCTTGCAAATTCTGGGAGACCCTTGCGAACTGGGTCGGGAAGAGCGACGTCTTCTATATAGAACCATTCAGAAGGCCATTCTTCAGATGCCTTCCTTGGTGTGCCGGACAGGTATCCGGTATCGACGACGCGCCATACTTTGGCTCCGCCCACTTCAAATATTGACCCCTGGTGGTTGCGCGGGACAAGATAGAACAACTTTCTCCATAGTTCGAAATGGGCCTCAATGCCCAGGAACAGTTTGCACAAAGCGACGTAGCCTGCAATATGCAGAATGGAGGCGGGAGTAAAGTTATGCAGCTAAAGGCCATAGTATTCCAGAAGCCCCCGGAGGAACGGATGGACCGGAAACCCAACGCCCCTTAGCAGATAAGGGACAAAACAAACTCGCTCCCTCCCGGATGGATTGGGAAAATCCTCCGCCTGGGTCTCACCGTTAAGGGAAGCTTGCCCTGCCCGAACAGGGACCAGATCTGCAGGGGGAGAAATCCCTGCGTTTGCAGCTTCTCTAATTGGCTGTGGGCCACTAAGCACCTCTCCCACTCGCCTCTCTCTGAGTCGAAGGAGGAACTGGGAATGCTATCCGTGTTGGAATGGCTTCTCCTAGTAGTCTTTGGGGATTTTTCTCCATGAGATATTGAATGGATCTAAGATCTGATCTCTTTATATAGGCGCTCTTCCTGGCCTGAACGGGGTGTTATTTGCAAAAATACCCTAACCCCCCGCATTCGCTCGACACGTGGAAGACGAGTTATTAACGCGCGGAAGCCGAGGGGAGACATTGAATCTACGGTCGAATACACTACATGAAAATCATTAAAGGAGGAACCCGCCTTGCAATGCCGAGGACAATTGGTGTGCCGAACAACTCGCTATTGAAGACTGGTTTGGGGGCTACTGAGGGAGTCCTGGACTAAGGGGTCCTCGGGCGTCTGGCCTATTATCAATGGGACGGACTGGTGGGCTGTCAAGACATGAAGGCCGAAGACTATACCCGTGTCCGGATTGGACTCTCCTTGGCGTGGAAGGCAAGCTTGGCGACCAACTATGAAGATTCCTTCTTATGTAACCGACTCTATGTAACCCTAGATCCCCCCCAGTGTCTATATAAATCGGAGGGTGTAGTCCAGAAAGGATATACTCATTACCATAGTCATACAGGCTAGGCTTCTAGGGTTTAGCCATTACGATCACGTGGTAGATCAACTCTTGTAATACTCATATACATCAAGATCAATCAAGCAGGAAGTAGGGTATTACCTCCATAGAGAGGGCCCGAACCTGGGTAAACATCGTGTCCCCCGTCTCCTGTAATCATCGACCTTAGACGCACAGTTCGGGACCCCCTACCCGAGATCCGCCGGTTTTGACACTGACAAGCGCGCTTACTCCTGGCGCTCAAGCCTCAGGAGGGGTGCTGGACCAAGGAGTTCAAGGAATACCTGACGCAAGGGACGCTGCCAGAGAAAGAAGAGGACGCAGAGCGCGTGGCCCGACAGGCTACGGCATACTGCATCCAGGACGGTGAGTTATATAGGAAGCAGCCAAATGACGTTTCCTTGCGATGCATCTCCAGGGAACACCGGAACGAGTTGCTAGCTGACATACACGGCGGAGACTGCGGGCACCACTCGTCATCATGAACCCTCGTCGGCAAGGCATTCTGCAGCGGGTTCTACTGGCCTACGGCGCTCAACGACGTGACCGAGCTGGTGAAGTCTTGCGAGGCCTGCCAATTCCACGCCAAGCAAATCCACCAGCCGGCTCAGGGCCTCCAAACCATCCCACTCTCGTGGCCATTCACAATCTGGGGGCTGGATATCCTAGGCCCGTTCCCTCGAGCGCTTGGGGGCTACCGTTACCTCTACCCGCTATCGACAAGTTCACCAAATGGGCGGAGGTAGAAGCTATCCGCACCATCCAGGCCGGATCTGCTGTCAAGTTCATCAAGGGTCTCGTGAGCCGGTTCGGGGTCCCTAATCGCATCATCACAGACAATGGCTCGCAATTCACCAGCAATCTCTTCAAGACATATTGTGCTAACCTTGGAACACAGATCTTCTACGCTTCGGTGGCACACCCCAGGAGCAATGGTCAAGCCAAACGCACCAACACGGAGGTCCTGAGAGGCCTCAAGACCCGGACCTTCAGGAAGAAGCTCGAGGCCTGCGGCAGGGGCTGGCACGACGAGCTCCAGTTTGTGCCGTGGTCCATCCGTACCACCGCCACCAAGCCAACAGGCGAGACCCTGTTCTTCCTCGTCTACGGAGCAGAAGAGGCTCTCCCTCACGAGGTAAAGCATTGCTCCATGCGGGTCCTAGCGTTTGACGAGGCGCAGTAGGACGCCATGCGGGGGATGGACCTTGTGCTGGGGGAGGAACGCCGTCGTGAAGCCATGCTTCGAGCGGCAAGATACCAGCAGGCTTTGCGGCGGTATCACTGCCGCAGCGTCCGCTCCGGGACGCTCGAGGTAGGTGACCTCGTCCTAAGGCGGGTGCTCTCTAGGGAAGGGCTGCATAAGCTCTCACCCATGTGGGAGGGTCCGTTTAGGGTCGCCCACGTCTCCAGGCCTGGCGCCGTGCGCCTGGAGACGCAGGACGGGGTCCCCATCCAGAACGCCTGGAACATCTAGCACCTCCGGAAGTTCTACCCATGAAGCAAGGCCCAGCGCCTGTGAAGCAAGGCCCCGTGCCTGTGAAGGTCTCCGCCCGTGAGACTCTCACATAATAATGAGTGGGGCTGTACATGCCCCGGAGTCTCAGGAGTGCCGCCCTCGGGCCTCGGGGGCTCCCTCCCACGTCCTAGTGGCGGCACCTGGCTCCGCGCTGGTGAGAAGACTAGACTAGGTGCCGGACGCGGCTTTTCATTTGCTTTCCGTAGTTGGCTTGCCCCTTTTTAATGAAAGTTTGCATTCTGGTGTTTCTTGTCGTCTTGGTTAGATCGCCTTTTCCTCTGTTCTTCCCTCGGTTCTTTGTTTTGGCCCGTACTCTCCCTCGCATGCCTCGCGAGGGGGCTGGACAGGTGCACTCGTGAGCGTTTTTCCTGTTCTTCGCGAGCCACCCTCCCTCGAGCTCGCAAGCTGGCGCTCTGATACGTCTCCAACGTATCTATAATTTTTGATTGTGCCATGCTATTATATTACCTGTTTTGGATGTTTATGGGCTTTACTTTACACTTTTATATCATTTTTGGGACTAACCTACTAACCGGAGGCCCAGCCCGAATTGCTTTTTGTTTGCCTATTTCAGTGTTTTGAAGAAAAGGAATATCAAACGGAGTCCAAACGGGCTGAAACCTTCGGGAGCGATCTTTTCGGAACAAATGCAAACCTGGAGACTTGGAGTGGACGTCAAGCAACAACCGAGGCGGCCACGAGGGTGCCCGGCGCGCCCCCCACCCTCGTGGGCCCCTCGAGCGTCCACCGACCTACTTCTTCCTCCTATATATACTCCCATACCCTGAAACCATCAGAGGCGACCACGAAAACCTAATTCCACTGCCGCAACCTTCTATATCTGCGAGATCCCATCTTGGAGCCTTCGCCGACGCTCCGCCGGAGGGGGAATCAACCACGGAGGGCCTCTACATCATCTCCAAGGCCTCTCCGATGAGTCGTGAGTAGTTTGCCATAGACCTTCGGGTCCATAGTTATTAGCTAGATGGCTTCTTCTCTCTCTTTGAACCTCAATACAAAGTTCTCCTCAATCTTCTTGGAGATATATTTGATGTAACTCTTTTTGCGGTGTGTTTGTCGAGATCCAATGAATTGTGGGTTTATGATCAAGTTTATCTATGAGAAATATTTGAATCTCCTCTGAATTCTTTTATGTGTGATTAAGTTATCTTTGCAAGTCTCTTCGAATTATCAGTTTGGTTTGGCCTACTAGATTGTTCTTTCTTGCAATGGGAGAAGCGCTTAGCTTTGGGTTCAATCTTGCGGTGTCCTTTCCCAGTGACAGCAGGGGCAGCAAAGCACGTATTGTATTGTTGCCATCGAGGATAAAAAGATGGGGTTTATATCATATTGCATGAGTTTATCCCTCTACATCATGTCATCTTTCTTAATGCGTTACTCTGTTCTTCATGAACTTAATACTCTATATGCAGGCAGGAGTCGGTCGATGTGTGGAGTAATAGTAGTAGATGCAGAATCGTTTCGATCTACTTGTCACGGACGTGATGCCTATATAATGATCATGCCTAGATAATCTCATAACTATGCGCTTTTCTATCAATTGCTCGACAGTAATTTGTTCACCCACTGTAATACTTCTGCTATCTTGAGAGAAGCCACTAGTGAAACCTATGGCTCCCGGGTCTATCTTCTATCATATAAGTTTTCTATCTACTTTTATTTGCATATTTTATTTTCCAATCTATATCATAAAAATACCAAAAATATTTATCTTATAATATTATCTCTATCAGATCTCACTTTCGTAAGTGGCCGTGAAGGGATTGACAACCCCTTTATTGCGTTGGTTGCAAGGTTCTTGTTTCTTTGTGTAGGTGTGTGGGACTTTTGAGGAGCCTCCTACTGGATTGATACCTTTGTTCTCAAAAACTGAGGGAAATACTTAAGCTACTTTGCTGCATCACCCTTTCCTCTTCAAGGAAAACCAACGCAAGCTCAAGACGTAGCAGGAAGGATTTCTGGCGCCGTTGCCGGGGAGGTCTTCGCTCAAGTCAAGACATACCAAGTACCCATCACAAACTCATCTCCCTCGCATTACATTATTTGCCATTTGCCTCTCGTTTTCCTCTCCCCCACTTCACCCTTGCCGTTTTATTCGCCCTCTCTTTCCCAATCTCCTCTCTCTTACGCTTGCCTTTTGTGCTCGTCGTTATGGCTAGTCCTCCTATTATCGTTAATACTCCCGATCATGAAGTTCTCAATTTTAAACAAAGGGAGGGAGAAAATTTAAAAGATGCTTGGCATAGAATTTGCAATGCTCAAAACAGATCTACTAGGAAGCAATCTACTTCCGTTCTTCTTTGCAATTTTTAAGTAGGCATTACTCCTTGGAATAGAATATTCTTGATACAATTGCCGGAGGAAATTTCTTGGGTAGCCATACTTTTGATGCTTATAATGCCATGTTAGATTTATTTGGTCCACCCCCTCTTTTGGTTAATGGAACTGTTTTAACTTTGGAACATGTGATGCAAAGGCTGGAAATTATTGAAAATAAAGTTACCACTATTGAGTTAATCAAAAATTTGGATAAAAAGATCCACAATCAAATTACCCAATATGGATCTAGGGTTGGAGTCACCTTGAAATTTTTTAAAGAAAAATAACCTATAGTTAATGAAAGAATAGATCTGGATTCTACAAGAATTGGTAAACTGGAGGACATTATCACCAACTTAGGGTCTGTCTTTTCATCTGTGAAAAATACCCCAACTCCTCCTACCAAAATTGCCAAGGTCATGTATGTTCCTAAAAATAAGGGTGAATCTTCTAGTAAAGGAAGTGCCGATCTCAAATCGATAAGTGTTCATCCCAATTTTCTTGCTATCATTAAGGAACCTCTTGCTACAAACGAACTTCTTGATTTTTTTCCTAGGAGCTTAATCATTGATAAAAAGAAAGAAACTCCTAAGGATTATAAGTTCTCTATTGAAGAGTTGACTGCCAAAGATGGCACTACTTAGATCTATCCTCGCTTTTATGCCTAGCTAGGGGCGTTAAACGATAGCACTTGTTGGGAGGCAACCCAATTTTATTTTAGTTTGTTTTTGCTTTCCACTCCTGTTTAGTAATAAATCTTTGATCTAGCCTCTGGTTAGATGTGTTTTTATGTTTTAATTAGTGTTTGTGCCAAGTGAAACCTATAGGATCTTCTTGGATGATAGTTATTTGATCTTGCTGAAAATTCCAGAAACTGGCTGTTCACGAAAACAATTGTCTAAAATCACCAGAACGTGATAAAATACTGATTCCAATTGCAGTAGATCAATAAACAAATTATATAGGCCTTCCTATTTTGGTAGATTTTTCTGAGTTCCAGAAGTTTGCGTTAGATACAGATTACTACAGACTGTTCTGTTTTTAACAGATTCTGTTTTTCGTGTGTTGTTTGCTTATTTTGATGAATCTATGGCTAGTAAAAGAGTTTATAAACCATAGAGAAGTTGGAATACAGTAGGTTTAACACCAATATAAATAAAGAATTATTTCATTACAGTACCTTGAAGTGATGTTTTGTTCTCTTTCGCTAACGGAGCTCACGAGATTTTCTGTTAAGTTTTGTGTTGTGAAGTTTTCAAGTTTTGGGTAAAGATTTGATGGATTATGGAACAAGGATAGGCAAGAGCCTAAGCTTGGGTATGCCCAAGGCACCCCAAGGTAAAATTCAAGGACAACTAAAAGCCTAAGCTTGGGGATGCCCCGGAAGGCATCCCCTCTTTCGTCTTCGTCTATCGGTAACTTTACTTGGAGCTATATTTTTATTCGCCACATGATATGTGTTTTGCTTGGAGCGTCTTGTATGATATTAGTCTTTGCTTTTTAGTTTACCACAATCATACTTGCTGTACACACCTTTTGGGAGAAACCCAATTGATTTGGAATTTATTACAATACTCTATGAGCTTCACTTATATCTTTTGAGCTAGATAGTTTTGCTCTAGTGCTTCACTTATATCTTTTAGAGCACGGCGGTGGCTTGATTTTGTAGAAATTATTGATCTCTCATGCTTCACTTATATTATTTGAGAGTATTTTAGAACAGCATGGTATTTGCTATGGTTATAAAATTGGTCCTAGAATGATGGGCATCCAAGTTGGGTATAATAAAAACTATCATAGAAAGTGAATTGGATGCTATGATCAATTTGATGCTTGATAATTGTTTTGAGATATGAAGATGGTGATATTAGAGTCATGCTAGTAGAGTAATTATGAATTTAAGCAATACTTGTGTTCAAGTTTGTGATTCCCGTAGCATGCATGTATGGTGAACCGCTTTGTGATGAAGTCGGAGCATAATTTATTTATTGATTCTCTTCCTTATGACTGGCGGTCGGGGACGAGCGATGGTCTTTTCCTACCAATCTATCCCCCTAGGAGCATACGCGTAGTACTTTGTTTTCAAAGACTTTTAGATTTTTGCAATAAGTATATGAGTTCTTTATGACTAATGTTGAGTCCATGGATTATACGCACTCTCACCCTTCCACCATTGCTAGCCTCTCTTGTGCCGCGCAACTTTCGCCGGTACCATACACCCACCATATAGCTCCCTAAAAACAGCCACCATATCTACCTACTATGGCATTTCCATAGCCATTCCGAGATATATTGCCATGCAACTTCCCACCGTTCCGTTTATTATGACACGCATCATCATGGTCATATTGCTATTTGCATGATCATGTAGTTGACATCGTATTTGTGGCAAAGCCACCTTCATAATTTGCATACATGTCACTCTTGATTCATTGCATATCCCGGTACACCGGCGGAGGCATTCATATAGAGTCATATCTTGTTCTAAGTATCGAGTTGTAATCTTGGGTTGTAAGTAAATAAAAGTGTGATGATTTTCATTATTAGAGCATTGTCCCAAGTGAGGAAAGGATGATTTTGACTATGATTCCCCCACAAGTCGGGATGAGACTTCGGACTTTAAAAAAAGGAGAGAAAGGCCAAAAAAAGAGAAAGGCCAAACAAATAAAAAAATGATGAGAGAAAAAGAGAGAAAGGACAATGCTACTATCCTTTTTACCACACTTGAGCTTCAAAGTAGCACCATGATCTTCATGATAGAGAGTCTCCTATGTTGCCACTTTCATATACTAGTGGGAATTTTACATTATAGAACTTGGCTTGTATATTCCAATGATGGGCTTCCTCAAAATTCCCTAGGTCTTCGTGAGCAAGCGAGTTGGATGCACACCCACTTAGTTTCTTTTGTTGAGCTTTCATACATTTATAGCTCTAGTGCATCCGTTGCATGGCAATCCCTACTCACTCACATTGATATCTATTGATGGGCATCTTCATAGCCCGTTGATACGCCTAGTTGATGTGAGACTATCTTCTCCTTTTTGTCTTCTCCACAACCACCATTCTATTCCACATATAGTGCTATGTCCATGGCTCACGCTCATGTATTGCGTGAAAGTTGAAAAAGTTTGAGAATATTAAAGTATGAAACAATTGCTTGGCTTGTCATCGGGATTGTGCATGATTAAATACTTTGTGTGATGAAGATAGAGCATAGCCAGACTATATGATTTTGTAGGGATAACTTTCTTTAGCCATGTTATTTTGAGAAGACATGATTGCTTTGTTGGTATGCTTGAAGTACCATTGTTTTTATGTCAATATGAACTTTTATTTTGAATCATTTGGATCTGAACATTCATGCCACAATAAAGAAAACTACATTGAGAATTAAGCTAGATTCCACATCAAAAATTCTGTTTTTATTATTTACCTACTCGAGAACGAGCAGGAATTAAGCTTGGGGATGCTTGATATGTCTCCAACGTATCTATAATTTTTTATTGTGCCATGCTATTATATTACCTGTTTTGGATGTTTATGGGCTTTACTTTACACTTTTATATCATTTTTGGGACTAACCTACTAACCGGAAGCCCAACCCGAATTGCTGTTTTTTTGCCTATTTCAATGTTTCGAAGAAAAGGAATATCAAACGGAGTCCAAACGGGCTGAAACCTTCGGGAGGGATATTTTCGGAATAAATGCAAACGTGCAGACTTGGATTGGACGTCAAGCAACAACCGAGGCGGCCACGAGGGTGCCCAGCGCGCCCCGCACCCTCGTGGGCCCCTCGAGCATCCACCGACCTACTTCTTCCTCCTATATATACTCCCGTACCCTGAAACCATCAGAGGAAACCACGAAAACCTAATTCCACCGCCGCAACCTTCTGTATCCGCGAGATAGCATCTTCGAGCCTTCGCCGGCGCTCCGCCGGAGGGGGAATCAACCACGGAGGGCCTCTACATCATCTCCAAGGCCTCTCCGATGAATCATGAGTAGTTTACCACAGACCTTCGGGTCCATAGTTATTAGCTAGATGGCTTCTTCTCTCTCTTTGAATCTCAATACAAAGTTCTCCTCGATCTTCTTGGAGATCTATTCGATGTAACTCTTTTTGCGGTGTGTTTGTCGAGATCCGATGAATTGTGGGTTTATGATCAAGTTTATCTATGAGAAATATTTGAATCTCCTCTGAATTATTTTATGTGTGATTAAGTTATCTTTGCAAGTCTCTTCGAATTATCAGTTTGGTTTGGCCTACTAGAATGATCTTTCTTACAATGGGAGAAGTGCTTAGCTTTGGGTTCAATCTGTCGGTGTCCTTTCCCAGTGACAGCAGGGGCAGCAAGGCACGTATTGTATTGTTGCCATCGAGGATAAAAAGATGGGGTTTATATCATATTGCATGAGTTTATCCCTCTACATCATGTCATCTTTCTTAATGCATTACTCTGTTCTTCATGAACGTAATACTCTACATGCAGGCAGGAGTCGGTCGATGTGTGGAGTAATGGTAGTAGATGCAGAAACGTTTCGATCTACTTGTCACGGACGTGATGCCTATATACATGATCATGCCTAGATAATCTCATAACTATGCGCTTTTCTATCAATTGCTCGACAGTAATTTGTTCACCCATCGTAATACTTATGCTATCTTGAGAGAAGCCACTAGTGAAACCTATGGCCCCAGGGTCTATCTTCTATCATATAAGTTTTCTATCTACTTTTATTTGCATATTTTATTTTCCAATCTATATCATAAAAATACCAAAAATATTTATCTTATCATATTATCTCTATCAGATCTCACTTTCGCAAGTGGCCGTGAAGGGATTGACAACCCCTTTATTGCGTTGGTTGCGAGGTTCTTGTTTGTTTGTGTAGGTGTGTGGGGCTTTTGAGGAGCCTCCTACTGGATTGATACCTTGGTTCTCAAAAACTGAGGGAAATACTTACGGTACTTTGCTGCATCACCCTTTCCTCTTCAAGGGAAACCAATGCAAGCTCAAGACGTAGCACGCTCCTCCCTTAATCCGTGCCCCTCGGGTACCGCGATGCGGAGCTCTGGGTCATGGACGGTCATGCCTATGACCTAGGCTGGGAAGAATAAGAGTTTCCTAACAAATTTTTGAAGTTCCTGGACGCCTCCCAAGCCAATGGAAAAGAGGTCTCGCCAGGTACTGGGAGATGCACGCCTCATGAGGCGGAAACTACTTCAGACACGTCAAGCTAAGTTATCTCTACACGCCTACATAAAACACTGATGCTGCAACACAGCACAACAATAAACATAACATAGCAATTTGGAAATCATGGTTCGTTGCACGCCCCTGCACGGCCCCATACTTGTTTCTTTTCTGAATGCAGGGAGAAAGGAAAGAACAAAACAAAAGTGGCACGCGCCCCCGTAGCGATTCGCAAGGGTGGGCCCCCGGCGCTCTCCTGGACTCAGCCGGACCCCTCCTCGCTCTTCACTGGGGCCCGGCGATGAGACGACCCGCTACCGCCCTCGAAGCGGGCACGGCGGCGTGGCGGCTGGTCATAGCCGCCGCTGCTGGAGCTATCGCCAGAGGAAGAGTCGCTGTAGCTGGACGAGCCGCGGCCGGCGCCGAGGACAAGTCCACCTTCACCCTCATCACGACCGTCGCCAAGGACGAGCACCTCGCCACCGTCGTTGTCCTCAGGGCAGCACCCGACGCGGCGACCATCTTCCCCGAACACCCTCATGTAGAGGGTCGCGTTACCGTCGTACTTGAAGTGGAGGGTACACCGCCTGCCCAGGCCGCGCGCGCGGGCAAACGCCTGGCAGCCGCAGGCCAAGGCTGCGTTGCCCGTGACGGAGACCTCCACCGCGACCCACGAAGCCTTGCTGCAGCATCCGTCCGCCTGCCGCCAGAGACCGCCTGGACCCATGGTCGGCAGTTCGCCGGCGAAGAAGCGCGGGAGTTGAAGCTAGGTGCCGGCCGGGTTCTCCGACCACACGATGAACTTCGGCAGCACCTCCGCCGAGTGGAAGCGCGGCCGGGGAGGCCGCGCAACCATGGCGCGCCTCACTTCATTGACGGGACTGCCACGACCTGGGCGACTTCCATCGCGCGAGGAGGCGTCGCCGCGGCTGCGAGGGGCCACGGCGGGGGTCGCGGCGTGCTTACGCGGGCGACCGTGCCCCCTCTTGGGCGGCAGCGAGCCGGGCCCCTCCTGGCGGGCCTTCCCCTTCTCTGCGGCTGAGAACCTCTTCGCAGGCTCGATGAGTGTCACTGCTAGCAATGAAGGAAGGGAGATGAAGCGAGCGGAACGGGAAGAGATGGGCGACGGGGGCTCCGCCCCCCTCCTCATTTATAGCCTGGAGGAGGCCAACCGTTGACCTCCATGATCGCAGGTAATGATAACCCTTTTTGCATGCAGCAGGGACTCGTCAAGTCGGGCAGTTGCCGAGGCAGTGTGGGGAAGCGGAGACGCCCATGTCCCATCAATCTCCATGCGTCGACCGAGGCCGCAGGCTGTTGGGGCCCGTGGCGCTCTGCACTTGGCCCTTGGCTTTGCCTCGAAGCCAAGTCCGAGCGCGCCTTGGCCCGGGGGCTACTGTCGACATCCTGGGAACGGGGGTCCCCAGACTTGCCTGCCTGCGGCCCACGGTGTGGCTCCGCCGGTGGCCCTGTACGGCCCATCTTCATCAACAAAAACTCAAGACCCTCGCGAGGGGCCAAGCCTCGCGAGGGGGATGACACAAGACCTCCTCGGGGGCGGCCTCACTAGGCTGGCTCGCGAGGGGCGGAGAGATCAAGGCAAGGGGCACCTCGCGAGGTCCCTGTGACGCGAGCCATGATGACCAAGGCCAGGCGGGCGCCAGGCGGGCGCCAGCACACGCAGTGTACTCGTTTCCTATTTGGTGCTAAAGAGGCAAGCGCAGGCGAGGAGTCCTGAGGCATCTGGCAAAGGTTGCCATATCGGTGCAACAAGAACAAGACCGGCCGGACGGCAGGACGGAGGTCACCATGGAGTGTAGGATGGCGTCATCACCAGAGCCTTTGGCAGGCGAAGACCACCTTTAGTCAGGATAACTTGTACTAGTTGTCTCCCTTCAAAATTGGTCGTTGTTGGATCCCTTCCCGCTCAATATTTAGGAAGAGGACCAGGGCCTCTATAAATACGACTAGCCACCACGGTAGGAGGGGACGGATCTTGGGCCATTCATACCACCCTCAACCGCACAAGCTCACCGAGCTCAAGGACACCTCTCCTCAGGAGGTTGTTCTTCCTTTGTACTTGTTCATCCTCAGCCCAAGAGGAAATCCACCACACCACACTGGAGTAGGGTATTATACCACATCGGTGGCCCAAACCAGTATAAACCCTGTGTCCCTTGTTTTGCGAGTTCGACGTGCCGAGTTTTGAGATCGTGGTGAGTGTGTGAGCTAGGGGGAAGAGATCTTCGTGCGCACCCCAGTGTTCGAACCTCAAGGGTTTTTTCGGAACCCGTAATCCAACAGTCAGTTGCTCGCTCCATTGTTCCGGAGAACAGAGTCTTAGTCATCTTGCCCATGAGGCATGGTTCGCAAGCATCAAGTGATTCATAATCAAGTGATTCCAAAAGCCCATCAGAATGGAGTTTCTTCATGCGCTTTACACCAATATGACCTAAATGGTAGTGCCACAAATAAGTTGCACTATCATTATTAACTTTGCATCTTTTGGCTTCAATATTATGAATATGTGTATCACTACAATCGAGGTTCAACAAAAATAGACCACTCCTCAAGAGTGCATGACCATAAAAGATATTACTCATATAAATAGAATAACAATTATTCTCTGATTTAAACGAATAACCGTCTCGCATCAAACAAGATCCAGATATAATGTTCATGCTCAACGCTGGCACCAAATAACAACTATTTAGGTCTAAAAATAATCCCGACGGTAGATGTAGAGGTAGCGTGCCGACGGCGATCACATCGACTTTGGAACCCCTTAGCCAATCTTTGTTTAATCTGTAGCCCCTGTTTTGAGTTGCAAATATGAGCAACAGAACCAGTATCAAATACATAGGCGCTACTACGAGCATTAGTAAGGTACACATCAATAACATGTATATCAAATATACCTTTCACTCTGCCATCCTTCTTATGTGCCAAATACTTGGGGCAATTCCGCTTCCAGTGACCAGTCCCTTTGCAGTAGAAGCACTCAGTTTCAGGCTTAGGTCCAGACTTGGGCTTCTTCCCTTAAGTAGCAACTTGCTTGCTATTCTTCTTGAAGTTCCCCTTCTTCCCTTTGCCCTTTTTCTTGAAACTAGTAGTCTTGTTAACCATTAACACTTGATGCTCTTTCTTGATTTCTACCTCCGCAGCCTTTAGCATTGCGAAGAGCTCGGGAATTGTCTTTTCCATCCCTTGCATATTATAGTTCATCACGGAGCCTTTATAGCTTGATGGCAGTGATTGAAGAACTCTGTCAATGACACTATCATCAAGAAGATTAACTCCCAGCCAAGTCAAGTGGTTATGGTACCCAGACATTCTGAGTATGTGTTCACTAACAGAACTCTTCTCCTCCATCTTGCAGCTATAGAACTTGTTGGAGACTTCATATCTCTCTACTCGGGCATTTGCTTGAAATATGAACTTCAACTCCTGGAACATCTCATATGCTCCATGACGTTCAAAACGTCTTTGATGTCCCGATTCTAAGTCGTAAAGCATGCACACTGAACTATCGAGTAGTCATCAGCTTTGCTCTGCCAAACATTCATAACGTCCAGAGTTCCTCCTGCGGCGGGTCTTGACTCTTGCACCTAGCGGTTCTTCTAGGACGTAATTTTTCTGTGCAGCAATGAGGATAATCCTCAAGTTACGACCCAGTCCGTGTAGTTGCTACCATCATCTTTCAACTTAGCTTTCTCTAGGAACGCATTAAAATTCAAGGGAACGGTAGCACGGGCCATTGATCTACAACAACATAGATATGCAAAAACTATCAGGTACTAAGTTCATGATAAATTAAAGTTCAATTAATCATATTACTTAAGAACTCCCACTTAGATAGACATCCCTCTAGTCATCTAAATGATCACGTGATCCATATCAACTAAACCATGTCCGATCATCACGTGAGATGGAGTAGTTTTCAATGGTGAACATCACTATGTTGATCATATCTACTATATGAGTCAGGTTCGACCTTTCGGTCTCAGTGTTCCGAGGCCATTTCTGCATATGCTAGGCTCGTCAAGTTTAACCCGAGTATTCTGCACGTGCAAAATTGGCTTGCACCCGTTGTATGTGAACGTAGAGCTTATCACACCCGATCATCATGTGGTGTCTCGGCACAACGAACTGTAGCAACGGTGCATACTCAGGGAGAACACTTGTACCTTGAAATTTAGTGAGGGGTCATCTTATAATGCTACCGCCGTACTAAGCAAAATAAGATGCATAAAAGATAAACATCACATGCAATCAAAATATGTGACATGATATGGCCATCATCATCTTGTGCCTTTGATCCATCTCCAAAGCATCGTCATGATTTCCATCGTCACCAGCTTGACATCTTGATCTCCATCGTAGCGTCGTTGTCATCTCGCCAACTATTGCTTCTACGACTATCACTACCGCTTAGTGATAAAGTAAAGCAATTACATGGTGATTGCATTTCATACAATAAAGCAACAACCATAAGGCTCCTGCCAGTTGCCGATAACTGTTACAAAACATGATCATCTCATACAACAATTTATATCTCATCACGTCTTGCCATATCACAACTCAACATGCCCTGCAAAAACAAGTTAGACGTCCTCTACTTTGTTGTTGCAAGTTTTACGTGGCTGCTACGGGCTTCTAGCAAGAACCATTCTTACCTATGCATCAAAACCACAACGATTTTTCATCAAGTGTGCTGTTTCAACCTTCAACAAGGACTGGCCGTAGTCAAACTCGATTCAACTAAAATTGGAGAAACAGACACCCGCCAGTCACCTATGTGCAAAGCACATCGGTAGAACCAGTCTCATGAACACGGTCATGTAATGTCGGTCCAGGCCGCTTCATCCAACAGTACCGCCGAATCAAAGTAAGATGTTGGTGGTAAGAAGTATGACAATTATCGCCCACAACTCTTTGTGTTCTACTCGTGCATATCATCTATGCATAGACCTGGCTCGGATGCCACTATTGGGGAAAGTAGCATGCAATTTCAAAAACAATTCCTACGATCACGCATGATCTATCTAGGAGATGCATATCAACAAGAGGGGGAGAGTGTGTCCACGTACCCTCATAGACCGAAAGTGGAAGCGTTTGACAACGGGGTTCAAAGTAGCACCATGATCTTCATGATAGAGAGTCTCCTATGATATCATTTTCATATACTAGTGGGAATTTTTACATTATAGAACTTGGCTTGTATATTCCAATGATGGGCTTCCTCAAAATGCCCTAGGTCTTCTTGAGCAAGCGAGTTGGATGCACACCCACTTAGTTTCTTTTGTTGAGCTTTCATACACTTATAGCTCTAGTGCATCCGTTGCATGGCAATCCCTACTCACTCACATTGATATCTATTGATGGGCATCTTCATAGCCCGTTGATACGCCTAGTTGATGTGAGACTATCTTCTCCTTTTTGTCTTCTCCACAACCACCATTCTATTCCACATATAGTGCTATGTCCATGGCTCACGCTCATGTATTGCGTGAAAGTTGAAAAAGTTTGAGAACATCAAAGTATGAAACAATTGCTTGGCTTGTCATCGGGGTTGTGCATGATTTAAATATTTTGTGTGGTGAAGATAGAGCATAGCCAGACTATATGATTTTGTAGGGATAACTTTCTTTGGCCATGTTATTTTGAGAAGACATGATTACTTTATTAGTATGCTTGAAGTATTATTATTTTTATGTCAATATTAAACTTTTATCTTGAATCTTATGGATCTGAACATTCATGCCACAATAAAGAAAATTACGTTGAAAATTATGTTAGGTATCCACATAAAAAATTATGTTTTCATCATTTACCTACTCGAGGACGAGCAGGAATTAAGCTGGGGCATGCTTGATGCGTCTCCAACGTATCTATAATTTTTTATTGTTTCATGCTATTATATTATCTATTTTGGATGTTTAATGGGCTTTAATATACCTTTTTGTATTATTTTTGGGACTAACTTATTAACCGAAGGCCCAGTGCATATTGCTGTTTTTTGCCTATTTCAGTGTTTCGCAGAAAAGGAATATCAAACGGAATCCAAACGGAATAAAACCTTTGTGAGGATCGTTTTTGGAACAAACGCAATCCAGGAGACTTGGAGTGGATGTCAAGAAAGCAACGAGGCGGCCACAAGGCAGGGAGGCGCGCCCAGGGGGGTAGGCGTGCCCCCACACTCGTGGGCCCCTCGTAGCTCCACCGACCTACTTCCTTCGCCTATATGTACTCTTATAACCTGAAAACATCCGGGAGAGCCATGAAACACTTTTTCCACCGCAGCAACCTTCTGTACTCGTGAGATCCCATCTTGGGGCCTTTTCCGGCGCTCCGTCGGAGGGGGAATCGATCACGGAGGGCTTCTACATCAACACCATGGCCTCTCCGATGATGTGTGAGTAGTTTACCACAGACCTTCGGGTCCATAGTTATTAGCTAGATGGCTTCTTCCCTCTCTTTAGATCTCAATACAATGTTCTCCTCGATTCTCTTGGAGATCTATTCGATGTAACTCTTTTTGCGGTGTGTTTGTCGAGATCCGATGAATTGTGCGTTTATGATCAAGATTATCTATGAACAATATTTGATTCTTCTCTGAATTCTTACATGCATGATTTGATATCTTTGCAAGTCTCTTTGAATTATCGGTTTAGTTTGGCCTACTAGATTGATCTTTCTTGCAATGGGAGAAGTGCTTAGCTTTGGGTTCAATCTAGCGGTGTCCTTTCCCAGTGACAGTAGGGGCAGCAAGGCACGTATTGTATTGTTGCCATCGAGGATAAAAAGATGGGGTTTATATCGTATTGCTTGAGTTTATCCCTCTACATCATGTCATCTTGCCTAATGCGTTACTCTATTCTTATGAACTTAATACTCTAGATGCATGCTGGATAGCGGTCGATGTGTGGAGTAATAATAGTAGATGCAGAATCGCTTTGATCTACTTGTTGCGGACGTGATGCCTATATACATGATCATGCCTAGATATTCTCATAACTATGCGCTTTTCTATCAATTGCACGACAGTAATTTGTTCTCCCACCGTAAAATATGCTATCTTGAGAGAAGCCACTAGTGAAACCTATGGCCCCCCGGTCTATTTTCCATCATATTAATCTCCCATCAACTAGCTATTTCTTTCGCCATTTATTTTGCAATCTTTACATTTCAATCTATACAACAAAAAATACCAAAAATATTTATCTTATTATCTCTATCAGATATCACTTTTGCAAGTGGCCATGAAGTGATTGACAACCCCTTTATCGCGTTGGTTGCAAGGTTCTTAATTGTTTGTGCAGGTACTAGGGATTTGCGTGTAGTCTCCTACTGGATTGATACCTTGGTTCTCAAAAACTTAGGGAAATACTTACGCTACTTTGCTGCATCACCCTTTCCTCTTCAAGGGAAAACCAACGCATGCTCAAGAGGTAGCAGCCACACACACAATCCTCTCTCTCCGCTTGCATCCTCGACGCCCCTGTCAGTCCTGAAAGCCGTCAGTGTATGCGGATGCCGCCGAAGCGCCCCATCGGAGGGAGTGATGACACCGGGGCTGCTAAAGCACCGGAGCACGGCATGGAGATGGAGACAGAGGTTGCCGTCACCACCGGTGAGTTATTGCTGCACCCTGACGTCATCGACGGCGTCGCGCTTCCACAGCCGAAGGCGGAGTTCCACACCGACTCTGGTGATGACCCCGGTGACGACTCCGACGACCACTTGGGCGATGACTCCGACGATGACGGACAGCTGGTTAGTCATCTATACCCATTTATGTGTCAAATAGATCATAGGGTTTCTCTGGTTACTCCTGCCTCCCCCTTTTTGGAATAGAAATCCTATTGTTATGTTCTCCCAATCCATGAAATCTGAGTAAGTTTCGTTAGATCCGTGTAGTGTATTGATTGTTTGAATGGTACAAGTTATAAGTGATTAGTTGTTTCATCTGTGCAAATGATTTATGCTAGTAATCGGACTATGGTTAGTGTCCGTGCTAATAATTCCTAGCCAGGACTTGACAATTGATTTTGAATGACCTACATATGTTTGTGTCATTATTTTCTTCAAGATTGTTCTGTACATAGACGATTGTGCTTAAAAATCAAACCATAATCTCTGGATATGTATAAATAAATAGCCATAACACTACTGCAAGATGCTGCTAACGCGACACTACGATCAGAGACCCTTCGAGAAACTGTGTGCGATGCAATAATCACAAATGGTGCTGTATGAAAACCGTCAGAAATGTATAAAACGTTTGCGATGAAGGATGCATCAAACACATGTCAGGTTTTAGTTGCGTGTGTGATGAAGGGAATACAGTTCAGTTCAATTAACTGTTTGCGATGAGGAGGAACAAAAGAAACGGGCAGCCAGATGAAGGCGTGTGCGATACACAATATATGGTTCACTCGGATGAATTGTTTATGATTAGGCAACACAAAAGAAACGGTCAGCCAGATCAAGGTGTGTGCGATATACGGCATGAGGTTCACTCGGATGAACTGTTTGCGTTGAGACATGAGAACGGAAATGGTTCAACTTAACAAGATGTGTGTGATACGCGACAAACAGGTCTGTAATCAGAAATGTGTGTGAAGACCGATAATAACACAGACGGTTGCTGCTAATAAGACGTGTGGGTTGTGCGATGGGATTGCATACAGAACAACAACATATATATATACACACACTTATAAGGACATGCTTGCATAACCAAATTAAACATCCACTTACATAGGTGGCTACTACAACCATGGCATTTGCACACACCAAAGTAAACTATTACATGCATAATTACATAGGTGGCTACTACACACATAACATTTCCACACACCAATAAAGTAAACTATATATTACATGGATGATTAACTAGCATAAATGATCATCTGATCATCATCTACTTCTTGTGACGCTTGCTCTGCTTGTGGCTCGATCTGGGCTCGTCGATTTGGGTAACGAGGCACTTCCTCATGTCAACAATCCGCCTGTGCATCTCGTAGCATGCGTACACGCTCTTGGCCGCAAACCTGAGGTGAGGTTCATCCAGTTGCCGCATCCAGGCCCCGTGCTAGGAGACGGGACTTGTTCTTTGGGCATCCTGCTTCATCTTTTGGTAGTAGGGGTCGATGATGGCCGAGGCGAGTTCGACCAAGGAGTCCTTCTTCGTGCTTCCCCAGACCATGTAGTGGTCACGGATTTCGACAAGGTTCTTGCAGGCCAAGCCCGTAACACTGAGCGCTTTTACATCGTTGGTGGTATCCACCGTGGCGAACTTGTAGTCAGTGTTGTTGACAAACCTGTTGAAACAGTCGCAAGGCTCTGTGGCCATGCAGTAGTGGTAGATGAGGACATGATGGCGCACGCACAACTGGGCGATGACAACCTTCTAATCTATGCCGGGACGATCGGCAGTGTTCTGGAGGTCGATGCCGACCACCTTGTACTTGTCTCCAGCAAGCAACTGCTCGACTCTGTTGATGTAGTCGTCCACCACGGCCGGATCGATGGTGTAGACCACCGAGAGATCTGTCTCCCTCGTGTGGGTCTCCACTCTATGCTCGCCGAACTCCATTGGAGTGACGCCGGACATCCCCTCTCTATGTGTCATCGTGGGTGTGCTTGTTGTGTTGTGGGGCGCGATTGAAAGGTTGAAGAGACTAAGGTTATAATGGCCGCGGGAATTAAAGGGGAAGCTGAATGGCCAAGAATATCGACAGGCCCTGATGGCAGTTCTAATTTGCAGCGCGTAACTCCATCATGCCGCACGTAACTGCATCGCGTGGCAACGCGCGCGGCGCAACCGCATGCATATGGGGCCCCCGACGTGATCATGCGCACGCCCAACCGTTGGCAGAGCGCGCGCGGAGGGACGCGAGCAGAGCGCTCCGTGGTTGCCTCAAGGAAAAGTTGTCCACAAGCCAAGCGCCGACAGATGCGAGCAGAGCGCGCCAAGGGACGCGACAGAGCGGGCTGCGGCGCCTAACGGCGAGCACAGCGCGTTGCGGCGCCTAACAGCGAGCAGAGCGCGCCAAGGGACGTGAGCAGAGGACGGGACAGTGATACGTGGCAAATAAGACGAACTATGCGAGCGATGTCGGAGACATCAAGCTCGAATCAGATTAGAGTTGCGTGTGCGATACGTGGCAGACAGTTGATCCATCAGAGCTGTTTGTGATGGAATAAGACGTGTGTGTTGCGGGAAAACGCTTGCTGGTGTATAACCTTAAATTTAACCAAAAAAGTGTTAATGCATGTTACAAAAATTGTATAGCTGGAAACTATGTTCAAATACGACTCCAATGGTATAATCTATGGAGACATACATTCGTATTTTATTAGTTAAATCCTACTTATAAACCAGGACGGGGGTATAGTAGGTAATTAAATCGCAAACATTTTTTTATTAACTGTATGTGTATGTGTCCTTTCGTCCTCCTCTCGCACGTCTTGACACCTCGCTGCCGCAGACGGCTTACAGCACAAGCTTGCGCACCGTGCGGGGGCGCTCTTTTGGCCAAACGAGCCGCCAATGAATCGTCGGTGAGCCCGTTCCCATGCAACCTCGCAGGTTCCTGCGCAAGCTTCCCGCCCGACTCGGTGAAATCCCCCAAAACCCCAATGCTTACCGGCCTGGTATAAAAACCCTCACTGCCGGCGAGTCCTGCGTCGCATTTTCCCCTCCCTCCCTGTAGCTTATCTCGTCTACTTCTCCCACAATCGCCAATGGAACCGGTCCGTCGTTGTTGCTCAGCCACTCCGCCATCATCAAAGGACGGCTCTAGCTGGGAGGCTACACCGCGGCGGCGGCGCAGTCCCCGGCGTAGTGTAGTGCGCGTGGCGTCTCTGTTGGGTGTGCGCGGAACACCCACCACACGCTCCGCCGCCGCTGCCCGTCGGCACCTATTGTCGGCCGCCATTGCCGCCACACCACCGTCGAAAGCCAGGGCCATCTCCCGCTCCGCCTCCGCGGCCCGAAGGTGGGAGGTGGCCGTCGTGGCTGCCACCTCACTGCCGGCCACCGTGGCAATCACCTGCTCCGCCACCGCGGCCCGAAGGCGGGAGGTGGTGGTCGTGGCCGCCACCCCATCGTCGGCCGCCGTGGCCGCCAGCCCACCGTCGACCACCGGGATCATCACCCGCTCCACCACCGCTGCCCGAAGGAGGGAGGCGGAGGTGGAGGACCGCACGTGCGTCAGCGACCTTGCGCGCTACATCGAGTTCCTGCGGGAGGAGGAGGAGCGCCTGGTCGAGCACGCAAAGAGCCTTACCGCAGTCGTGGCTGCAGCACATGCCAACACAGAGGCGAGGAATCAGGAGATCTACGAGCAGTCCGGCCACTTCGAGAGGGATTGTCTGGAGTGGCAGTGGGCGTTCGAGCGGGCGAGCGTCGCTGAACGTGCAGCAGCGGCAAGCACCGTATTGCATTTGTCCAGCTCGTCGGTAGGCTCCTCCTCCTCCTCTGCCTCTTACTGAGCGCGCTCGATAGAGGAGAGGCTGTCGGAAGTAGCATAAAGCCCCTCCGTGGTAGTAGTAGTATTTAGGGGCTATTTTGTTGAGTTCATCTGACTATAGATGTGTGGTCGAACTGTACAACGTACTTAAAATTAGCTAGTATATATAGTTGAACTATCTATTTCAGTACGTGGTTGGCAACAATTGGGGAGAAGTCTGGTCGGTTCAGCTGTCGAGTTGAACTGTTTGTATAAATTAAGAACGACCGCTTAATCTATGATTGAAATCTATGGTTAATTACTGAATTTTAGGTTCAAAAATTACATGGTGCTAATGATTTCTAGCTGCATTTTGACAAATCGCAGTGTTACAAGGATTGACAAATGGCAACGTTACTAGATCAACAAATGTAAATCTTTCCAGTTTTGACAATGGCAACATACCCAATATGAAAGATGCAAATCTTACCAAATTGTTTGTATGTGGTTGCACACGGGTCATCCAAAACAACCGTTTGCGTTGAAGCGATGCACAAATCCTGCGCTGCTCTCACTTTGCATACGGGTGTACTATCTAAATCGTTTGCGATCAAGAGCTGCAGAAATCCTGCTCGCCACATTTTCTCTTGGCTTCCTGGGGAAGTTGTCGGTTTGCATACGAGTGTTCTAACTAAAACGTTTGCGATGAGTGTTTTATTTTTAAAAAGCGAATTAAACTGCGGCTTGGGCGCCATTAATGGAGAGGATACAAGCAAGGCAGGCGGCCATGGAAGTCAAAGGGCTCGCTTTCCTGTGAGCCTGCGCAGCGTACAGCTCGCACGCTTTCCGGTGAGCCTACGCACTCGAGGACAGCTTGCACGCCTCTCGGTCAGCCTACGCACCGGATGGCGCTCGCACGCCTCCCGTTCAGTCAAGGTCAAGCAGCTGTCCGCATGGCACCTCCTACAGCCATTAAAACCAAGACACGTGGCGTCACGTGAATGGTTAACAGAATTTTGGATTTACTAGAATTTAAAAACCTGGCATCTCAATGTTTTGCCGGCAATCAACGGTGCCCTGGTGTTTGAAATTCATTCCCATTTCTTGCATGGGACCTAAGCATGCACCCAAGGACACAGATTTGATTTTTCAACCAATTTACATGCACTGGAGCATGTGCATGTAGTTCAAATTTGAATTATGCACATAAATGCATTGAAAACTCAGTTAATGCATGAAATGTCCAAACGAACCCCAAAGAATCACAAAAAATCACACAACACTCCTGTTGTTCTATGTTGACACGAGAAAAAAAATTGAAAGCAATAAGAGGCAATGGATATTGTTTCGTCCCCAAAGGTGGGACGTTCCCTACCGAAAACCATCATGCTTGTTGTGAGAAGCTCCGGTTTGTGAGAAGCATATACCCAAACCTGCCCCAAATGGGACAAAATTTGTACCACGGCGTGTTGATGCCGCTCCATGATAGCATGCCAAGTTTCATGAATTTCAGACGAGTTTTGGATTTACTAGAATTTAAAAACCAGGCATCTCAATGTTTTGCCGGCAATCAATGGTGCCTTGGTGTTTGAAATTCATTCCCATTTCTTGCATGGGACCTAAGCATGCACCCAAGGACACAGATTTGTTTTTTCAACCAATTTACATGCACTTGAGCATGTGCATGTAGTTCAAATTTGAATTATGCACATAAATGCATTCAAAACTGAGTTAATGCATAAAAATGTCCAAACAAACCCTGAATAATCACAAAAATTCACACAACACTCCTGTTGTTCTATGTTGACATGAGAAAAAAATTGAAAGCAATAAGAGGCAATGGATATCGTTTTGTCCCCAAAGGTGGGACGTTCCCTACCGAAAACCATCATGCTTGTTGTGAGAAGCTCCGGTTTGTGAGAAGCATATACCCAAACCTGCCCCAAATGGGACAAAATTTGTACCATGGCATGTTGATGCCGCTACATGGTAGAATGCCAAGTTTCATGAATTTCCGACGAGTTTTGGATTTACTAGAATTTAAAAACTAGGTATCTCAATGTTTTGCTGGCAATCAACGGTGCCCTGGTGTTTAAAATTCATTCCCATTTCTTGCATGGGACCTAAGCATGCACCCAAGGACACAGATTTGATTTTTCAACCAATTTATATGCAGTGGAGCATGTGCATGTAGTTCAAATTTGAATTATGCACATAAATGCATTGAAAACTCAGTTAATGCATAAAAATGTCCAAACGAACCCCAAAAAATCACACAACACTCCTGTTATTCTATGTTGACACGAGAAAAAAAATTGAAAGCAATAAGAGGCAAGGGATATCGTTTCGTCCCAAAAGGTGGGATGTTCCCTACCGAAAACCATCTTGCTTGTTGTGAGAAGCTCCCGTTTGTGAGAAGCATATACCCAAACCTGCCCCAAATGGGACAAAATTTGTACCACGGCATGTTGATGCCGCTCCATGATAGCATGCCAAGTTTCATGAATTTCAGACGAGTTTTGGATTTACTAGAATTTAAAAACCAGGCATCTCAATGTTTTGCCGGCAATCAACGGTGCCCTGGTGTTTGAAATTCATTCCCATTTCTAGCATGGGACCTAAGCATGCACCCAAGGACACATATTTGATTTTTCAATGAATTTATATGCACTGGAGCATGTGCATGTAGTTCAAATTTTAATTATGCACATAAATGCATTGAAAACCCAGTTAATGTATAAAAATGTCCAAACGAACCCCGAAAAATTCCAAAATTGAACACAACACTCTTGTTGTTCTATGTTGACACTCGAAATTTTTTGAAAGCAATAATAGGCAACGGATATCGTTTTGTCCCCAAAGGTGGCACGTTCCCTACCGAAACCATCACACTTGTTGTGAGAAACTCTGGTTTGTGAGAAGCTTATACCCAAACTTGCCCCAAATGGGACAAAAAATTTACCACGGCATGTTGATGCCGCTACATGATAGCATGCCAAGTTTCATGAATTTTAGACGAGTTTTGGATTTACTATAATTTAAAAACCAGGTATCTCAATGTTTGCGGCCGAGTGACGGTGGCAGGGTGTTTGAAATTCATTCCCATTTCTTGCATGGGACCTAAGCATGCAACCAAGGACAGATATTTGATTTTTCAATAAGTTTATATGCACTGGAGCATCTGCATGTAGTTCAAATTTGAATTATGCGCATAAAATGCCTGGAAAACCCAGTTAATGTATAAAAATGAACAAACGAACCCTGAATAATTCCAATTTTTTTGACAACACACCTATAGTTGCATGTTCACTGTAGATAAAAGTTCTAACAATTCAAACACCATCCTTTGTAGCTGTGACCCCATTACGTAATTCAAATGATCAAGATGATAAATCAAGTAGATCGCACACAGTTTATTATCACCAACCGTGTGAGATGCAGCACAAAATATCTTGGAGCACCGTCGATGTATAGTACGCCCATGGCTTACGAGAGAAGGTGCGTCGACTACAGTCCATAGCCGGCGTGTCAAGTACACTAGCTCACTCCCCAAATATCATTTCACTGTTCATTCGTCGCCGGTGAAAGATGGGGATGTGGACGCACGTCGTGAGGGCAACTTCGGCGGCCCACTCTGGCGAGAGCGCGGCCGTAGCCACCAGGCGCTTGCTAACAAGATTCGTGAGGGCGACCACAGTCTGCGTCCGGGCGGCCAAGGCAGCCCAAACGGCCGTTGTTGCTCCTCAGGTGGCGACAACAGCATCTGCCTCGGGGATAGCAACTGGCGAGAGCGGCACAACAGCTGTCTGTTCCGCAGCGGCGGCCTTAGCCCTGCTGGAGGCCGCCCACTACCATGTCGAGGTCGTCCACGCCCAGCTCGTGGCGGTCACCGCACAAATCGAATGAAGCTTCTCCGACAACGGTCGGCAACCCACGGCCGAAGAGGTAGCAATCTCCAAGAGAGTTCGAGCAGCCGTCCGTTCCTGCGCGGCATACCTTGCCACAATGGAGCCCGCCAGAGCCAGGATCGCGGCCGCCCACGCCCAGCTCGTGGTGGCCTATTCCAAAGATATGGCGGACACGGATGACGAGATGCTTGCCGAGTATGGTGCAATTGATGCCATGGAGCCCCTTCCCCAGGAGATCGTCGGGCGCGAGCTAGACATGGAGGCGGCGGCGGAGATCGACGAGCACCAGCCGTACTAGTACTCTTTGTTTTGTTTAATTAAGAGCGCCGGTCTTTAATTTGTTAGAGTAATGTTTAGGTTAGCTACTCTGTTTAATTGCCGAACTTGCTCGATTAAGAAGTTAGTCTCCTTTATGTACCCAAATTATGCGATGACGTGGATGACCACTGTCGCCGCAGAATAATGATGACCCACAAGTATAGGGGATCTATCATAGTCCTTTCGATAAGTAAGAGTGTCGAACCCAACGAGGAGCAGAAGGAAATGACAAGCGGTTTTCAGTAAGGTATTCTCTGCAAGCACTGAAATTGTAGATGATAGATAGTTTTGTGATAAGGTAATTTGTAATGGGTAACAAGCAATGAAAGTAAATAAAGTGCAGCAAGGTGGCCCAATCCTTTTTGTAGCAAAGGAAAAGCCTGGACAATTTCTTATAATGAGAAAAGCGCTCCCGACGACACATGGGAATTATCGTCAAGCCAGTTTCATCACGCTCATATGATTCGCGTTCGGTACTTTGATAATTTGATATGTGGGTGGACCGGTGCTTGGGTACTACCCTTACTTGGACAAGCATCCCACTTATGATTAACCCCTATTGCAAGCATCCGCAACTAC
Source organism: Aegilops tauschii subsp. strangulata (assembly GCF_002575655.3). NCBI lineage: Eukaryota > Viridiplantae > Streptophyta > Magnoliopsida > Poales > Poaceae > Aegilops > Aegilops tauschii. The sequence continues at coordinate 148,148,219 of NC_053037.3, forward strand.
AAAAGAAGTATTAAGGTAAACCTAACCATAGCATTAAACTAGTGGATCCAAATCAGCCCCTTACGAAGCAACGCATAAACTAGGGTTTAAGCTTCTGTCACTCTAGCAACCCATCATCTACTTATTACTTCCCAATGCCTTCCTCTAGGCCCAAATAATGGTGAAGTGTCATGTAGTCGACGTTCACATAACACCACTAGAGGAGAGACAACATACATCTCATCAAAATATCGAACGAATACCAAATTGACATGACTACTAATAGCAAGACTTCACCCATGTCCTCAGGAACAAACGTAACTACTCACAAAGCATATTCATGTTCATGATCAGAGGAGTATTAATATGCATTAGGGATCTGAACATATGATCTTCCACCAAATAAACCAACTAGCATCAACTACAAGGAGTAATCAACACTACTAGCAACCCACAGGTACTAATTTGTCGTTTTGATACAAGATTGGATACAAGAGATGAACTATGGTTTTGAGAGGAGATGGTGCTGGTGAAGATGTTGATGGAGATTTACCCCCTCCCGATGAGAGGATCGTTGGTGACGACGATGGTGATGATTTCCACCTCCCAGAGGGAAGTTTCCCCGGCAGAACAGCTCCGCCAGAGCTCTAGATTGGTTCCACCAAGGTTCCGCCTCGTGGCGGCGGAGTTTCGTCCCGTAAGCTTGCTTATGATTTTTTTTCCAGGGTAAAAGCCTTCATATAGCAGAAGAGGGGCACCGGAGGGCCACCAGGGGGCCCAGGAGACAAGGAGGCGCGCCAGTAAGGGAGGGCGCGCCCCCACCCTCCTGGCCAGGGTGTGGGCCCCTCTGGTACTTCTTTCGCTCAATAATTCTTATAAATTCCAAAAATGACGTTCGTGGAGTTTCAGGACTTTTGGAGCTGTGCAGAATAGGTTTCCAATATTTGCTCCTTTTCCAGCCAGAATTCCAGCTGCCAGCATTCTCCCTCTTCATGATAAACCTTGTAAAATAAGAGAGAATAGCCATAAGTATTGTGACATAACTTGTAATAACAGCCCATAATGCAATAAATATCGATATAAAAGCATGATGCAAAATGGACGTATCAACTCCCCCAAGCTTAGACCTCGCTTGTCCTCAAGCGGAAGCCGATATCGAAAAATATGTCCACATGTTTTAGAGATAGAGGTGTCGATAAAAATAAAATGCGGACATGAGGCCATCATGATCATTCTCATAACAGGAGCATACATAGATTTTGTCATATGATTTCTTATGCTCAAGTAACAATCTATTCACAATGTCAAGTATGGTTCAGAAACTTCATTGAGAACTAACAAACTATAATATCAGTCATTGAAGCAATTGCAATTTATCATAGCATCGGAAAGAGTCAAAAATAGAGCTTTTCAGCAAGTCCACATACTCAACTATCATATAGTCTTCTACAATTGCTAACACTCACGCAATACTTGTGGTTATGGAGTTTTAATCGGACACTGAGAAAGATAGGGGCTTATAGTTTCGCCTCCCAACGTATTCACCTTTAGGTGATGTCAACAATAATAACTCATGCTAACTTACATCCAATTGGATATATATATCAGGATCTTTCCAACACGAGGTGCTTGCCAAAGGATAAAATGAAAAAGGGAAAGGTGAAGATCACCTCGACTCTTGCATAATATAAAAGGCATAAAGTAAAAGATAGGCCCTTCACAGAGGGAAGCAGAGGTTGTCATGCGCTTTCAAGGTTGGATGCACAAAATCTTAATGCAAGAGAACGTCACTTTATATTGCCACTTGTGATATGAACCTTTATTATGCAGTCCGTCGCTTTTATTACTTCCATATCACACGATCGTATAAAGTTTATTTTCTCCCACATTAATAAGTCATACATATTTAGAGAGCAATTTTTATTGCTTGCACCGATGACAACTTACTTGAAGGATCTTACTCAATCCATAGGTAGGTATGGTGGACTCTCATGGCAAAACTGGGTTTAAGGATATTTGGAAGCACAAGTAGTATCTCCACTTGGTGCAAGGAATTTGGCTAGCATGAGGGGGAAAGGCAGGCTCAACATGTTTGGAAGATCCATGACAATATACTTTAAATGAGATGTGAGAAAACATAAACCATTACGTTGTCTTCCTTGTCCAACATCAACTCTTTAGCATGTCATACTTAATGAGTGCTCACAATCATAAAAGATGTCCAAGATAGTATATTTATATGTGAAGCCTCTCTTTCTTTATTACTTCCTATTAATTGCAACGATGACCAAAACTATGTTTATCAACTCTCAACAACTTTTATGCCTCATACTCTTTATATGTGAAGTCACTACTATCCATAAGATCAATATGAACTCTTTATTTATTTTTTTATTCTTTCTATTTTCTCAAGATCATAGCAAAGTAGCAAAGCCCTTGACTCAACACTAATCTTTATTATATAGCTCACGGACTCGATTACATAAAGAGATCACAAAGCAAGACTCAGAACTAATTCATACCAAAACTTTATTCTACTTGATGAAGATATTACTAAAAGGATCGAACTAAGTAAAACGGTAAAGGTAGGAGTGTGATGGTGATACGATACCGGGGCACCTCCCCCAAGCTTGGCAGTTGCCAAGGGGAGTGCCCATACCCATGTGATTATATCTCTTTTGTTGGCGAAGGAGATGGAGTTGTTGATGATGTAGGTTTCTTCCTTAATTTCCGCTTGAGAATGACACTTTGCTCCCTTAGATCATCGATCTCCCGCTCAAGGCTTAATATCTTTTTGCATAGTTCCTGTTTATTTTCCTGCAAGAGATGAAAAGGGATAAACTCAATCTTGGGTTTCTTTGCCTTATCAGGGAGGCTTGACTTTTTAAACTCCACATGCATGTCCCCCGGTTGAGGTAAAGGGGCTTCATCTTCATCTGAGCTCGTCTCCTCCCTTCTCTTAGGTTCATAGTCTTCAACTTCCTCTGTGGTCCATCCACAATGCTCCAAGTCCCCGTAGACCTTAGGGTCTGCAAGGTAATCGGCTACATAGCTTTCTCCCTCCGAATCCTGGGACGACATATTGCTCTAATCTGCGGCAGAAACAGCTCGAAACAAAAACAGAGGATTTTTGCGTGATACGGTGGTCAAAACCTTCGGGAGATTATATAATGAATTTTTATCGACCAAAATATGTATCGTGAAAGAAAAGGGAGTCCGGGAGGCACACGAGATGCCCACGAGACAGGGGGCGCGCCCAGTAAGGGAGGGTGTGCCCTCCACCATCGTGGAGGCCTTGTGTCCTTCCCGGATTACTTCTTGCTTTCCAAAATTCTTAAATATTCCAGAACGGATAGAAATTGCCATTAGAATTGTTTTGGATTCGGTTTACTTACCGTACCACATACCTATTCCTTTTTGGAGTCTGGAACGTTCTGGAAAGTGTTCCTTATGTATTCCTCCGGGGCTATGGTCTCAATAATATTGGTTTCAACATTTATAGGATTACCTGAGATATAATGTTTGATTCTTTGACCGTTCACCACCTTCGGATTTGTGCCTTCGAAGTTGTTGATTTTTATGGCACCGGAACGATAGACCTCCTCGATAACGTAAGGGCCTTCCCACTTAGAGACAAGTTTTCCTGCAAAAAATCTTTAACGAGAGTTGAATAGCAACACATAATCACCTACGTTAAATTCTCGCTTTTGTATTCTTTTGTCATGCCATCTTTTAACTTTTTCTTTAAACAGCTTGGCGTTCTCATATGCTTGGGTTCTCCATTCATCAAGTGAGCTAATATCAAATAACCTCTTCTCACTGGCAAGTTTAAAATCATAATTGAGCTCTTGAATAGCCCAATACGCTTTATGTTCAAGTTCGAGAGGTAAGTGACATGCTTTTCCATAAACCATCTTATACGGAGACATACCCATAGGATTTTTATAAGCAGTTCTATAGGCCCATAATGCATCATCGAGTTTCTTGGACCAATTCTTCCTAGATCTATTAACAGTCTTTTGCAGAATTAATTTGAGCTCTCTATTGCTCAATTCTACTTGACCACTAGACTGAGGGTGATAAGGAGATGCAATTCTATGATTAACATCATACTTAGCAAGCATTTTACGAAAGGCACCATGAATAAAATGTGAACCACCATCAGTCATTAAATATCTAGGGACTCCAAACCTCGGAAAAATAACTTCTTTAAGCATCTTAATAGAGGTGTTATGATCAGCACTACTAATTAGAATAGCTTCTACCCACTTAGTAACGTAATCAACAGCGACTAAAATATGTGTATATCCATTAGAGGCAGGAAAAGGTCCCATATAATCAAAGCCCCAAACATCAAATGGTTCAATAACAAGAGAATAATTCATAGGCATTTCTTGACGTTTACTAATATTACCAATTCTTTGATATTCATCACAAGACAAGACAAACTTACGAGCATCTTTGAAGAGAGTAGGCCAATAAAAACCGGATTGCAATACCTTATGTGCAGTTCTATCTCCAGCGTGGTGTCCTCCATATGGTTCGGAGTGACACTTGCGTAGAATCTGTTCATGTTCATGCTCAGGTACACAACGTCTAATAACACCATCTACTCCTTCTTTATAAAGGTGTGGGTCATCCCGGAAGTAATGTCTTAAATCATAAAAGAACTTTTTCTTTTGCTGGTATGTGAAACTAGGTGGTATAAATTTAGCAACAATGTAATTAGCATAATCAGCATACCATGGAGCAGTACGAGAAGCATTAATGACCGCTAATTGTTCATCAGGAATGCTATCAACAATAGGTAGTGGGTCATCAAGAACATTCTCTAACCTAGACAAGTTGTCTGCAACGGGGTTCTCAGCTCCCTTTCTATCAATAATGTGTAAATCAAATTCTTGGAGCAAGAGGACCCATCTAATAAGTCTAGGCTTAGCATCTTTCTTTTCCATAAGATATTTAATAGCAGCATGATCAGTGTGAATAGTAACTTTAGAATCAACTATGTAAGGTCTGAACTTATCACATGCAAATAATACTGCTAAGAATTCTTTTTCAGTGGTAGCATAATTTCTCTGGGCAGTATCAAGAGTTTTACTAGCATATTGAATAACATTTAGTTTCTTATCAACTCTTTACCCTAGAACAGCACCTATAGCATAATCACTAGCATCACACATAATTTCAAAGGGTAAATTCCAATCAGGTGGCTGAACAATAGGTGCAGTTATCAAAGCTTTCTTAAGTATTTCAAATGCTTCTACACAATCATCATCAAAGACAAAAGGAATATCTTTTTGCAATAAATTAGTCAGAGGCCTAGAGATTTTAGAGAAGTCCTTAATGAACCTCCTATAAAAACTGGCGTGACCAAGGAAACTTCTTATACCTTTTATGTCCTTGGGACATGGCATCTTTTCAATGGCATCAACTTTAGCTTTATCAACTTCAATGCCTCTTTCAGAAATTTTATGCCCCAAGACAATGCCTTCATTAACCATTAAGTGGCACTTCTCCCAACTCAAGATGAGACTAGTGTCTTCACATCTCTGCAAAACTCGATCAAGGTTGCTCAAGAAATCATCAAAAGAGGATCCATAAACGGAGAAATCATCCATGAATACCTCACAAATCTTTTCACAAAAGTCAGAGAATATAGCCATCATACATCTTTGAAAGGTAGCAGGTGCATTACATAAACCAAAAGGCATACGTCTATAAGCAAAAGTACCGAAAGGGCAAGTAAAAGTAGTTTTGGATTGATCTTCCGCTGACACAGGTATTTGAGAGAAACCAGAATAAACATCTAAAAAGAAAAAATGTGTATGTTTGGACAGTCTTTCTAGCATTTGATCAATAAAAGGTAAAGGGTAATGAACTTTCTTAGTAGCTTTATTTAATTTACGGAAATCAATTACCATCCTATAACATGTACTTATTCCTTGCGGAATCAATTCATCTTTATCATTAGGAACAACAGTAATACCTCCCTTCTTGGGAACGCAATGGACAGGGCTTACCCATTCACTATCAGCAACGGGATAAATTATACCTGCCTCTAGGAGCTTTAGTATCTCCTTTCTTGCCACTTCTTTCATCTTAGGATTTAACCGTCGTTGGGGGTCTCTAACTGGTTTGGCATCTTTCTCCAATTTTATTTTGTGTTGGCATAGAGTGGGACTAATGCCCTTAAGATCGTCCAGAGTACATCCAATAGCAGCACGGTGCTTCTTCAGAGTTTTCAATAATCTTTCCACTTCTTGCTCTGAAAGGTTAGCACTAATAATAACAGGATATATCTTCTTTTCATCAAGATAAGCATATTTAAGATTATCAGGTAAAGATTTGAGCTCAAACACGGGATCACCCTTGGGTGGAGGGGGATCCCCTAAGATTTCAGCAGGTAAGTTGTGTTTCGGAATAGGACCCTGTTGAAGAAATACTTCATCTATTTCCCTTCTTTCATTCATAAACATATCATTTTCATGGTCTAGCTAATATTGTTCTAACGGATCAGTAGGAGGTACGGCAATAGAAGCAAGACCAATGATTTCGTCCTTACTAGGCGATTCTTTATCACGGGGTTGTCTATGAAATTTAGCAAAATTAAACTTATGTTCCATATCCCCTAAGCCAATTGTAATAACATCCTTTTCACAATCAATCCTAGCATTAACAGTATTCAAGAAGGGTCTACCAAATATAATGGGACAAAAGCTATCTTGTGGGGAACCAAGAACAAGAAAATCAGCAGGATATTTAACTTTCCCACACAAGACTTCAACATCTCTAACAATCCCAAATGGCTTAATAGTGTCCCTATTGGCAAGCTTAATAGTAACATCAATATCTTCCATTTCAGCGGGTGCAATATCATGCATAATTTCTTTATATAAGTCAAAAGGTATTGCACTAGCACTAGCACCCATATCACATAAGCCATGATAACAATGATCTCCTATTTTAACGGAAATAACAGGCATGCCTACAACAGGTCTATGTATCTTAACATCAGGTCTAGCAATATTAGTTGTTTCACCACAGAAGTAAATAACATGCCCATCTATATTATCATCCAAGAGATCTTTAACCATAGCAATACTAGGTTCAACTTTAATTTGCTCAGGAGGTGTATATGTTCTAGTATTACTCTTACGAACCACAGTTGGAGCTCTAGCATGATCCTTTATCCTAACAGGAAAAGGTGGTTTCTCAACATAAGTAGTAGGAACAATAGGATCATTATAAGTGATAGTCTTTTCTTCAACTGTAATAGGTGCAACTACTTTTACTTTAGTGGGAGGATTATATTTAAACCACTTCTCCTTAGGGAGATCAATGTGAGCAGCAAAAGATTCACAAAATGAAGCTACTATCTCAGAGTCAAGTCCATATTTAGCGCTAAATCCACGAAAAGCATCGGTATCCATAAAAGATTTAACACAATCAAACTTAGGTGTCATACCTGACTCCTTACCATCGTCGGAACCCCAATCTTCAGAGTTGCGTTTAATTCTTTCCAATAAATCCCACTTGAATTCAGTAGTCTTTAGCATATAAGAACCAGCACAGGAAGTATCGAGCATGGTGCAATTGTTGTCAGAAAGCCGAGCATAAAAATTTTGAATAATCATTTCTCTTAAGAGCTCATGATTGGGGCATGAATATAACATTGATTTAAGCCTCCCCCAAGCTTGAGCGATGCTTTCTCCTTCGCAAGGCCAAAAATTATATATGTAATTACGATCACGATGAACAAGATGCATAGGATAGAACTTCTAGTAAAATTCCAACTTCAATCGTTTATAGTTCCAAGATCCCGTATCATCACATAGCCTATACCATGTCAATGTATCTCCCTTCAAAGATAAAGGGAAGACCTTCCTCTTAACAACATCATCGGGAATACCTGCAAGCTTAAATAATCCACAAACTTCATCCACAAAGATAAGGTGTAAATCGGGATGCAATGTTCCATCTCCTTCAAAGGGATTAGCTAGCAGTTTCTCTATCATACCCGAAGGAATCTCAAAGTGAACATTTTCAATAGGTCCAGAAGGTTGAGGAGCAATTCTTTGCTCTACTGGTCGGGGCGAAGATGCCCCGAGCAAGCCCTTCAAAGGATTAGTTTCCATAGTATCAAGTGACAAAAAATTTCAGCACACTATATAAATGTTTCCTTACCAAGTTCCACTCACCAAAGGCGCTTCACTCCCTGGCAATGGCGCCAGAAAAGAGTCTTGATGACCCACAAGTATAGGGGATCTATCGTAGTCCTTTCGATAAGTAAGAGTGTCGAACCCAACGAGGAGCAGAAGGAAATAACAAGCGGTTTTCAGTAAGGTGTTCTCTGCAAGCACTGAAATAGTAGATGATAGATAGTTTTGTGATAAGGTAATTTGTAATGGGTAACAAGAAATGAAAGTAAATAAAGTGCAGCAAGGTGGCCCAATCCTTTTTGTAGCAAAGGACAAGCCTGGACAATTTCTTATAATGAGAAAAGCGCTCCCGAGGACACATGGGAATTATCGTCAAGCCAGTTTCATCACGCTCATATGATTTGCGTTCGGTACTTTGATAATTTGATATGTGGGTGGACCGGTGCTTGGGTACTGCCCTTACTTGGACAAGCATCCCACTTATGATTAACCCCTATTGCAAGCATCCGCAACTACAAAAGAAGTATTAAGGTAAACCTAACCATAGCATTAAACTAGTGGATCCAAATCAGCCCCTTACGAAGCAACGCATAAACTAGGGTTTAAGCTTCTGTCACTCTAGCAACCCATCATCTACTTATTACTTCCCAATGCCTTCCTCTAGGCCCAAATAATGGTGAAGTGTCATGTAGTCGACGTTCACATAACACCACTAGGGGAGAGACAACATACATCTCATCAAAATATCGAACGAATACCAAATTGACATGACTACTAATAGCAAGACTTCACCCATGTCCTCAGGAACAAACGTATTTACTCACAAAGAATATTCATGTTCATGATTAGAGGAGTATTAATATGCATTAAGGATCTGAACATATGATCTTCCACCAAATAAACCAACTAGCATCAACTACAAGGAGTAATCAACACTACTAGCAACCCACAGGTACCAATTTGTGGTTTTGATAGAAGATTGGATACAAGAGATGAACTAGGGTTTTGAGAGGAGATGGTGCTAGTGAATATGTTGATGGAGATTGACCCCCTCCCGATGAGAGGATCGTTGGTGACGACGATGGTGATGATTTCCCCCTCGTGAAGGGAAGTTTCCCCGGTAGAACAGCTCCGCCAGAGCTCTAGATTGGTTCCGCCAAGGTTCCGCCTCGTGGCGGTGGAGTTTCGTCCCGTAAGCTTGCTTATGATTTTTTCGAGGGTAAAAGCCTTCACATAGCAGAAGAGGGACACCGGAGGGCCACCAGGGGGCCTAGGAGACAGGGAGGCGCGCCCAGTAAGGGAGGGCGCGCCCCCACCCTCCTGGCCAGTGTGTGGGCCCCCTCTGGTACTTCTTTCGCTCAATAATTCTTATAAATTCCAAAAATGACTTTCGTGGAGTTTCAGGACTTTTGGAGCTGTGCAGAATAGGTTTCCAATATTTGCTCCTTTTCCAGCCAGAATTCCAGCTGCCGGCATTCTCCCTCTTCATGATAAACCTTGTAAAATAAGAGAGAATAGCCATAAGTATTGTGACATAACTTGTAATAACAGCCCATAATGCAATAAATATCGATATAAAAGCATGATGCAAAATGGACGTATCAAATAACAAGGGGTGTGGGTGAGTAGAGGGATGCCCTGCCCAGCGGTGAGAGTAGTAGGTGGCGGTGAGGCCTGGGCGGCAGCATAGCCGGCCACGAGAGGCGGGAGCGGGCGGTCCCGCCGGCGATGCTTTGGCGGCTGGAGCAAGAAGATTAGAGATTGAAGAAACATGACGGCCGTTGGATTAACATCCAACGGTTACGTCTGCTAGAATCGATTGTTGATGTATATAATAACTAAAAAAATCTTGCATACGCGTCAACTTAACAGGCCCACAAGTCAGACCACTCCCTCTTTTTTTAAATAATTTATATATAGCTCATTGCAACTTCTTATGGAATTTATTGCAGTCATTTTTTTTGGTTGGCCAGGGCCAATTTCGCATATTCTGTGGGTTCCAAACTATTTTTAATAACCAAATGTCGGCCAGATTTAAATACTTTGAAGATATATTTAAATTAGGTTAATGTCCAGGGAAATAGGAATCTGAAAATGTGAAAAAATTCAGAAATTATAAAGTAATTGCCAATTTTTCATCTGTTTTTATATTTACAACCCATTTCATATTACTTTCAAGATTTGCAGGCGTCTTGAATGAGTTGCAGCCCATCAGGGCGTAGAAAAATAAGTAGGCCTGGATTGGGTATTCTTCAGAAAAAATAAACTGGGCTCATTTTCACAAAGAAAAAATAGCTGGGCTGGTCACATGGTGAACATAAAATATAAGCCTGGGCTAGACGGGCCACAGCCCAGTTCAAACCCTGCTCCGTCTCAACAATAACAATAAAAATACTGCTCGAGCAGCTACGTCCCAGGTGTCAGCCGATCTTGTGCTGTTCTCTTGTCTATTGACTATATACGCTCACAATGTCGTGGGTCCCAGATGTCAGGAAAACACTAGGAGGAAGCATTTTATTTTTCCATACGCTGACATGGTGGGCCCCTACTGTCATCCTCTCCACGTACTTCTGCCGATTCCTGTTGTTTGTTGACCATGTTGACAACGCGAGAGGGCGGCGCCGCGGCGAGCACACCAAAGCGCGCGGAGGACGTCGGCGTTAACGATTTAGGAGACAGTGGGGCGGTGATGCATGCGCTGAGGCGCAGCCAGCCATGGGAGGCGGAAGCAGGCGGCCCCGCCGGCGCTGGTTTGGTTTTGGCGGCTGGAGGAAGACAGGACTGAAGAAACACGACAGACTGTAAAACCAGCAGGAGTACTTAACAACCTTAATTCAAACCAGCAGGGGCACTTAACAACCAAAGCTGAAAGCAGTATGAGTACTTATACAGGTTCAACCGTACAAAGCACGCCTCGAACAGTGCTACTTTGCCTACAGTTAACCAAGGGTGAGGCCGCCAAGCCCCAGGACAAGGCCCAGGCGCCACCCCGCACATCCACAACCTTCTGAAAGCGGCTTCATCTCGCAATGTGGTCAATAAACAGGATATTCACTTTAGAGCCATGGAAAAGCATGAACATAATCTTCTGTCCTATTCTCCAAGATGAACGGGCCTTCATTATTTGAGACCACCCATGAATAAGTATCTTTTCACCTCCAAGGGGAATGGAGTAGGTCGACATAAACATCATGTTGTGACCAAGTGCAAGTCTGACCCGACCATGGTCAGGCATCTGTATAGGAACAATAGAACTGGGAAGTTTCTGTTTCAAGAAGATCACAGCTGTAAAACTGTGTATAAGCAATAGTTTATGAACAACATATATAACAGAAAACAGCTCGTACCATAAGTTTCTCGACACAGTTGGACCTGTTCAACGAGTGCAGCAGTGGCACACATATCCCACGTGGCCTTCCACCATTGAAACGCCCCACGAGGACCTCAAGACGATCAATAAAGTGTAGGAACTTGTGGATGTCGTCCCAATCAACTTTAGTGCCATTAGTAACAGCCGAGTTATTACAGAAGAACAAACGAGCAGCCTGCTTAACTCTGAAAAAACCTACACGTGCCACCAATTATAAGAAAATGTTAGTTAGAAGTAGCATCTTCGTGAGAGATTCGTTGCTACTTCTAAAGTTAAATTGTGATTAGTTAGACAGAATAGGTGGATTAAGAAGTAATCGAGGCAACAAGCAAGAACCAGATACAAAACTAACATGGATGAACAATTGGAACGACGTCGGGGTGGAAGATCGCAGTGAAGATGAGACCAGGTTCTGCTATTTCCATCAACATTCGTGCGCCAACTTTCAGTCTGTAACACTTGAGAAAGTTTATCCAAGTTCGGCCATAAAAAAAAGCAGCGATCTTCTTGGTTCATGAACCCAACTCGGAACTTATATCCATGGCTTGTCTTCACTGTGACCATTAAACTAGTGTATTCAGTTATGGCAAGGCCGAGCATCTTGAGTACATGTGTTCTGGCAGAGCAAATAATGCACTGCAGGAAAAATAATATGAGAACACAATGTATTCCCTATCCAAATCTAGAAATAACTTCCTCCTTCCCGTCAGTGTTGACCATCGTACTAGTAGTACCTTTTATCCAAATATAGCAATCCAAATTTCCAAATGAGTCGACAGCATGTTCAAAAAAACCCCACCCTCCCGGATAGAAAAGAGGATTCTAGGAACATATGTGCGCGTTTTAAAATCATGTGTTAGGATGAGAAGGAACAAGTGTGGCGTCTCGCCGAGGGCGCAAAAACCTGTAGGGTCCTCGCACTTTGGGCACTGCAAATGAAACACACTAGATTTAGTAGGAAGAAAAATGCATCAACGGCGGCGGCTGCCATCCTAGGATTACCTGCGACCAAGGGACTTGGATTTATCGGGGATGGATGCAGAATTCGTACCTGGTTCTCCATGAGAAAACCCTATGCAATCGCCGAGAGGGGGTTTTCTCTAAACAAGCAGACGAGGGAGAAGGGGATTCAGGCCCAGTGAAATATTGCCGCTTTGTCCGTCCAGCTTACTGCTAACGCTGGAAAGGGGGGGTTTGTGATTTGACAGCTCATTGGGCATTACTGCGGCGCTACGACCGGGGTGTGTCTACCGTGCAGTTGTGCACTCTAATTTGTGCATATGGCACGTGGACCCCGTTGCCGGTTGCCCCACATATCAGCGAAAGGAAGTAGAAAGACAGGAGTAACTAGTTACACATAAATATATTTTTGACAAAGAGATACTCCCTCTGTAAAGAAATATACAAATCTTTTATGTCACAACTTTATACATAAGAAAAATCAAGGGGAATATATATAACATATATAATTATAAAAAACAGAGTTGTTTTTAACACAGTATAGACGAGTTGGTGATGATGGTGTGCCTGCCATCCTGCAATATAGGCCGTCCGATTTATATCTGGAAGGAAACTATGGCAATTTTGCAAAAAGGTACCCACACACCTCTCCACATTTGCAAATAAGGCCTTCCCTCATTCATCCTTTTCTCTCACAAGATAAAATACTCATACAAATGCATCTTGATGTTACGTGCAACGCACGGGCATTATGGGGGTTCAGCTTTTTTATGGGGGTTCAGCTGAGAATATAATACTCAGACAGGCTCACGGTTCTAGACTTTGGGCCGCAGGCCCACTCTGCATGTTTGGGAGCCCATGTGTTCTACCTCAGCGCTTTTCATATTGCAAGCGATCGGTACGGCGCTGGTTTTAGATGCTGTCGCAAGGTGAATACACAAAATTGAATAAAGCATGGCAGCTGTTGCAATCAAATCGAACGACAGTTCCTAACCAGCAATGAGAGTTGCAATTCTATCAACGATATACCATGTGATAAATAATACTGCCATACTACTTATACACACAGGACACTTGTTTCACCATGCCAGATTATTACATCAAAATCTCTCGGAGGATAGATCAGTTCGGCAGTTGCGTGCTGCTACTGAAGAATTTCAAAGTTGATTTGGACCAGCTCTCCTTGCCGAGAAAGTTCGATTTTGACATCATCCCCTACCGCAAGATATGATTTAGATTTGAACCTTGACCATCCTTTAGCATCAATCATCATGCGACCATCCTTTGTACTTACGGTATATTGAGCAGGTTCATTCACACCAAGGCTACGCATGGTAAGAGAAACTTGGTCGCGGTCGCCCGGATTGTTGAACGACTCCCTCGTTGCTCTAGGAATTCTCTGTTTGCAAACAAAAAGACATACCCAAACAGTTAGATCAACACAGTGAATCATGTGAAACAACATGGAAAGAAAAAAGAACGAAGCACTTGGGCGGCCAATGCTTACCAAGAAGGTGGACATGTCGGTTTTTGTAAGGACTTTGGTATATCAAGTGCGAACTGCAGCCCAGTCTGTTGCCGGTGCAACTGCTTGTTCGGTTGCCGCTGCACGGGCCGGAGCAGATGCAAGTGCAAGCGTTGGTGCAGGTGCCGAAGCCGCTGCTGCTGCCGCAGATGGTGCTCCTTGTAGAGATGGTGCCGGTGTTGGAGCAGGTGCCGGTGTCGATACTCGATCCTCCGGTAGATCAGACTGATCCGCTGACGCGGTCGGTGCCCAATCCTCAGCTGGATCAGACTGAGCTGCTGCCGCTGTCAGTGCTAGAGCAACTGTCAGTCCTCGATCCGTTGCTGAAGGTGGTACCGATGTGCGAGACAGCAGCGATCGTGTCTGGTCTGCTATGATTAGCTTTCTAACTTGACTAGGATCCGTGACCGTGATCCAGCTTTTTCTTCATTTCTTTTAAACGTGAGAAGGACTAATTGTGGTGTTTTTGTTAAACCAAACTGCAGTTCATCATAGGGATTCAGCTTGTACTCAGATAACAGACTGATCCAATTTTTTCCAGTACCATAAGTGATGGACAGTGCCTTCGTTACTGACACGACATAAGAAGTGAAACCTGCAAAAATAGCCATCATAGAGCAAACCAAACGGTTTATTCTTTGATGAATGTCACATGGCAAAACCTGCATCGTAAAATTGTAGGAAAAGAAAGAAAACATGACATTAAATCAATAAGATTTAGACAGTAAATCAATAAGATTTACTTGATGTGACACGAGTGAATCCTTACCAGGAAATCACTATGTTGAAGTACTAAACAGAAGATTGATCGTCCAACTACGGGTGGCATGCAGGGGCCCCGCCTACTCCCACAAGCAGGACTGTCCAAAGGTCGTGACAAATCGTATGGACCGAACATCCATGGGACTGGAAATCCTGGTGGGTGCGATAAACCCTGCAATGCATACAGATATTGGAGTGTAACCATAATTGATAAACCGTCCTCACAAAAAAGATGATCTGGATACTTCAAAATATACAGACTGAATTGAGTGGACAGACATTAACATAGACCATTCTCAGGACTGACCACACGCCAAAAGCGGCAGTACTAATAAACAATACAGGGTTCCCAAACACAAATCAAGTACTGAACAATAGTACTTACTACAGACATGCAAAGTTGCACTAATTAAACTCTGCAGACTATTTCTTGCCACCGACCTACGGGATGAACCCCGCATAGCTGACTAGGCCATGGACTTCGTGAGAGATGTCTACATGCACCATCACCATCTCGTCAACCTTGGAGAACCTAACAAAGTGGTCTTTCCACTCATAAACATGATGATGAAGACAGGCTGCATCAGATTTGTTGGGCAGCTTTACAAGAACCACACCCTTCGTAATCGAAGGCACAGCCAGGAAATTGTTGTGGTCAAGTACAGCCTCGAGAACACGCCTGACAACAATGCTACAGGAAAACACTAGTTCAAGACACGTGGCGACAAGGACACAGCAGCTGGATAGTTTAGCAGTAGAACTCATCCTCAGGTCTTCCAGTTCACACGGCATGACTTTGAGAACTTCATCTCCACCGCGGACCTGGTTCTAATTCAAACAGAAACCATATTTTATTACTACCTCCGTTCAGAAATATAAGATAATTTTTGATATTATACTCCATATATGACTACATATACGCACAGAAATGAGTGAACAAAGACACTAGAACATGTCTTCAAAGGCATGAGAGCAGAGGGATTACTTGCAATATCCATAACACAAGTTACTGAGGCAAATATACCCTCTTCAAAGGTAGCATTAATGTTCATAAAGTACTCCCTCCGTCCCAAAATTCTTGTCTTAGATTTGTCTAGATACGGATGTATCACGTCACATTTTAGTATTAGATACATCCGTATCTAGACAAATCTAAGACAAGAAATTTGGGACAGAGGGAGTAGTTGAAAGTAATCTATAATAAATCAGTGTCAACCTCTCGCGTGTTTTGGTCAAAAGAGGAATTTAGAACCGTCATTTGGCACACTAAAATCACATGCAAGATCACCCAGAAAGTTGTACTACCAGTACTAGTACTGCGTGTTAGATGAAAAAACACGATCAAGATCGAGAAAAAGATCGTTAACAAGAGACATTACCTGGACTTGCTTAATGAGGGATCCCGAAGAGGGGGGCTTGGACAGGGCGATGGCTTTGAGCTTGTTTGCGGTAGTCTCGGCGGGGTGCTTGCGCTTCTTCGTACCATGAGCCTCGACGGTTTTGGCCAGAACCATAGACATCACGTCGGCCGGTGCTCCAGCGTCCATCCAAGAGAGGAAGCTGAGAGAGAAGAGTGAAAGGAGGAACGACATGAGGGAGAAGCGAAGTGACTAGGGGTTTTCTTCAAGAGATGAAGCTGAGAGAGAAGAGTGAAATGATGGTTTCTTCGTCCGTCCAACTTACTGCTGGAAAGGAGGGGATTTTGTGATTTGACGTCTCATTGGGCATTACAGCGGCGCTTCGATCGGGGTAGTCTACCGTCACTCTACTACGGAGTAATTTAGTGCATGGTTGGTGGACCCAGGTGCTGGCCGTCCCACACGTCGGTGAAAGTGAGTAATTTAGTGCATGGCTGGAGGAGGATCCGCACGGTCGAGCGTGTCCACTGTTTTTCTGAAGAAAAAAATGATTACAGCAAGTGTTTCCACTCTTACAACGGAGGAGTGCGAAACACGGCAGCCACTTGAACATACACAGTGCTCCTACTACTAGGCATGTGCAGTGGTTCATACGTCAGTACTACATAATCTTGTTGCTAGTGTAGTAAGATATGACGATAACAAATGATGTTGTGCACATGTCAACTATATGTAACATAGTACCGCTTTTTTGACTGTCCGGTCAAGAATGAACGGTGAGATCAATGTTAACAGGACTAGGTCTATAGTGCACGGAGAGTATGGTGCTACAGTACTCCACGAAACATGAACCATATGAAGCACGAATAGTGTTAGGCAGGGTGTATGAAGGGTGCACGGGATGGGAGCAAAAGTTCCCTTCTCGACCCACTTTTGGGTGTTTGGCAGAGTGCATGAAGGGTGCATGAGTCCACACTAGTAGGTTAACAAAAATACACGAAGAGGAAACAACTATATTGAGATGAGTGATACGTTTCCAACGTATCTATAATTTGTGATTGTTCCATGCTATTATATTACCTGTTTTGGATGTTTATAGGCTTTACTTTACACTTTTATATCATTTTTGCGACTAACCAACTAGCCGGAGGCCCGGCCCGAATTGCTATTTTTTTGCCTATTTCAGTGTTTCGAAGAAAACAAATATCAAACAGAGTCCAAATGGAATGAAACCTTTGGGGGCGATCTTTTTGGAACAAACGTGATCCAGAGGACTTGAAGTGCAAGTCAAGAAACAAACGAGGCGGCCACGAGGGTGGAGGGCCCCCCCCCTACTGGGCGCGCCCCTGTCTCGTGGGCCCCTCGAGCATCCACCGACCTACTTCTTCCTCCTATATATACCCACGTACCCCGAAAACATCAGAAGCGACCACGAAAAACTATTTCCACCACCGTAACCTTTTGTATCCATGAGATCCCATCTTGGAGCCTTCGCCGGCACTCCGCCGGAGGGGGAATCGATCACGGAGGGCTTCTACATCAACACCATAGCCCTTCCGATGAGTTGTGAGTAGTTTACCACAAACCTTCGGGTCCATAGTTATTAGCTAGATGGCTTCTTCTCTCTCTTTGAATCTCAATACAAAGTTCTCCTTGATCTTCTTGGAGATCTATTCGATGTAACTCCTTTTGCGATGTGTTTGTCGAGATCCGATGAATTGTGGGTTTATGATCAGGTTTATCTATGAGAAATATTTGAATCTCCTCTGAATTCTTTTATGTGTGATTAAGTTATCTTTGCAAGTCTCTTCGAATTATCAGTTTGGTTTGGCCTACTAGATTGATCATTCTTGCAATGGGAGAAGTGCTTAGCTTTGGGTTCAATCTTGCGGTGTCCTTTCCCAGTGACAGCAGGGGCAGTAAGGCACGTATTGTATTGTTACCATCAAGGATAAAAAGATGGGGTTTATATCATATTCCATGAGTTTATCCATCTACATCATGTCATCTTTCTTAATGCGTTACTCTGTTCTTTATGAACTTAGTACTCTAGATCCATGCTGGATAGCGGTCGATGTGTGGAGTAATAGTAGTAGATGCAGAATCGTTTCGATCTACTTGTCACGGACGTGATGCCTATATACATGATCATGCCTAGATAATCTCATAATTATTCGCTTTTCTATCAATTGCTCGACAGTAATTTGTTCACCCACCGTAATACTTATGCTATCTTGAGAGAAGCCACTAGTGAAACCTATGGCCCCCGGGTCCATCTTTTATCATAGAAAGCTTTCAATCTACTTTTATTTGCATCTTTTAATTTTCCAATCTATATCATAAAAATACCAAAAATATTTATCTTATCATATTATCTCTATCAGATCTCACTTTCGCAAGTGGTTGTGAAGGGATTGACAACCCCTTTATTGTGTTGGTTGCGAGTTCTTGTTTGTTTGTGTAGGTGCGTGGGACTTTTGAGGAGCCTCCTACTGGATTGATACCTTTGTTCTCAAAAACTGAGGGAAATACTTACGCTACTGTGCTGCATCACCCTTTCCTCTTCAAGGAGAACCAACGCAAGCTCAAGACATAGCAAGAAGGATTTCTGGCGCCGTTGCCGGGGAGGTCTTCGCTCAAGTGAAGACATACCAAGTACCCATCACAAGCTCATCTCCCTCGCATTACATTATTTTTCATTGGCCTCTCGTTTTCCTCTCCCCCACTTCACCTTTGCCGTTTTATTCGCCCTCTCTTTCCCAATCTCCTCTCCCTTTCTCTTGCCTTTTTGTTTGCTTGTGTGTTGGATTGTTTGTCGCGATGGCACAAGATAATACCAAATTATGTGACTTTTCCAATACCAATAATAATGATTTCCTTAGTACTCTGATTGCTCCTCTTAATGATGTTGAGTCTTGTAAAATCAATGTTGCTTTGTTGAATCTTGTTATGAAAGATCAATTCTCCGGCCTTCCTAGTGAAGATGTCGCTACCCGTCTAAACAACTTTATTTATTTGTGTGAGATGTAAAAGAAGAAAGATATGGATAATGATATTGTTAAATTGAACTTATTTCCGTTTTCACTTAGAGATCGTGCTAAGAAAGATTGCTTTGTAAAAGCGTGTTCTTCTAGTTTCCATGAAATTATGATGAAGATCTAAAAGTTATTGATGTGTCCCCTATTAAATCCTTGTTTTACAATATGAATCTTCATAATGATGGGACTGGAGATGAGTCAACTTTAGTTAAAAGGCGTCCCAATGATTCGGAGTTTTTAGATCTTGATGCTAAATTTGGTAAAAGTAGGACTGGAGAGGTCAAGACTTTAAATAGCATTGAACCCACTATCTTGGATTTCAATTAATTTAATTATGATAATTGTTCTTTAGTAGATTGTATTTCCTTGTTGCAATCCGTGTTGAATTCTCCTCATGCCTATAGTCAAAAGAAAGCTTTTACCAAACATATTGTTGATGCCTTGATGCAATCTTATGATGAAAAAATTAATTTGGAAGCTTCAATACCTAGAAAACTTTATGATGAGTGGGAAACTACTATAAAGATTAAAATTAAAGATCATAAGTGCTATGCTTTGTGTGATTTGGGTGCTAGTGTTTCCACGATTCCGAAAACTTTATGTGATATTCTAGGTTTCCATGATCTTGATGATTGCTCTTTAAATTTGCACCTTGCGGATTCCACTATTAAAAAGCCTATGGGAAGAATCAATGATGTTCTTATTGTTGCAAATAGGAATTACGTGCCCGTAGATTTTATCATTCTTGATATAGATTGCAATCTTTCATGTCCTATTATTCTTGGTAGACCTTTCCTTAGAACGATTGGTGCAATTATTAATATGAAGGAAGGGAACATTAGATTCCAATTTCCACTAAAGAAAGGCATGGAACACTTTCCTAGAAATAAAGTTAAATTACCTTATGAATCTATTATGAGAGCTACTTATGAATTGAGTGCCAATGAGGGCACCACTTAGATCTATCCTCACTTTTATGCCTAGCTTGGGGCGTTAAACAATAGCGCTAGTTGGGAGGCAACCCAATTTTATTTTTGTTTTTGCTTCTGTTTAGTAATAAATATTTCATCTACCTTCTGTTTAGCCGTGTTTTTATGTTTTAATTAGTGTTTGTGCCAAGTTAAACCTATAGGATCTTCTTGGATGATAACTATTTGATCTTGCTGAAAATTCCAGAAACTATCTGTTCACGAAAACAATTGTTTAAAATCACCAGAACGTGATAAAATACTGATTCCAATTTCAGTAGATCAATAAACAAATTATCTAGGTCATCCTATTTTGGTAGAAATTTTTGAGTTCCAGAAGTTTGCGTTAGTTACAGATTACTACATATTGTTCTGTTTTTTACAGATTCTGTTTTTCGTGTGTTGTTTGCTTATTTTGATGAATCTATGGCTAGTAAAATAGTTTATAAACCATAGAGAAGTTGCAATATATTAGGTTTAACACCAATACAAATAAAGATTGAGTTCATTACAGTACCTTGAAGTGGTGTTTTGTTTTCTTTCGCTAACGGAGCTTACGAGAATTTATGTTGAGTTTTGTGTTGTGAAGTTTTCAAATTTTGGGTAAAGATTTGATGGATTATGGAACAAGGAGTGGCAAGAGCCTAAGCTTGGGGATGCCCATGGCACCCCAAGATATTCAAGGATAACCAAAAGCCTAAGCTTGGGGATGCCCCGGAAGGCATCCCCTCTTTTCGTCTTCGTCTATCGGTAACTTTACTTGGAGCTATATTTTTATTCACTACATGATATGTGTTTTGCTTGGAGCGTCTTGTATGATATTAGTCTTTGTTTTTTTGTTTACCACAATCATCCTTGCTGTACACACCTTTTGGGAGAATCCCACATGATTGGAATTTATTAGAATACTCTATATGCTTCACTTATATCTTTTGAGCTAGATAGTTTTTGCTCTAGTGCTTCACTTATACTTTTTAGAGCACGGTGGTGGCTTAATTTTGAAGAAATTGTTGATCTCTCATGCTTCACTTATATTATTTTGAGAGTATTTTAGAACAGCATGGTATTTTCTATGGTTAAAAAATTGGTCCTAGAATGATGGGCATCCAAGTTGGGTATAATAAAAATTATCATAGGAAGTGAATTGGATGCTATGATCAATTTGATGCTTGATAATTGTTTTGAGATATGGAGGTAGTAATATTAGAGTCATGCTAGTTGGGTAATTGTGAATTTAAAGAATGCTTGTGTTGAAGTTGGCAAGTCCCGTAACATGCACGTATGGTAAAAGTTGTGTAACAAATTTGAAACATGAGGTGTTCTTAGATTGTGCATCCTTATGAGTGGCGGTCGGGGACGAGCGATGGTATTTTCCTACCAATCTATCCCTCTAGGAGCATGCGCGTAGTGCTTGGTTTTTGATGACTTGTAGATTTTTGCAATAAGTATATGAGTTCTTTTGACTAATGTTGAGTCCATGGATTATACGCACTCTCACCCTTCCATCATTGCTAGCCTCTTCGGTACCGTGCATTGCCCATTCTCACCTTGAGAGTTGGTGCAAACTTCGCCGGTGCATCCAAACCCCGTGATACGATACGCTCTATCACACATAAACCTCCTTATATCTTCCTCAAAACAGCCACCATACCTACCTATTATGGCATTTCCATAACCATTCCGAGGTATATTGCCATGCAACTTTCCACCGTTCCGTTTATCATGACACGTATTATTATTGTCATATCGCCTTGCATGATCATGTAGTTGACATCGTATTTGTGGCAAAGCCACCATGCATAATTTTTTCATACATGTCACTCTTGATTCATTGCCCATCCCGGTACACTGCCGGAGGCATTCATATAGAGTCATATCTTGTTCTAGTATTGAGTTGTAATTTAGGAGTTGTAAATAAATAGAAGTGTGATGATCATTATTAGAGCATTGTCCCCATAAAAAAAGAAAGAGAGAAAGGCCAAATAAAAAAAGGCCCAAAAAATATATAAATAAAAAGGGGGGCAATGTTACTATCCTTTTCCACGCTTGTGCTTCAAAGTAGCACCATGTTCTTTATATAGAGTCTCATATGTTGTCACTTTCATATACTAGTGGCAATTTTTCATTATAGAACTTGGCTTGTATATTCCTACGATGGGCTTCCTCAAAATACCCTAGGTCTTCGTGAGCAAGCAAGTTGGATGCACACCCACTTAGTTTCTTTTGTTGAGCTTTCATACATTTATAGCTCTAGTGCATCCGTTGCATGGCAATCCCTACTCCTCATGTTGACATCAATTGATGGGCATCTCCATAGCCCGTTGATTATCCTCGTTAATATGAGACTTTCTCCTTTTTTGTCTTCTCCACACAATCCCCATCATCATATTCTATTCCACCCATAGTGCTATGTCCATGGCTCACGCTCATGTATTGCGTGAAAGTTAAAAAAGTTTGAGATTGCTTAAGTATGAAACAATTGCTTGGCTTGTCATCGGGGGTGTGCAAGATGGGAGCATTTTTGTGTGACGAAAATGAAGCATGACCTAACTATATGTTTTTGTAGGGATGAACTTTCTTTAGCCATTTTATTTTGAGAAGACATGATTGCTTGATTAGTATGCTTGAAGTATTACTATTTCTTATGTCAATATGAACTTTTATTTTGAATCATTTGGATCTGAACATTCATGCCACAATAAAGAAAATTACATTGAGAATTATGCTAGGTAGCATTCCACATCAAAAATTCTGTTTTTATCATTTACCTACTCGAGGATGAGCAGGAATTAAGCTTGGGGATGCTTGATACGTCTCCAACATATCTATAATTTTTGATTGTTCCATGTTATTATATTACCTGTTTTGGATGTTTATGGGCTTTACTTGACACTTTTATATCATTTTGGGACTAACCTACTAACCGGAGGCCCAGCCCGAATTGCTGTTTTTTGCCTATTTCAGTGTTTCCAAGAAAAGGAATATCAAACGGAGTCCAAACGGAATGAAATCTTCGGGGGCTATCTTTTTGGAACAAACGTGATCCAGAGGACTTGGAGTGCAAGTCAAGAAACAAACGAGGCGGCCACGAGGGTGGAGGGCGTGCCCCCCCTACTGGGCGCGCCCCCTGTCTCGTGGGCCCCTCGAGCATCCACCGACCTACTTCTTCGTCCTATATATACCCACGTACCCCGAAAACATCAGAAGCGACCACGAAAAACTATTTCCACCGTCGTAACCTTTTGTATCCGCGAGATCCCATCTTGGAGCCTTCGTCGGTGCTCCGCCGGAGGGGGAATCGACCACGGAGGGCTTCTACATCAACACCATAGCCCTTCCGATGAGTTGTGAGTAGTTTACCACAGACCTTCGGGTCCATAGTTATTGGCTAGATGGCTTCTTCTCTCTCTTTGAATCTCAATACAAAGTTCTCCTCGATCTTCTTGGAGATCTATTCGATGTAACTCTTTTTGCGGTGTGTTTGTCGAGATTCGATGAATTGTGGGTTTATGATCAAGTTTATCTATGAGAAATATTTGAATCTCCTCTGAATTCTTTTATGTGCGATTAAGTTATCTTTGCAAGTCTCTTCGAATTATCAGTTTGGTTTGGCCTACTAGATTGATCTTTCTTGCCATGGGAGAAGTGCTTAGCTTTGGGTTCAATCTTGCGGTGTCCTTTCCCAGTGACAGCAGGGGCAGCAAGGCACGTATTGTATTGTTGCCATCGAGGATAAAAAGATGGGGTTTATATCATATTGCATGAGTTTATCCCTCTACATCATGTCATCTTTCTTAATGCATTACTCTGTTCTTTATGAACTTAATACTCTAGATGCATGCTGGATAGCGGTCGATGTGTCGAGTAATAGTAGTAGATGCAGAATCGTTTCGATCTACTTGTCACGGACGTGATGCCTATATACATGATCATTCCTAGATAATCTCATAATTATTCGCTTTTCTATCAATTGCTCGACAGTAATTTGTTCACCCACCGTAATACTTATGCTATCTTGAGAGAAGCCGCTAGTGAAACCTATGGCCCCCGGGTCTATCTTTTATCATAGAAAGCTTTCAATCTACTTTTATTTGCATCTTTTACTTTTCCAATCTACATCATAAAAATACCAAAAATATTTATCTTATCATATTATCTCTATCAGATCTCACTTTTGCTAGTGGCCGTGAAGGGATTGACAACCCCTTTATTGCATTGGTTGCAAGTTCTTGTTTGTTTGTGTAGGTGCGTGGGACTTTTGAGGAGCCTCCTACTGGATTGATACCTTGGTTCTCAAAAACTGAGGGAAATACTTACGCTACTGTGCTGCATCACCCTTTCCTCTTCAAGGAAAACCAACGCAACCTCAAGACGTAGCAATGAGCATGCAACCAAACACACCCACACGCTTTGTGCTACAGTGACTGATCTGCACCGTTTGAGTTTGATCCAATGGTCATGTTGCGCCGAGACATGGACATGCCCATGCAGAGGGCGCCTAAACACCACTGAAGTCCCTCTACTTCTAGAGGCGCACGACGTTGGTGATGTAGGGTGCAACCGCCCGCAGAGCCCGCTCCTGGTCGACGGGAGCCAGCTCGTCAAAGATGGCGTCCAATGGCACGAATGGATTCCGGTGACGGAGCCTTGAAAGGATTCGCACAGCAATGGCGACGACAGCCCGCAACCCCTCCTTGTCCAGCTCAACCCCCACCATCACGCGGAGACGGCTCAGCTCCTCGGAGATATAGGTGAAGAAGGAGACCAGGTCAGGAAGCCGCAGCTCGTTGAAGTCGACCGGGTGGTCGAACGGGTTTAGCCCGACGGCCGGCATCGTCGCGATGGCACGACGGTAGGCATCGCGCAGCCGCAACACGTGCATGGCAACTTGGTTCACCAAGTGGCTGAGGCGATCCTGGACCTCGTCACGATCGGCCCGCTCGCGCTCCAGCCGGCTCCCCTGACGGCTTATCGTATCTCCCGCTTTCTGCAGCAACGCCGCCGGTGCCTCGAACATCTTTGTGGTGGACGCCTGCCGCTTTTGAAGCTCCGTGAACTCCCGCACATAACGGAGGAGCATGGCACTCCTCTCCTCCTTGAGCTCACGGAGCTCCACGTCCTTGGCCCTGAGCTCCGCATCCTTGGCCTGGAGCTCCTGTGTCAGGCGCCTCACCTCGGACTCCGTGATCTGCTGCGCCGCCATGGCACCAGGTAGAAGCAATGGGGAGAGGAAGCAAAGGGGGTGAAATGGCTGAAAGGTAATGCAATCTATGGGAAGGCGAGGGAGCCAGCCGAGGAGCGGGGAATCTTTTGGTTTTCACCATGGTAAAACACCAGTCGACGACTTCTCACATCAGGGTTTTACAGGCGGAGTCATCGTGACTAATTGCTACCACGCCTGCTCCCGTCAATCAAAAAATTAAAATCCTGCCGCGCCTACTCCCGTCAATCAAAAAATTAAAAATCATGCCGCACCCAAACACCAGAGCAACGCCGCGGTGGATATTTAAATTTACCTGCCGGCAAGTAGATAAAAAAAGGTGAAAAAACAAATGTGGTGGCGGCCTAGCTAATCGGTCGAACTAGCCCAACTAGCTAGCCACCGTGCTTCACTGATGTACTCGGCGGGAAAGGTGGTCTTTCGTGATTTGATGACTCATTTACTTGCTTTGGCGCTACGACCGAGGAGGACCCAGAAAATGCGCGGTAGGGCGTCCCACGTCAGGAAGAATATATGCGTGCACCACCCGGGAGGACCCCGAAACCGCGCGGTAGGGGGTGCCACGTCTCGGCACGGAGGAAAAATGTGCGTGTAAAAATATACTGTATCAGACGTAGTACCTATGGTTCGACCTCGGGACCCAGCCAGTCGGTCGAAAACACCCCACTAGCCACACAGCTTAATCATGCAAACGTGGCATGGAGGATAGATGCGGTTAGCTCCGTCTCGACCAGCCACAATATCTCTTTTTCTAGGCGCTTCTTCTATTTTCCAAGCTTTTTTTTAGTTGTAATAACACCACGGCAAGCTAGCGCCGCTCTTCGTGTGTGCCCGTGCAAAGGTTAGACGATGGAGAGAAGAGAGATTGAGATCGCAGACCTGGGACCCACCAGTAAGTGAGTCAACGTTCATGCACGTGTTGACGAGGCACTCCCTCTACTCTACTCAACGTAATACTGTATAAAATCAAGTTATGGGACAAAGCCAACAACCGTTGTTGTTTCAGGCTATCGACTTACGCTTTGTACTCCAGGTTGCTAGTTTGAATCTCGTCTTTCAGATTTGTTAGTTTTAGGTCCAAATTTGATTAATGACAAGTAGGACCCCCGTGTGTTGTTCCGATATTTCAGTGTAGGATGGTTTTTTTGAACAAACACTTTGCGCGGTTAGACAAGTAACGTCACGAGTTACACGTATTTTGCAAGTTTACGAACAAAAATGATAGCGGCATAGAATATCACATCCACCCCGCAGCTTAGATGCTATGGTGATACGAGTTTTTACACTGTTGGAAGTGAGATCCAATGGCTTGGGAGTAGTCTTTGTAATTATGCACAATTTCCAAACTCTCCAAAGGTTTTTTTGCAAATAAAATATTCAGGCCTCGTGTGCGCCGCTGCATCTTTGATCGAACGGCTCCCCGTTGCTCATATTAGGTGCTCCCCGTAGCTTAATTACCCGCTACGGTGATATGAGCATCTAGGTCGTATGATTAGTGATCAGATGGCACATGCGTAGTACTTGTACTTTCTGCGCATTTCCCAAACTCTCTCAGCCGTATATTGCAAAAACATTCAAACCTCCTACTGTGGGCCATTAGGTCTCAGTGAACTCGTATCACCATAGAATCTATGGTGCGGGAGCACCTCATATTCTCCCGTGCGAGAAAACATAAGGTGTTATCGCAGGTTGGATGCTATGGTGATACGAGCTTCGAAGTTGTTTGATCTAAGATCCAATGGCATCTGAGCAGTCTTTGTGCTTGTAAGTAGTGGCCGAACTCTTTTGGGGCTTTTCTGCAAAAAACCATTCGAACCACCGAGGAGGTGTTGGGTCACAAATCCAACGGCTCCGAAGAGCTTGTATCACCAAAGCATCTAAGGTGTGGTAGCACATGATATTCTTACATACAGGAGAATATGATGTCCTCCTTCATCTTAGATGCTACGGTGATACGAGCTTCGAGGTTGTTGGATATGGGATCCAAGGGCATCTGAGTAGTTTTTGTACAAATTGTGTGCAATTCTCAAACTCATCAAGGTTTCCTGTAAAATTATTAAGACACATCATGTGAGCTGCTATATCTCAGATCTACAAGCTCCAAGCAACTCGTATCGGCATATAGCATCTAAGGTATGGGGGCACATGATATTCTCCCAGGGAGGAGGGGTGGGGGGTGCACAACCAATCGGTGGTTGGGAGGGTGGGGACAAATATAATCTAAACAACCCTAAACAGAGCTCCACAATTTTATCTAAGGTCGAGGGGTTGACCCCCGACAATCATAGCTCCGCCTAAACACAACATTTGCATGTATTGTAGTACTAGACTTAATATTCATGTTTCAGTTTCATGTTCATTTTAAATATTTAACTAAGGACCATGCATGTCTTACATTTTACTCCCTTCGTTCCTAAATATTAGTCTTTTTAGAGATTTCAAATGGACTGGCACATATGGATGTATATAGACATATTTTAGAGTCTAGATTCACTCATTTTGCTCCGTATGTAGTCACTTGTTGAACTCTCTAAAAGACTAATATTTCGGAATAGAAGGAGTATTTTTGAATTCGTGTCATACATGCATTGTTTGGAAAAATGGATGCATTATACTTATTGGATTGTTGTTGTGTTCGTGCGTGTCTGTCTGTGTGTGTGTGGTCATATGCTTGATACATGCAAAGTTTTCTCACCTCCATATTGTTCATCTTTTAAATTTGAATTTGCATTGGAAAACTTACTAGGGATACCATGAAATGTGAAATCCACGTTGAGATCACTATATCACAAACTCCCTCTAATTCAACAACTTGTCATAAATCAATTGCCACGTTGAGATTAGTATTTGCAAGGAAAATACGGGCATTGTAATACACATAGATTCGTCTGGCAATTTAAAAGGTTCCTTTCGTATTCTCGAATGGTAGGACCCAACGGCGTACCAGCCAGACCTTGGCTCGTGTTGATCCTAAAAAATAAAAAAAATAAAAAAGAACCGGGCTCGTGTCCTTCGGTGGCGTGCATGGTACGCACATTAGGCAACCCCAACCAGTCGAGCCTCAGCGTTTCGAGTCGAAATATCTGGCGGCCAGAATTCCAGCCCTAGGAAATTCCCCTCATGTCCCCGGTCCATAATTACTACCGATGAACAACGGAGGGATGCTTTAGTAACTAGACAACGTTACCTATCGTGCCGAGCACGGTTCAATTCCCTCGGTCGCCGCTCGTCAAGGTCACCCGTCAACTGCATTGCCTAGTACTACTACTACACCAGGATGAGCACAGAATTGAGCCCGTTTGTTCATGCCTAGTACTTGAGTTAATATATCAGGCAATGCACTGGTACAGAGGGATTGTCCTTTTACTCTGCATATATAACTTGTCTGAAGTCTAACTAAGCAAAATGTTTGACCAAATCCTTTCTTAAGAAATACAACAGGACAGATGTACAGCTTGAAAATTTATTGCATGATGCAGGTTATGATATTGTTTCGAATCCTGGATCTTAAATTTCAGAAAATCCAAAAGTGTGCATAAATTCTTGAAACTGAGCATGGTCACGTGATATGGCACAAATATTACTTCGTAAGTTTTTTCTTCAATTTGAGACAAGCTGCTTATGACAAGTTGCACAAATGAAGAGCCAAGGTATTTTGGAACAAAGACCTGTCACGTTAAGGCGAACGCTTTCACTATTGAAACCGTGGGCGTTTACGTGCCGCCACGAGTCCCCGCTTCTCATCGGCAGGTGCCGTCCGAGCAAGCGTGTGAGTCGACGGGAGGCGTGCGAGCAAACCGCTGCGCTGGCTGACAGGGAGGCGTGCAAGCAGACCACTGTGCAGGCTCACCAGGAGGCGAGCCCTTTTACCAGGCTCCGCCGCCCACCTTCGTCCCAACTGCTCCCACTTTTAATGTCGCCGGCGCCGCAGTTTAAAATCATCCCCGCACTACCCGGTATCGCTACAATCTTCTCTCTTCCTCTCCGATTCTCCTGTCATCTACCTCCAACTAGCCTGACCTAAACGTACGCCATGCCGCATCACGATGGTCTGCCCTTAGTCTTCCAGTTTCCTGAGGAAGACACCCAGCCGGAGTCTCAAGAACATAAGGCGCTTTGGGACGAGCTTGAACTGGCCTTGCGGGAAGACGCCGCGCCTGTCCCCGCTCCCGTTCCGGCTCCCGTCGCCCCGACTGCGCCAGCGCCCATCCCCATGGCATTGATGGGCTAGGAGCCGCACATTGTCGCCGAGCTTGATCCCACGGGGTTCCACGAGGTCCCCACCGACTTTCACGCGCCCGTACACCTGCCAGCGCATGCGCCTGCGCGTGCACTGACACGCACGCCCGTGCCGGTGCCCGTGCACCTGCCAGCGCATGCGCCTGCGCATGCACTGACGTGCGCGCCCGTGCCGGTGCCCATGCACACGAATGTCTCCGCCGCTCCGTTGACAGCGCCTGTCCCTGTGCGCGTGCCAGTGCCCCCCTCAGCGGCATGGATGGCCGCCGTCGACCGCTTCCTTGCACCAACGCCAGTCGCCTCCTCCCGCCAGTTGACTCGCTCTGAAGTCCAGAACATTTTGGCATTCCTTGAAGCTAGGCCAATGTCCAGGAGTACGCCAACAACGGCGCAAGATGCCGCCATCGGCGTCGGTCAGTGGCCCGACGACACACAGAGCACGGCAGAGGAGCCGCTTCCCACCGCAAGATGCCCCCACCGCCGCCGCGTAATCTAAATTTGCCATGAAAAATGTTCGGATTGCCATGCTTAAAATCCGAACGTTTATCATTTCCGTTTATTTTATATCGATCGTCGTATAATTTAAAGTCGGAGTCAGACTGAACGAAATCTATGGTTTGATTGATTGAATGTTCTGCTAGAGCCGTATCAAATTAAATATAAAACATCGTCAAGCCACATGTATTCCTTGTCATCCAACGACCTAGACTGCTTCAATGTCGAGCGCTCAACACGTTTAGCGTGCAGTTAATTTCATGCCAAAAATAGTGCTAATCACATAATAACACGCAAATAATATCCTACTTAATATCCGCATGCACTTGATATACTTCCAAATTAACGTGCATTGCACGTACACACTGACTAGTGCTGCTAGTACGTGAAACCGGTACCGTAACTTGTGAACGCGTCCAGATATGGTCAACGGCAACATCGCCCGCGAGTTCTTCGTGTTTACCCGTGCGTCTAAACGCAGAAGGGGAGGAGAGAGAGAGAGCACACATGGAACCCACCAGTAAGTGAAGGCGAATGGTACTAAAAATAATATTACATGTTATCCATTAAATAGGCTGTGGTAATATAAAAACATTATGTGAACAAAGGGGTGTACAACAAACATTGTTGTTCTAAGTATGTTGCCTATTGACGTGCGGCTTGAAGGCCCTGGTCGCATGTTGGATCCTCGTCCTTTATTTTTTAATTTGTATATGGGTCCAAATTTTTTTCATGACATGTGGGCCCCTCGGTGTGTAGTTTGTAGCACTTTAATTTGTGGGTAAAAATTTGTTCCATTCCAAATGGACTATCGGTGTGTAGTTTTGTAGCTTATTTATAATAATTAAAGAGAACAACAGAGTTTTTTGCCATAATACCATGGTGCGACGTTGAAGGCGAGAAAGGAAGTGCGAGAGAGCGATGACCGAGCCAGAGGGAAATCAACTAGGGGAGTTGCGGGGGTTGCAACGGTGTTTGGAGTAGTTATGGGCCGAATGCTACGAAAATATAATCTAAACCGACCGGAATAAATGCCTACATAAATTAATCCAAGGTTGTAGTGCCCCTCGCAATGTAAATAGCTCCGGCTTTGCGAGGGATGGAGAGGTAGCTTCAATGCGTGGAAGATACGGTGTCAGAAAGCGAGGTCAATCGAGAGACATATAGATAGAGAGACAAAGTGAGTGTGGTCCGACATTCATTGAACAGATATATATGCTCTGGAGAGATATTGTCCGATTGAGCTTTTGGCAAGGGTGAGGGCTGTAAGATAGAGCTTGAGAGATGATCCATTCACAGACGTGTAGATATATTTTGTGCGTGGGAGGAAGCAAGGTCAATCGATCACATAGGGTCGCCGTGCGATCGAAAGAGTGAGACGGGTTGGAGAGAGTGACCTAGATAGACAATGTGCGTGAGAGAGTATACAATGTGAATAAGTCAAATTGGGCTCAAACATGGTGATATATCGTTTGTCCGAGAAAGAGCGAGGTCAATCGAGACATACAAAGAGAGAGAGAGAGAGAGAGAAAGAGAGAGAGAGAGAGATTGAGTGAGCGTGGCCCGCCATGAGGTCGAAAGAGTGAGGGCGGCTTGGATGGACTGACCTAGATAGACAATCTGCGTGAGAGAGTATAGAGTGTGTCGATCGAGGCCCGAACAGGGAGATATATCATTTGTGTGTGAAAGAAAACGAGGTTAAACGAGACTCAGATAAAGAGAGCGAGATTGAGCGAGTGTGGCCCGCCGTGCGGAAGAAAGAGTGAGACAGTCTCGAGGGAGTGACCTAGATAGACAACGTGCGTGCGTGCGCACGAGAGGTTGGGGGCTGGATAGGCAATGCATGTATTTAGCGCGAGAGGGTGAGAGGGAGAGGGAGAGAGAGAGAGCTCGGCATGGGGTGCAATGGCGGGTGTGTGAGGTAAATACATTTGGTAACAGGGTGGAAAAAGGGGTTGTGTAGTTGAGAAACTTAGAGATCGAAACATTGAGAGAAAGAATGAACGTGTGTTGGAAACCGATAGCTTCCTAAGGTGGTTAGGAGAGGAAGATTGACCGATACAGGAAGTATGTAGCGTGTGTGCAGGGGGGGCTAAAAACAACATTTGAATGTACATAGTACGAGACATAATATTGATGTTTCAATTCGGTGTACATTGTAAGATTTGAACTGAGGACCATGCATACGGGTAATTATTTTGAATTCGTGCCATACTAAGTTTCGAAAAGTTGACATTGACTCAATTTGTTGTGCTATTTTGTAGGTCATATGTTTGAATCCATCCAAAAGTTTTCTCACTGCCATGGTGTTCCTCATATACATATGAATTTGTATTAAAAAAATTAGCATGGATACAGTGAAATGCGAAATCCACGTTAGAATTGGAGATCGCTACGTGACACACACTCTAATTCAAATAACTAATTATGTGACACACACTCTAATCCACGTTAGCGTGGATACCGTTTCGATTTTTTTCAAATAACTCCTCATTGATTAATTTATAGTACTCCCTCTGTTCACTTTTATAAGACCTTGAAGACATTTTCAGACAATGTGCAAAACAGTTCATTTTAAGTTGTCTGAAACAACTTACAAAAGTGAACGGAGGGAGTATCTCGTTTCGAATCACTAATTATTGCAAGGAAAACACGGGCATGGTAATACATACAGATTCGTTTTCAAATGAAAGAAGATTTGTTTGCATTCTCAAATGTAGGCGCACCAGGCAGACCAGGGTCATGTCGGGGTGGTCGTGTGTGTCGGACGGACGCGTAGCACCCAGCCACCCACCCCCCTCCCTCCCTCCCCCACTCCCCCCCCCCAAAAAAGGACGACAACAAAATAAGTTCGCGCTTCCACGTTTCGGATTGAAATATCTAGCGGCCCCAATTCCAGCCCTGCAAAATCTCCCTTCTCCACCGTCCCCTTCTGCGCCCAGATTGCTCAAATCCCTAATTGGCCGCCAACCCAAGCAAAGTTCCAATCGCCCCTCGTGTCGTCTCTTTCCCCACCTTTGTGCCGGACGATGACGACGAAGACGACGGTCGCGCTTCACCACCGCACCGGAGCTACCTCATCTACGCCCTCGTCCACCGCACCGGGTGGTCCACCGACAACGTCGGCCGCCGCAACCGACGTGCCTCACAGACACCGACTTCCACCGCATCAGGTGCGCTTCACCGACGCCGTCTCCCAGCTCACCGGGGCTACTTCACCGAGCACATCGTCGCA
This sequence comes from Aegilops tauschii subsp. strangulata, assembly GCF_002575655.3. NCBI lineage: Eukaryota > Viridiplantae > Streptophyta > Magnoliopsida > Poales > Poaceae > Aegilops > Aegilops tauschii. The sequence continues at coordinate 148,181,531 of NC_053037.3, forward strand.
CCTCCGCCCCCCCAGGCCGTTGGGGCTTCACCAACGGTCTCGTCCACCGCATCGTAGCGCTCTGCTGCCACTCAAGATCTGCATCCGTGCGCGGCCAGCCAACGGTAGCGCATCACCCTCAACGGCTCTGAAGTGACCCGCACTCCAGCTAGGCGAGCATGCCCAAACGCCGGCCCGAACTAGGTATCCACACATCACTCCCTTATGCACTGTTCCGACGATGTTTGGATATCCTTTCACTGCTCTCTTAGCTTACACACCTATGCAACTCTGACTTTAACTATTATTTCTTCTGGAGATATCATCTGAAACAACCAAATCCATTTTTTAGCGAAGCATGACGGTGCTACGGGATCTGGTACACATCCTGCACACCCGTATAACCTTGTAAGTATCTATCCTCCGGTACAACATCAAGGTCGATTCCTCTTATTTGATCAACCATTCGCCGTGTCAAAAATGCAGAGGGGGATGCAAGGAGCACAAGGCCTGCACATCCAAGCAAGTGGTAACATGGACTTGTACATGGAACATCCCAAGCGCAAGCAGAGCTGCAGTGAGCCTATACAACGAGCTAGCGTAAGTCCCTGCATTTCATTTAATTCGTACTGGCATTCGTGTATGATTTGTGTGCAGTGGCGGATCCACGAATTCAAGTTACCAGGGGTGAACATTTAACTTAAAAAATACGAAGGCACTTGCACTCCGGAAATCAACATAACTTGAGAAATGTGAAGCTACATGCACTTTGAAAACCAGCTAATGATCCAAAGTAGTTCAGATTATAAACACTAAATGATGCAAGCACCAAAAAACACAAAATGCAACATGGTGTGCAAGGACTACAAACATGGTTTGTACCTGCTTGAATTATTCGTTCTCTTGCTGAAAATATCAAAGTGTAATTGCACCTATAACCAGTGCGCAAACTGCATATCGATATATCTATCCTGCACAAGTATGCCAATAGTTTCAAACAACAGATTAGAAAAGTATTTATGCTATGTTGTCATGATACGGGGACTTTCTCGTAGATGGCCTCGACGTTTCCTCAAGCTATGAAAATGCACTATAATTTGCTTGTCATCAATGCCTGCAAATATCTGTCTCTCTCAACATAGCAGATCATCATTAGACACTAAATCCTTCAATGAGCTTGCAAAATGCTTGCATTAGATCCCTCATTAGACACTATATGTTCATCACCAGGAGCATGTAAAATGTTTGCATCAAATCCTTCATTAGGAGTCTGTTCATTAGACACTTCAGGCTCAAGAACAATATGAGCTTGTATGTTTGCACCGGAAACTTGATTAGATACATCAGATTTAGTGAGTTCAGTATTGATTGGGGGAGTTATAAAATAAGTAGAAATTGGTTTCATTTTCTCATAGATTCCCTACATACAAGCAGTTTTACAACACCGTCAGGTTTAACTATTGGCCAGAAATTGAAGAGTTAAATTAGATATAATCAGGGATGTGATGTACCTGCTCGTTGCGCATGCTACTCTTGCAAGCTGCGACTGTCCGTGTGCGCAAGCTCGATGCCATGCCCGTGCTGCCGTCGCTGCCTCCCACGCAGGCTACACCCAGGGTTGGATCTTCACCTTCTTGTCCTTCCGTTCGCTTGAAGCCCGGCGACCGCCCTCCAACGAGGGCGTGAGGAAGTGTTGTGTCGGTCTGTCCAGCGGCGGCTAGCTTAGGAGCGAACCAGACTGGAGGCTGGAGCGAATGAATTGGGATTTTTCCTGCTGTCGATCGATATGGGAGGCGCTCGTTTGGGCCGCGAGCCTGCTATAGGGCCTGCCTTGCACTTATGTTATTGGCCCATCCAAATTGAAACATTTTTCTTCATTTTTTACATTCCCTGCTCATGCGTTGGGACAAACAAAACTAGCCTGGGCCAACCTGGACGACTCAAACTAGGTGCACACTTTCCAGCCACCTGAGGCGGCCGCCCATACCAGCCCCTATGGTGGCGTCGCCCCTTTTTGCGTGTATGATTGGGTAGTGAAAAATATTCCAGTGGCGCTTTTGATTTACCCACAGAATGGTTGAATTGCTTATTTCTATGAACTGAGTTCGCCAATAATGTGAAAGATGCCAGTCTTTTCATCCTATTGTAGATTGCTTAGATCTCGATATGCCAAAAGTAATCGCATGAAATATACAGTAAAAGCCAGTGTGATGTGTGTGGCTACAACTAGTCTGACTACACGTCCTCATATAACATATCAAGGACGTACCATCTTACCAGATTAACCATTCGACTTACCAATGCAGTGTGGGAAGAAAGAAGTATTGGGACTGCGTATCCAAGTAATTGATGCCATGGACTCCTTCATACAACCTTGTAAGATAAAAAGAAGTTGCAGTGTGCCTGTACAAAGAACTACCATAAGTTCAGTTACCTGCTTCTCGGAATTTTAGTTGGCCACTTATTGCAAAATTGTTCAATTACGTTGCTTGGCTTAATTTAGTTTGCTACTGATTACATAATGCCACAGCCTGTTAATCCTATTGTAGACTGCGCCTATCTATGTGTTTGATACTTACTGTTAAGAATTACCTGTTTGCCTTAACTTAAATAGCTACTTGTTTGTTTAACTGCTTTGCTGCTGCAACAGCGGGTTACAATGATGTTAATAACTACTTTTCAGCATCCAATTGAAACTCTTTAATTCCTTGTTTGTTTAACTGGTTTGCTGTTATAACTCCCAGTTGAGATGTTTTGCTAACTTCAACTTTTCTGAATCCAATCGGAACTTTAATGGCAAAACAGGTTAGCCCAAGATCAAAGAGCGAGGTCCCCATGGACGTTGCATCATCCCACAGCAGTGGCACGGGCCCATCGTGCATTATGAATTGCCAACTGTTGATGCTCTAGAGGCTAAACTAGTGGTAGAAAGAGATTTTGCTTCTGCACTTAGAGATGAAGTTGACATGTTGAGGAAGCAAACAGCACAATCACAAGCAGTACTCAAGACAACCATTAAATATTTGGTGGATTTCAAAACAAAGCAAGCTGAGACTGACCACATTGTTAAGGTCCTGAAGGAAAAAAGGAAATTAAATTCCCACTTGGTAAATCATAGGTGAAATGTTCTTTCCATCGTTGAATAACCTTTGTGTTGTTTGTTCATGTAATCAATCAAACCATTTTTTTAGAGATCATGTAATAATTGTTGATATTATAGATGGACCATAAGTGGCACGCATTGGAAAGGGCCAAGATGTTGGCTAAAAAAAGGATGCTGTTGTAGCAAAAAAAAGTACAGCGGCCTGGCTTATGTATGTTAGTTGATATTATTGATCCATATACTCTATAAGTGTTTATATGTCTGTTAGTTCTGTACATTCTTGGTTGATTGACTCGGTATTTGAATCTTGATACATCGCTTGTGTACATATCTAAATGGGAGTACACATTATGCTGCGTGTGACATTTGAGTTCGACATGAAGTGTTCCAAATATTCGAATTCACCTTAAACTGGATTATAGCTTCTGAATTTGAGTATCGGCATTTGTAAATCATATTCATATATGACAGTGGAATACATCTTTATCGTCCTTTTGAAGATATATAAAAACACATAAAATGATTTATAAAGATTCATATAGGAATACAAAATGGATTCGAATTTAGTTGCCAGGGTAAACGTGGATGCTTATTGTCCCAAAATTCAAAAGAAGCGGCAAAATGTCCACTCCCATGTCGGCTGCCCGAAGCCAAGTGTTTGGGAGATGGAAATTATTGTCTACCCATTACACGGACAATCCATCGGCCCGATTTCCACTGCTCTAAATTGGGGTAGGTTAGTAACTTCAACTAGACGTGACAGGACCGCCTCTGAGCCCATTCCGACACGGTGGGCTTCAAACATGGGCGGAAAAACACATTTGATTCAAGGTCGTCCGAAAGACCTCTGTTTCTCCCTCCATTCCCCATTCATACACGGTGGGCGGCAAAACAAACTCGACTCGGCCAAAATCGATGTAGGCAAATATTTTCAATAGGGGCAGGTTTGTAACTTCACTCAGACGTGACACAACCGCCCTACCTGTCAGCCCCGTTCATACACCGTGGGCGCCAACCATGGGCGCCAACCACCCTCTTCTCGCCCGAAATTGCTCTAGGCAAATATTGGCGAGATGCGAGATTACCGTCCTATCCCCAACTGTCGAGACGTCCAAATTTTAAACAGGGGCTAAGTTCGTAACTTTCCCATATTTCAGATAGGCGCGTCCCAAAAACATGGTTCCCCGTACCTCTCCCTCCATTTTACCATTCATACGCCGTCTGCGCTAGAACACCATCCCCACATCAGCCTCCGTCCGCCACCCCATCCATCGCCGCCGTCCTCCACCACATCCATCGCCACCGTCCTCCACCATGCCGGAGCGCCTACCAAGACCGCGTCGTCCACTGCTAGAGATGGACGTTTCTCACCCACGGCGACGGACCAATAGCCTTACATCGCGTCCTCTCGCTTCATCGGCGTCGTCGTCCTCTTTGCCGAGGCCGCTCACACGACCTTCTCTTTCACTGCAACGGGACTTATCCCCCGATGCACCCGTCTACCATCACAGATCTGCTTCAACACCACCGACAGCCATCGCACCCCCGATGCCTACACAGCGCCGCAAGAGAGGTGGTACTTCATATCTCCTCAACTTTTTGATCTCAACCAGAAAATAGATCTTAACTTGGTTACTCTACTTTATTTTCAGCTCTTAGAATTTAGTTCTTAGTTCGAAGCAAACAATGGATGCTAAATATCATTTCTCCAGTTTGCAGCTTCAAATCTGCCATGGCACAGTCATAATACGGTTTAATTGATCATGTTGGTTCCGTGGTGGTTTCTTTAATAGAAATCGGAGGGGAAACCCTCTTTTGCTAAAAAAATATGCTTAGAGTTTCCCCCTTTTATGATCACTATACGATCAGAATACGTGTTGCGTGTCATAATAACACTGCTCCACCCATCAAGCTAAACAAGCTTAGTTGTTCAAATACGAATCAGATATTATTAAAATAGAGTCGTTTAATTGGTCAGCTAAATGTTCCTAAATTAGTTTCGAAAATGCATGTTCGCCGCTCGGGTGTGTATCTCTACAGGGTGCCCACGGTGGGCCGGCCCACCCTGGGTGCCCACGCTCAGCTAAATTGATCAGCTAAATGTTCCTAAATTAGTCTCGAAAATGCACAAATTTCATATGATTCTAATGTTCCTACTTCAGTTTTGAAATGTGTGTCTGCCTGTTATAGAGACATAAGGGGTTTGTATTTCTGTGTGTGGTCTGGTCAGCACGGTTGGGGGTGAACTTTGCATATGCAGGGGTTTATAGGGAGACACTCTTCGAGTTGAATTTGCAATGCATTCCATAGATAATCTGACTACTTTTATGTTTTCATGAATCTCAGATTCTGAACAGCATCATAATGATTATGAGCTTGCGCGCATGAAAAGAATAAAGCAGAACAATGCCATGGCTGTCAAACTTGGCATTAAGGGACTGAAATCAAGTCTGGATGCAATGCAATGCAAACGCTCTCCACCTACAGATTCATGCTCAGAATATGATCCTAACAGTGATTCTGAGCTAGAGGGAGACCTAAGTCAATGTAGCTCCCTAGTGGAGGAGTCAGAGGAAGATGCCCTATCTTATTCACCCATCAAGGTGCTTGCTCTAACTTTCCAAGGTTACATTGGTCGCACATATCTTGCAACTGATGCTTTGCATTGCTTCTACTTTGTTGAACTGCCATTAGCTCAGTTTACACATCGTGTATGTGAATACGCCCTGCCCATCCATTTTCAGTACATATTCCATCTGTCATCATACCATATTTATCCATTCAAATGATGTTCTTGTGTATCAGACGTTCAAAAGGAAGAGGGCGATTGCTGATCGTGGAGGAGCACAAGCAAAGTATTTGGAAAAGGTAGTGGCACCTGATAAATCAAATAGCCCATTAGGTGTAGTTGCAATATCACCTGACCCACAAAACACCCCAACTCTAGCAGACTCGAGCCCTACTACACTGGTCATTTCTGATGCCCCAACTCAGCAGACCCCAACTGCAGCAAACAGTATGATTATGCCAGTTGACATAGCACCAGCTCTACGACGCAAAACCCCCATTCCAGCAAAGAGTACACCAAATCCAGTTGCCAAATCCCTTTTCGAACCAGAGAGAGCCCCAATTGCAGAAAATAGGACCCTTGTTCCATTTCTTCCCGGTTTAGAAGACGAAGCTTATGTTGTTGTCAGGAACTTTGTGCGCATCTTTCCTTCATGGAAAGATTAGACCGCAGACACAGAACAATTTCCAGTCTTCCTCCGCAACTTACGCATAAGTAATGTACTAATGTTATTCATGGTCATTACTGCATATGTTTCTGCTGATAGAAGACACAAGATTTCATTCTTTTAAATAGGCGAGGAGCAAACTGGATTGTGAAGACGAGCAAGGGTTGGTTGCGCTTTTCAAGCACTCGTTGATGAAGTATCGTTCCTACCTGAGGCAAGCACACTTCGATGGCAAGCCTCTGAACAAAATTTCTGTAAAGTCTCCGGTGCTACATTTATCCGACGGTGATTGGAATAATCTTGTTACACATTGGTCTCGGCTGCAGCGTAAGGTACTATCTATGATATCACATCACAATTTGAACTACATTTCTGCATTTGCCTTAATGTCTCACTTGTACGAAAACTGTTAGCAGAAGAACATTCATTCTCAAGGGACCACAGAATCTCGCAACTATACTGCACACTACATTGCTCTTGTGAGTACCTCTTGCCCTGTATGACCATACTTACTTTCATAGCTATTTGATTATGTAGATCACTGCACATGTTAGCCTCGTAATCGTCCATTTGGTGGACATTATAAGATCCGTATGGACTCTTACATAAATTTAGAATCAACCCAATGCTTTTGCAGAGGTTTAGCTCTGCAGTCCTCTTGTAAGGACTGAACGTGGTCTATCACTATACTTACATTAACAGCTACTCCCTCCGTCCCATAATATAAGAACGTTTTGTACAGCCAGTGTTCAAAACACTCTTGTATTATGGGAAGAGGGATTGGTTCATTGTGTAGCATTCTGCATCTTATCTCCCTCACCCACCATTTACTAAAAAAGATCAGATCTATATTTAATCTTATCAACAAGTAGAATACACAGACCATGCCAGTGCAGAAGTGTAGCCCATTGCTCTTGTCAGTACATTTTGTCCTGTAACGCTTGTACTTCCAGGGATTGGTAGTTGATTATGTAGCATCAATCTGCATCTTATCTTCATTATCCTCTATCCCTTCCAGTATTATCATATCTATAATTACTCTCTACAAAATGTAGAGTACATGCAGTGCTTATGAAGAAGATTATGTGCTGAAATTCTTGAGTCACTACTAGGAAAAGGGCTATAGCTAATATGAACATTAATGGCGCACCACATATGTGGTGCGCCACTGCTATATAGCAGTGGCGCACCATGTGTAGGTACGCCATTAGTGTCCATATCACTAATGGCGCACCACACCCACGGTGCGCCACTACTAACAATTTTTTTTTCAAAACTAGTAATGGCGCACCAGGGTATAGTGCGCCATTATTAGTTTTAACTAGTAATGGCGCACCACACACTCTATGCGCCACTACTAACATTTTTTTTACTTTTTTTTAAAACTAGTAATGGCGCACCAGGGGATAGTGCGCCATTACTAGTTTTAACTAGTAATGGCGCACTATCCACTGATGCGCCACTACTAACATTTACACATCACCAAATGCACCCCCCCTCCCTGGGCCGCCTTTTCAGTTTCAAAAAAATAAAAGAAAATGATAGAAATGTCAAAAAAATAAAAGGAAATAAGATTCCCATGTGATATGTGGTCTAGTTGTTAGCAAAATTTACAAACATGAATTTTCGACTTTTTTGCAAAATCTCTCGAGAATTTGTAAAATGGGCATAACTTTTGCATACGAACTCCGATGAAAAAGTTTTTTATATGAAAAATCATCTACTCGAAAAGTTATATCCGAATTCAACTAGGGGAACCCCATTGAACATTTTTAGAATCCTCAAAAACCTAACAGAAAAAAGTTACGGGGCTTTCAAGATCTGGAGAGGCAAAAAAAATCAAAAAAATCAAACTTAGTAATGGCACACCTGCCCATGGTGCGCCATTACTATCCTCCCGCCATCAAAATTCAAACTATATCAAAAAAATAAAAAAATGTAATGGCGCACCTGCCTAAGGTGCGCCATTACTATCTTCCCGCCTTCAAAATTCAAAGTAAATCAAAAAAAAGTTAGTAATGGCACACCTGCCCACAGTGCGCCATTACTATGCCGTATATATGGCTGGGCGGGGTCCTCTCCTCCTTACCTCTTCATTTTTCTCCTCCACTCCACCTCTCCTCCACTCCATCTCCTCCTCTCCTCCACTCCATCTCCCCTCCTCTCCTCCACTCCATCTCCCCTCCTCTCCTCCACTCCATCTCCTCCTCTCCTCCACCATACTCCCCTCCGATGAGCTCCTCCTACCTCCTCTCTGGTGATCTCCTCCTCCCTCCTCTCCGATGATCTCCTCCTCCCTCCTCTCCGGTGAGCTCCTCCTCCCTCCTCTCCGGTGAGCTCCTCCTCCCTTCTCTCCTCCCCTCCCCTCACGGTTTCTCCTCCCTCCTCTCCGGTGAGCTCCTCCTCCCTTCTCTCCTCCCCTCCCCTCACGGTTTCTCCTCCCTCCTCTCCGGTGAACTCCTCTCCGGCGACCTCCTCCTCCTCTCCGGTGATGTAGGCGAGCTCCTCTCCGGTGACCTCCTCCTCCTCCTCCCTCCTCTCCTCCTCACGGTCTCTCCTCAGCCCTCCTCTCCGGCGAACTCCTATCCGGCAAAAGAACGTACAAGATCCAAAAACGAGATCAAAATTTGAAAAAATATCGTGCAAAAAAACAAGCAAAAAAAGGGCAAAAATATCGCGATCCAGATCCAAATTCAAAATTCAAAAATAGCAATGGCGCACGGTGGGGGTTAGACGGTGCGCCACTACTATTTTCCCGCCTTCAAAATTCAGAAAAAAATCAAAAAAATCAAAAAAAAAGTTACCAGTGGCGCACTTGTAGCAATAGTAATGGCGCACTACAAGGTGTGCCACTCTTACCTGCAATACTAATGGCGCACCTGTTACTAGTGGCGTGGTAACAGTGGCGCACCTATAGTGCGCCATTAATGGCCAAAACAGGTGCGCCACTAATTAGCCTTTTCCTAGTAGTGAGTTATCCTTCCCTTGACATGGAGAAGGGCATTATAAAGCCGGTGTTAACTGTTAATGTAAGTCAGTCCTTCTAAAGCCTTTATCCTCAACTGCTGTTTAATTTGCTCATACTCCCTATCGTTTACTACTGTTTAGTTTGCTGTTTCTACCAAAATGCATGTTCGCAAGAACCATAAGTTCTAAGTTTTACTTGTAAAACCAAATTCCTTATTCATACCATGCACATTACTTAATACTCCCTATATGTATGCTTGTTTTTGTGGATCTATAATCCAGTGTGTGGTGAAGCACCTTGTCATCTCCTATTTTATCTTACTGATGTGGCTGATGATATGAACAACATACCATGCAGATTAACCAAAATAGATACAATGATTTTCTTTGCCCTTCATCTATGCTTGTTATGTCGACATGGTAATCTAGTAGTGTGGTGAAGCTCCCCGCATTATGAACAATGCCAAATTATGCTATTGATATTTTGAACTTACTCTTTATTTTCTAATTTGAAATTGGATGGAATTGACAGCACAGTTATCATCTTTGTTTATACACGTGCAAAACCTGTCATCTCTCTGCTTTGTTTCAGGGTGATATGCCTGATGGCATGCACAAGTCTGCTGAAGGCTGTGAGACAAACCCAACATATATTGCAGCAAAGAAGGCAAAACATCTTGAAGATAGCGAGACAACCCCAAAGTCTTGTCTTGATGCAGTGTTCAACTTACTTGAGACTAGCAGTCAGACAAGCTCACAGAATTCGTTGTCTGAATCAGTTCGACTTCTTCAGTCCCAAGTTCTAGCAGAAAGGCATTCTGCAACTCAACTTCGACTTGAAGTCCTATCTCTAAGAAAGATTGCAGAGAACACCAATGAGAACCTCATCGCTAAACAGCTACACCTGGAAGCTATGACCGACATGCTAGGCCGGTCTCACAGCCTTGCTTAGCAGCTTGCGCAGCAGTTCCCCCGCAAGGCTAACCTTTCTTGAACTGTCTTGGAAGTGGTCTCGGTTCAGTATTATTTTGTTACGCTGCAATGGTGCCCAGTTTTTGTAATCTGCTTCTTCGTTGCGCTTTATGATCACTGGTGGCGAACTTCGATGCCCAGTGGATGTAATATACCTTAAATCCTTTATTGTATAGTGTAGGTTTATTCTTAGTTACTATGCCGTAATTTCTTTATTGTATATAGTAGGTTTGTTCTTAATTCCTACTAGTTACTGCCATCATTCACTATCTGGAAAAAAAATTAGATGTAGTTGACCGGGCCGAAACATTCGACTCTAACGGGCCTAGTTTTTAGCGGGCCACAATTGGGCCGGCCTACGTCTTTCTTGGGCCCGAATGATTGGGGCCTTCACACATTGCGCCAGGCCCACAACTTACACCGGCCTATATTTTAGTTGGGCCTTTTGTCGACCCAGCGCTTAGTTTGGCCCAGGTAGCGTTGGGCCATTAACAGGCTAAATATTGTACTGGCCTGTTACGGCCCAGATGAAACCACGGGCCTTTAGCAGGCCGAAATGCATGTTGGGCCTCAATTTTCACTAGTCGTCGACGGGCCTTCAGCAGGCTGAAATGTAGACTGGGCCTTTTTGGGCCCAGTTAGCTCACGGGCCGTTACCAGGCTGAAACATATCTCGGGCCTTAGTTGGCCCACTGATATCATGGGCCTTTAAGAGGCCGAAAGCTTAGTACAGGCATCAACGGGCCAAATTACGCGACGGGCCTTTAACAGGCCCAAACTCACGCTGGGCTTAACTGTTGCCACCTTTAGCACGGGCCGTTAGTGGGCCCGATGTCCCGTCGGACCAAATATGGCCCATGGGCAGTACGGGCCATTCCCAGGTTGAAATGGGCCCATGTCTACATCGGGCCTCTAACAGGCCGAAAGTCACTGTGCTGTAGTTGGGCCCAAATATTCGGCGAACAATTAACGGGCCAGATCTGGCTTCGGGCCGTAAATGGGCCCAGATATTGGGCGAACAATTAACGGGCCAGATCTGGCTTCGGGCGTAAATGGGCCCAAATATTGGGCGAACAATTAACGGGCCAGATCTGGCTTCGGGCCGTAAATGAGCCTTTATTAAGCAGGTCGTTATTGGGCTGGCCCACTAGTACCTGATTAAGTACTACGGGCCTTTGATTGGGCCGGCCTTTTTAACCTATATGGGCCTCTGTTGGGCCCAGCCACGTGTCGGCGTATCATAGGCATGTCTCCTCCAATGGACGGGCGACATCTGGCCCACTAACGAGCTGACAGGTGTTCCCTCCGGCCAATTGGAATTTTACACGTGGAAATTTCCCATTGGTCCGGGCTGTTAACGGGTTATTGGATCCAAAACCCGACCCGATAGCTTAACGATGTCCCATTGGTCCGGGCTGTTAAGGAGTTTGGATGAAGGAGTTCATATCCGATCTAGGTGTAATACCTATTGCATCGGGTCCAATGAAAATCTTTTGTGACAATACTGGAGCAATTGCCTTAGCAAAGGAATCCATATTTCACAAGAGAACCAAACACATCAAGAGACGCTTCAACTCCATCCGCGATCAAATCAAGGAGGGAGACATAGAGATTTGCAAAATACATACAGATCTGAATGTTGCAGACCCGTTGACTAAGCCTCTTCCACGAGTAAAACATGATCACCACCAAGACTCCCTGGGTGTTAGAATCATTACAATGTAATCTAGATTATTGACTTTAGTACAAGTGGGAGACTAAAGGAAATATGCCCTAGAGGCAATAATAAAGTTGTTATTTATATTTCCTTATATCATGATAAATGTTTATTATTCATGCTAGAATTGTATTAACCGGAAACTTGACACATGTGTGAATACATAGACAGAACAAAGTGTCCCTAGTATGCCTCTACTTGACTAGCTCGTTAATCAAAGATGGTTAAGTTTCCTGACCATAGACATGTGTTGTCATTTGATGAACGGGGTCACATCATTAGGAGAATGATGTGATGGACAAGACCCATCCGTTAGCTTAGCATAATGATCGTTAAGTTTTATTGCTATTGCTTTCTTCATGACTTATACATATTCCTTTGACTATGAGATTATGCAACTCCCGAATACCGGAGGAACACCTTGTGTGCTATCAAACGTCACAACGTAACTGGGTGATTATAAAGATGCTCTATAGGTGTCTCCGAAGGTGTTTATTGGGTTGGCATAGATCGAGATTAGGATTTGTCACTCCGAGTATCGGGGAGGTATCTCTGGGCCCTCTTGGCAATGCACATCATGATAAGCCTTGCAAGCAATGTGACTAACGAGTTAGTTATGGGATGATGCATTACGGAACGAGTAAAGAGACTTGCCAGTAATGAGATTGAACTAGGTATGAGGATACCGACGATCGAATCTCGGGCAAGTAACATACCGATGACAAAGGGAATAACGTATGTTGTCATTGCGGTTTGACCTATAAAGATCTTTGTAGGACATGTAGGAACCAATATGAGCATCCAGGTTCCACTGTTGGTTATTGATCAGAGAAGTGTCTCGGTCATGTCTACATAGTTCTCGAACCCGTAGGGTCCGCACGCTTAACGTTCGATAACGATTTGTATTATGAGTTGTGTGTTTTGGTGACCGAAGATTTTTGGAGCCCCGGATAAGATCACGGACATGACGAGGAGTCTCGAAATGGTTGAGAGGCAAAGATTGATATATTGGACGATAGTATTCGGACACCGGAATGGTTTCGGAATGTTTCGGATATTTATCGGAGTACCGAGGGGTTACCGGAACCCCCCGGGGAAAGTAATGGGCCAACATGGGCCATAGGGGAGAGAGAGGGCAACCCACAAGGGGTGCCCCCCCCATGGGCATTCCGAATTGGACAAGGGGAGGGGCGCGGCCCCCCTTTCCTTCTTCCTCTCCCTCTCCTTCCCTTTTCCCCCTCCGAAAGGAAGGAAGGGGGGCCGACTAGGACTAGGAGTCCTAGTCGGTTTCCCCCCCACTTGGCGCGCCCCCTAGGTCCAGCCTCCTCCCCTCCTCCTTTATATACGTGGGCAGGGAGCACCCCAAAGCACATCAATTGTTCTCTTAGCCGTATGCGGTGCCCCCCTCCACAGTTTACTCCTCCGGTCATATTGTCGTAGTGCTTAGGCGAATCCCTGCATGGATCACATCACCATCACCGTCACCACACCGTTGTGCTGACGAAACTCTCCCTCGACACTTTGCTGGATCAAGAGTTCGAGGGACATCATCGAGGTAAACGTGTGCTGAACTCGGAGGTGACGTATGTTCGGTGCTTGATCGGTTGGATCGCGAAGACGTTCGACTACATCAATCGCGTTAAGTTAACGCTTTCGCTTTCGGTCTATGAGGGTACGTGGACACACTCTTCCCCTCTCGTTGCTATGCATCTCCTAGATAGATCTTGCGTGATCGTAGGAAAATTTTTGAAATTGCATGCTACGTTCCCCAACAGTTGTACACCTGGGTCGAGGTGACCTCCTATCCACAGAAGTCGAACACCTGCTTTGCAACAAGGTTCAAGTGCACCTCCTTGAAGCCCTTGTCAGTCCTCACCCCACTAGCTATGATCTCACACATCTTGTTAAGCACAAAAGTGAAGAGGAATGGCTGTCATTTCGTGTTGCCCCCCTGCCATCCTTCTTCTCCTTTCCTGCTGCCTTAAGAGCAGCAGCATGAGCAACAACATTGAGCTGAGCTAGTACAAATGGAGGAACCGTAGGCGGCACCTCGAAAACCTCTGAATCAAGAGGCATCTGTTCCAGAGGAGGCTGGGAGTCCTCGACGTAGGACGGCGGGAACTGGCTCTCGGACAACAAGATGGCCTGACTAAACTCTTGGGTGGTCATGTCCTACAAACATAAGTGTCATCAACACCACAAGACACTACACATGGATAGTATGAACTAGTAGTACAACATGGACAGATCGAACTAGCAGTACAACATGGATAGATCGAACTAGCAGTACATTTTGGACAGATCGAACTAGCATTACATCTTGGACAGATCGAATTAGTATTACATCATGGACAGATCAAACTAGCAGTAACACATGCACAAGCATACCACAGCATAACAGAGCACTAATCATGGAGAACAGAGCACTAATCATGGACACATGGATAATCTTGTTCAACACTTGCACACTAGCATACCACCGATTCATCGATGACCACTAACTACAAACACTTGCCCACATGGAAACAACCCCTAGCATGCTCCAGATCCATCACAACTAGCTACTACACCATCACAGTCAAACAGATCGGACGGCCTAACCTTAGCACATGGACAGATCTAGCTAGAACTAGAAGAGAGGAGGTGGTGATTGAACTTACAGAGGCCATCGGAACGGCCGCGGAGGAGGTGCCTGGCACGTCGGAGAGGAAGAGGAGTCGACCCGCCGGTGCAGTCAACCGGTCGCCGGAGTAGATGCGTCGCTTACCTCGTCATCGAAGTGGATCCGCGCCGGAGGGAAAGCTCGAGAGGGGGAAATGGTGGCGGGAGTTTTGCCGTGGTGGTGACCCTCGATATATAGGGCTACCGAATCGGCGGGCGGTGACTTGAATTCGTCCTGCCGCTTTTCCGGAGATGCGCCATCGCTCCCGCCATCTCCCTCCCCTGCGCGGCGCGATGTTCCCCTTCCCTGCATGGCTCGAGCCTGGCTCGTTGGAAACGGCCGAATCGGCCGTTCCTAGCGGGCCAGGCTGAAGGGTACTTTATGGTTCGTGCTATGCGGGCTAAACAGTAAACACAGGCATCCAAACAGCCCATTTTTATCCCGTGCGGGCCTGGCTGGGCCTAATGCAGGCTACCAAACGCGTCGTATGTTCCTGTGTGCAAACCTGGGGTGTAGCAAGGTGGAGATGGAGTCGGACTGTTCTTTTAGGGTGGACTCAATCAAGCTAATGGATGAATACATGGGACCAGATGTGATGGTCGTTATGGAATGTAAGGAGATGGCTTTGGACCTTGCCGGGATCACATTGCAACATATTAGCTAGGCATTCTTTTAGATAAGATCCTCTGGTCTTTGGGATGAGTTAATCCCTGACTTTATTTCCAATCTTCTTGTAAATGATATTTCCATCGTACATAAGGAATGAAGTCTTTTGCATTAACAAAACGGTCATTCCCTCCGGCGCGGATCCAAAACTAGCTTTCTTTGAGGAACTAGTAATAATATACGTGCAATGCACGTTAATATTAGATAGGATATTAGTTGCACGTTATATTAGGTAACATATCTGTTGCACGTTGGTATTTGATAAGATATCAATTACTTTTTCACGTAGGATATTAATTACATGGCAGATTTTAAGGTATAGCGTTGAGTTAAAATGTGTTTATAACCAATGATAGTGGTGGATAATTAGAGCGTTAAACGTGTTTGATGCTCAACATTGAAACAATTTGAACCGCCAGATAACATGATTTGACGGTCGAGATTATTTGGGTCTTTTTATATTGGTATAGACATAGATATAAACAAAGTTGATTATGTTTTTGTTATAAAAGCTACTGTGTTCCGCCTGATCAAGCCGACTGATTGCGTCAGCGTGCGACCGATCGGAACCGGATGCGCGTTCCAGCCGAGCCATTCCGCTCGCATGCTTTGCTCGCCCCCTTAAGCACGCCACCCTTTAAGCCTTGATTGAAACCTAACCGCCACCGGGGGACTCGACCACCGCCGTCACCACCACCACGTACGGGGCCAGGGCAGGCATTCAGAGCCGGGATGGCGTCCGCGTCGCCGTCGTGGGTCATCCTGGGCCGCGTGGCCAAGGTGTCGGCCGCCGACGCCGATCTTCCTCCGGGCGCCGACCTCTCCCTCGCGCTGCCGGCGCCGCCGCGCGTCGCGCTCCTCACCATCCCCCCGCGCATCTTCCCGGGCCAAACTACCTCTGACAACTTCCCCTCCGTCCTCGCCGTCGACCGCTCCGGCCTCCTCCTCCTCCACGCCTCCCAGGGCCCCGCCGCGGGCCCCGCCATCGTCGACCTCCCCAGCCGCCAGGAGGTCTGCTGGCGCCCATTCGTCGCGGGCTACTTCGTCCTCGACTCCAAATCCGCCTCGGCCTTCCCGCTCCCCAACCCCGAGCGCATCATGAACCCGGGCCGCCTCGGCCTCATCGCCTCCCCCGAGGGCGCAGGCCGCTACATGGCCGCTGAGCTCCAGCCGATCGCCGGCGGCGAGCAAGCCGACCTCCTCTGCTTCTCGTCGCAATCCGGGCAGTGGGACCGGAAGACCGTCCCCTACCCGCTCCCGTCCCGGCCGTTGACCCCCAACGGCGTGGTCTCGCACTCCGGGAGGCTCTGGTGGGTCGACCTCTCCTGGGGCCTCATCACCTGCAACCCCTTCGCGGACGCGCCTGTGCTGAGCTTCGTCCCACTCCCGCCGCGCAAGGCGCTCAAGTACATGGAAGATTGTGCAGTGCTCGACAAGTACCGCCGCGTGGCTGTCAGCCGCGGCAAGCTGCGGTTCGTGGACATGTACAAGAACCGTAGCAGCTTCGGCTCTGCACAGATCAGCGTGTGGACGCTCGCCGATCCGGACTCCACCGAGTGGACGCTGCAGTATGAAGCGACCTTTTCGGAGATCTTTAATGATGCGAGCTTCAAGGCGACTCGTCTGACAAGGCAGCTCCCGGTGCTCGCGCTCATCCATCCCAGGGACCCCGACGTGGTCTACTTCTTCCTGGACAGGCACCTGTTCAGCGTCGACGTGCCTGACCGCAGGGTCGTGCAGTGCGAGCTCTACGAGCTGGTCGAGGAGCTATCCAGCGAACGCATCGCCACCCGTTTCGTTCACGCTTGGAGGCTGCCACCGGCTCTCCGCTCAGGTAATTATACCGTTTGCCCCCTTTGTAGATTCTTGTTACTAATTGTCAAGTGACTGGAAATGGTGTGTTTCTGTGTTAACATTGCGAGAGATGTATAGTGTCATCTTGGTGTGTAACATATACTGAATTAAGTCTAACATTTATTATTAAGTTGTGGGAGAGAAGGGATGCTAATGTTGGAAATTTCAGGCTGTGTTAGTTTAGCTTGTTTTAATTTAGTGACGCTGTAAGGGGCTTAAATTGGATTTTTGTAGAGTAAAGCACCGTTTGCTGTTAGATCTGACACTTCCAGTGAGTAATAGAAGCACACTTGTATCCATTAATTTTGCCGATGACTTGTTTGCAAAGCCTTATGTGCACAGGATGCAGGCAAGACTATGGAAGTAAATTGTCATATGGTATTCCTTCCATAGTTTTCATGTTGTTTCCCGGGTTGTAAGATGCAGTTTAACATTTAAGATGTTTGTTTCCCCCGCAAAAGAAAAGATGGACTAGTTTAATACTATTTCCAAAGATGGTGTCTGTTGAACTTCACAGTATACACAGACATTTCTGATAAAATTTGTCTCTAGGAATGCATACATCAGTGTGTAGCTCTTTAAAACATCTGTAGTATAGTTCTCACTTACTTGTAGTGTGCTAGTAGGTAGTAGTATAAGGATCAGGTGCTATTTTTCATGCACTTGCTTGAAGCCAGATTATATTTGTAAAGACACTCTGTTGCCCTTCATCATATTCATATATATGCAAACTTTTAATTAATACATGTTTAAGGAGGTACTATTTCTAATTGAAATTGTCACTGTATTCCGTTACGAAGAGTTCGGCTTCTTCAATTTTAGTGTTGCCCCTCTTTTGTTGCAGTACCAAACTACTAGGAATTACCGTATTAGGATGTTCTTTGTTGGTAATAATTATCTGGGTGCATGTGCCAGCTCCTGCACTTTTGTTTCGATTCAGCTTCCATTAGTGTAACAAAAGAGGACATGCTGAACTGGAACTGGGTTCCAACTCGCCCAATTCTGGGTACTATTAATTATCCTTCCTGTTATCTTTATGCGGCGTCAATCTATTTACAGCTGCGGATGCCGTTGCGGACAAGCTAAACGCAGGAGGAAATCAAGAAATCATTGATGCCGCTGCAGTCTCAACTTGCCAAACTGAAGTTGAAGTCGGTGGCGGCGACACGCCCGAGTCCAAGCGGCGTAGGCTAGAGTGACCTGAGCTTGTTGAGATCTGTTCTTGTAGTCTCTCTGTTTCAATCTTGCAGGCATCATCTTCCCAGAAAAAAATTCTTGTAGGCTTTGCTAGAGAGCTCGTAACCCCAGCATGTTATCGGATACCACCTTTTGTATCCCTGATTTGTTGATCTTTTTTAGACCGGGCATCAGCAGAGATGTCTTTGTTAGCTTGGACAAGCTGAATAGCATCCGTTTCCACCATGATCTTACTCGTCCCAAGTTCTTGGGCTTTGTATAACTCTTTCACGCAAGCTTTTTGTTTTACCCCGTGACCGTAGAGCAATAGTTGTACGGTATATTTTCATTAATAAAAAAGTATGTACATGAAAGAAAAAGAAAAAAAATGTAACAAACGTATCAATCAGCCTATGCCTGTTTTGTGAAACATCTCGAAAGAATTAGTTCAAAAACCGTTCAGTCCAGGTCTTGATTTTCTGTGCCTTGAGTGGCTTAGCTCTGTATTCCACTGCTTGCATTCCCTCCTTTAGATAAAAGATCCATCCATTGAGGTGCACTGGTGCTTGTCGAAAGATTTTATCGTTCCTAACAGACCATATACTCCAGCAGCTCATAACGATGATTTTCACGCAAGCTTCACCATCACAAGTTCACAGTGCAAGGCATCCTGAGCATGCTCCAGTCGTCCCGCCATGACGATAGCCACATCTCCATCGGAGTTGCGAATTAGAGTAAATTGCACAAAACCATCACTTTGAAGGCAAGGTTTGCGAAAACCACTACAATACATTTTTTTGCAGAAAACACCATGTCTTCAGTAATCTTTTTGCATAAAACACTGATCAGCGTATCGGCTCAGATAAGTGAGTTTATGACAGAAGGGACCAGCCAGTCAGGCTGATGTGGCACCGCTTAACATCTCAC